>NW_027185388.1:962011-1504511 GCF_022577435.1 Embiotoca jacksoni | reverse complement strand
CAGACAATTAGGTAAAGGGCCACTTAATAAATTAAGAGATGTGTAATCCAGGATCAGAACACATGCAGAGATTTGATTAAAGCATTAACAACCTCTTTGATTATTCACACGCACGTCACTTTCCCCTTCAGACTTCAGCAACATTGTTGTGTCTATATTAAAGTGTGATTCATTTTGTTCACATTTTATGAGCCAGCAAGAGCAACTTTGGAACAAACTTAAAGCCCAGTAAGGAGCGATAAGGTCAGACACATGACTTTGATAAAAAAAAATAAAAATAAAAAAATGTAACCAGTAGTGCTCTAAATAACAGACAAGTGCCACAGCAGGTAAAGAGCGACACAGAAAAAACCCAATACAATTTGTTTTTCCATGTTATAAATTTTTCATATTCATCAATTTTACACTGTTTGCCATTCTAGAGGTGAACATCCCTGCAGCATCCAGAGCAGGCAGTGTTCCTGTGTACGCGCTCATGTGTGAAAGTGTGAATGAGTGAATGTGCTAAAGGACGAAAAGTTTTATGGGTGTTTGGATTGCGATGCTCACAAATCTCATTCACTCCGCTCTTTGTTTTAATTCGCAACGTTTGCTTTGCACAAGGCTGTATGCAAATGCACGCTTAGGAAAACAAATGATACGCGAGTGAAATGAACCCCGTACAGTAATGTATGGAAACGGCTGCACAGATTGTTTGCACAAAACTCACTGTCTTTTTCTATTCCGTCACGCTGAACAGATAGAACTGCCCCGTGGCCTCGTTCCTGCGGCTAAACATGTTAAACTGGGTGTGTGTTTTCATTTGTGGCGTCTTTTTTCTGTAAATAAGTCTATTAAGTGTGCATTGTTGATGTGGTTATTCAAGCAGTAATGAATGAGCTGCTTCATGACTACAAAAATAAGCGGTGAGGACAAAGAAATGAAAGAGAATGGAAAAGAAGCTAGAGAGAGAGAGAGAGAGAGCGAGAGAGAGAGAGAGAGGAGGACGCTAATGTTAATAAGAAAAACCTGATGCGTTTACTGATTTGGTTTTACACTATAGAGGACTAAAATGAGCGCACGGGTGCACATAAACACATATGTCCATCTACACTAGACTGTGTGTGTGTGTGTGTGTGTGTGTATTGAAATGTATGGATCAGCCCTGTCACGAGCAGTAAACTGAGGGGGGCGGGGGGTGGGGGGCTGAGAGGAAGAAGTAGTATCTCAACTGAACTTTCAGAGGAAGAAAGAAACCGACGGAGCCGAAAACACTCGGCTGTAATCTTCACAGCATGAAATACAAGCACATCACAGTCACGATCTCCGCTATGGATGGCCTGATCAAAGCCAACACATTCACATGCGCTGCAGAAGACACACATACTGGTGAGACACACACACACACACACACACACACACACACACACACACACACACACACACACACACACACACACCCCCGCACACATAGTTAGACATTCTCTGCCGCTAACTGCTAAAGCTTGGGCTAATTATTCATTAAAGAAAATGTCCGTTAAATCTTTTTAAGCACTTCGGTCCTCATTAACTCAAACAAAAGCCTTTCATTTCAGGCTCAGCCCTCTCAGGTATGAAGTCACATACACATTCATACACACATAATATAACACAGAGTGACGTAAAGGTCGTCAGTTTCTTACTTTGGTTAGTTTTATTCAGTGAAAGCTCATTGCTCGTAAGGCTGATGGTGTTCTGAATAACGCTCGTGGCTTTGTTCAGTGTACTTTTGGTTTATTTTTTTTTTACAATATTTACCTTTAAGGTTTTGGTCCTAAATTGCAAACAGAACTAACGCACCTTTCTGTCCTGTGTTTTCCACCAGTTTCTCTCCATCCTTTATTCCCCTCTTGTGACTCACACAGCTTCGGGATGCGTTCTAAAAATATTTAAGCTGAAATATTTGCCTCAGTTTGCTCCACCGACCGAAAACTCATGAATTTTCATGCCTGCTTGTGTCTTTTCCTTTGAATTTTTTTTGTGTAACTATACCAGCCGATGAACTTTGCTTTTCTGTCTGAAGATGTTTTATGACTGATGATGCAAAAATGTAGTCGTGCATCATGCAGGTGGTCCAGGCCGCAATTTGTTGAAATCATGTAACAAATAATACTCACTAATTCATTGCATTTTACATAAGTTATTGTGAAGGTATGCTTTAAAGGTGCAATAGTCATTCTTCATGTTCAGAATTTATCAAATGGAATGTGAAGCAGGTCGCCTCTTGTACCCGATAGAGAATTATTGTTAGATTCTGCAGTTCCCCTCTGCTCTATGGAGTATTTTATAATCTTTTAGCTTATCGTTTTGGTTTTACACCTTGCAACAAAGCTCTGATAAACCACACGTAACGTCAGACGTTAGCAACTAGCTGGTGAATAATGTGTGGCATTTAGCAGCAGTTAAAGGCAGTTATTTCCTATTAAATGTAGTTTATGGTCAGGTCAAAAACACAATGTCTGTCCATGTCTGTTGGATGTAGGCAACTGTTGCTAACCAGTTCTGCTGGCCCCAAGTGGCCAAAATTGTTAAATAATTCTGCTATGAGACAGATTTGACCTTAGAAAACGTATGACTCTTGGTGTCTGCATCAATGTGCATTTTGAAATGTTACAAAATTTAAAAGGTCGGCCAAAATTGGCTGTATAATCACAGGTTCTCAGAAGACATAGTCGAATTTGTCAGGGATCATTTGAAACCGCTGGGGTGTTTTTTTCTTGTCAATCCCATAAGAAATGACAAGGATACCCGATAAATACATTCAGCTATGTTCATGTGTAGTAAAAACGTTCTAACTAGGTATGTGGGCATCCCAACAAATACTAACTCCTGTGTAACGGACTAAGATTCTGAAACCTACCTGGAGAACTGAGATCGGACACTAAAGTTTAGTAACAAGACTTCACTCACACTTGGCACTGAGGTTCATCCCAGTGCTGCAAAGTTATGGAGCAAGAGAAGCATCTTTTGCCAAACCTTGCTTTGTGCACAGAAGAAGTTAAAATCTTCCAACAAGAAAGGACCATGCCCAAAGTAGAACCACAGATTTCATCATCTGATATTGGCCTTATAAGATACCCTCACTGTATGTTTCCTAAATGCATAGTTATAATTATTACATTCCCAGTGAAATTTACTGTTTCAGTGTAATGATGTCAGTGTGAAAGAGAAAGTTTGACTTAAAACTTTAACGATTCTGCCTCCATTACGTAGGCTATCAAGTGTTTGATAACCACATCTCGTTTGATGTATCAATATCTGAATTGTTTTTGACTTCTTAATATCGGTATCGAGCTTGAGTCCACCCATCTACTGCTCACAGCTTACAGTCTTTGCTGTGTTTACAGTCTGGAAAACCCTGTTCTCATTAAGGTTCATTAAGGTTTGCTCACCCGCTCCGAAGGGCAAACCAGTCACCGAACAGGGTCCACCGGGGTGGCTGAGTGCAACGACACCGCATGAAGTCAAGTGTTTTGGAAGGTCACTCCACCAATCACTGTGGTGACCCTCACTGTCCGATTTTTTTTTTTTTTTTTTTTTTTTTTTTTTTTTACATTTTTCATACTTATCCACATCTTCTCTCTGTGCTCGTCTTTCTTTATGGCACAGATTTTTATATTGCGGTGGTTTATCTCTCCCTCGTGTTCCCATGGAAGAAATGACATGTGAAGTCACTGGAACCACTGCCAAGTGGCGCACGCGGACAGGCTGTTTTACAACTCACCGGCAATTTGATAGTAATTTCACACTTGAGGAAGGCAGTGATGACAATGCGCTCCCGTTACACGTGGAGATCCCAGGCTTGTCGGATAACACAGTTCACAACATTAAAGACAGCTTGAGCGATTGTGATTTATGTGGTCGCTTAATTTGGCCGACCGGTGCGCTAGACGATGGCAGATCATTACCGTTTTAAAGAGGATTACTTTACGTCTTTTTCTATTCCATACTCACTGTCGGAGAGAGCAGAAGTTGTGATGTTTTACTTCGTTTTAGAAAAATGAAGCAAAGGCAAACACTTGATATCAGATTCTTTTAAG
The DNA here is from genome assembly GCF_022577435.1 of Embiotoca jacksoni. Classification (NCBI taxonomy): domain Eukaryota; kingdom Metazoa; phylum Chordata; class Actinopteri; family Embiotocidae; genus Embiotoca; species Embiotoca jacksoni. The sequence continues at coordinate 1,500,453 of NW_027185388.1, read as the reverse complement.
TATGGGAGTGTTCATCGTAATATCACAAAGCTTGATGCGTTTAAACTCGGTTTTATCACGCAGCACTGTGACATGGAACACCAAAGTGATTTATGGTCTGCATTTATTGACAGTAAACGGCCCAAAGTAAACAAATATGAGAAAAAGTTATCTTGTTTCCTGTATTCATCTGAACTTTTATTTTTCCTGCTCTGTTTGATTTGTCTTCCCCATGACTTTGACTTCCATGGATTCACTTGTATGAGATTTGTTTACTTTCTCACATTGCCTGCAGCTCTCCGCTTCCATCCAGGCCTACTTCTACATGTTGATAAGAAGGCAGACGTTTTTGTTTAGTTTATTTTTGGTTGCTGTTGTTGTTCTGGAGCCGACAGGGTTATTTGCAATAGAACTTACATTTTTTGTGGGTTCTCTAAACACTGAGCTTGATGCATACTGTTTGAACTTGCCTGGGAGAAAAGTTACACAAATATTTTAATTTGAGGTTTTTTTTTCCTCTTTTCAATTGTTTTTGATTGACAGGCAGATAAATGTGGGCTTCGGGCGAAAGAAAAGAATATGTGTGTGGTTGTGTTTGTGTGTCTGTGTGTGTGTGTGTGTGTGTGTGTGTGTGTGTGTGTGTGTGTGTGTGTGTGTGAGAGTGAATGGTGGAGTTGGAGAGAGAAGAAGAGCCCGAAGACAATTTCAAGGTAGATGATAAAACTTCTTTTAGCTTTGATTTAGTTATGAGTAGATGGCCTAACTTAAAATGCCATTGATTTGGAACAAATGTTACACTTGTGGCATTATTTTTGAACGACATCTGGAATCTAGTCATGAAATTAAGCTGCATAGATGGAATATTTAACACAAATGTAGAAATATTTGTTTTCTCGTTAATACCTCACCAGCTTGGGTTGTAAAATAATAAGATGTCGTGTGAGACGTTTACCTAATCTATTAAAAAAAAAAAAAAAAAAAAAAAAAAAAAAATAGTATTGTACTGTTTATCTGCTAATTAGGTTTTTTTTGTTTTTGACATTAAATCCTTTAGTGAGGAGTAGCATGTATTTAGAAAAAAGTCTTTCATGAAATAACGCTCAAAGCCAAGTTTAAAACAGCTTGATGGAAGGAAATGAGGTTGATAATGAAAGTATTTGTGTAATATGTGAACAATTTTCAGTTCACATACTTGTTTCTTTTTCCTACAAGTGTAGAAATGTTATTTGTCTTTGCATATTTTTTTCTGTGTTTTGATAGTCTCACTACTCAAATAAAGAAAACACATTTGAGGATTTATCATTTGTCACCTTACTGAAAATGTGAGCTGCAATATTTCAGAAAATGAAGGGGCACCGATTGTTCTGTTTGGGTAAAAGGAAACGCAAACATTAAATGAGAAAGATATAAAAGAAACAAATACCCCGATATGTGTGTGTTTGGGTGTGTGTTCTTTTTTATAAGGCCTTGCTTTTGCGGTGATTCACAGAATTAAAGGTATCATCCTTCAGATTGTCATTAAATGAAGCCTCATTTTGAATAGTATTTATGGTCAGCAATGTTTATGCAACAGCCATTCAGTGCATTTTATAGCACATATGTATTTCTATGTATGGCATTTTTCATTGGTGACATCTGACATTCCTGAAGTGTATTCACAGAAAAATGGTCCATTCAAGTAATCCAGTACAGTTTTTTCTCACGTTTATCTGCCCCACTGTTCACCGTTTACTTTCTTTACACAAACCATTTTAGGGGGTGAGTGCTACAAAGCTAATTCAACATCACCAGGATATCCCTTCTTTATCTGGCTGCACGAAGCCAAACAACCGCAGGCATGCTCAGCAATCACACGATGGTGGTTATCCACTCGCCGAGTCAGCAGGTTTTCCAAATTTAGCTGAGAGCGAGTTCACATCAAAGGGGCGGAGTTTAACGTTTTTTCACAACAATTAGCGTTGAGAATGTTTGAACAGAATTGCTCCTACAAGACATTATGCCTTTTTTTTTTTTTTATTTGCAAAGGAGAAGGAAGAGTTACAGAACAATAAGGAACAGCCAAAGATGTTGGTTGAATAGATGCACACCTCTGAATCCTGCCTGTTTTTAGAAAAATGTCTGCAGCAGTGTACAGCATGAAATCGGGTCACAGTTTTAATTACTTCTGACTAACTTTTTTTTTATTAAAATGACTTGTTCGTTCGGCTGTGCTGTCAAAAGATACATCAGTTGCTACTCTGTTGTACGTTGCATTTCTGACAAAGTGTTATGCCTGTTCCTGAGGCAGGCGTGTAATTCAATCTCCAGCTTCTGTCGTCGTGACTGTCCTTGAGCACAACCCTAAACCCCAAATCTATAGCCACTTGTGGAAGTGGGTGTGAATACACAGAAAATGAAAAGAACTTCAAATAAAATTAAAAAAAAAACCTCTTCATGAATGCAGACCATTAATTATTAAAATTGTAACGTGAAGCGGCCTGGCATCTCAATATACCAACAGACAATTCAAAACTAAATAAAAAACATTCCAAGACTTGCCAAAAAACTACATTTTAAAGCACAAAACGGCATGGGTCAGGGCTGATCATGACAACTTTTGTCGTATTATCGCACAACTGCACAAAGTTTGGAGTCTGCTCAAAATACTTGGATTAAATGAAAAGTACAATTGTGTACTAGCAGCATAATAAATAAAAGGAAAGTTATGACTTACAATGTTACCTGTAAGATTGTAAGAAGATTCAATTTAATTTTCAATAATAGCACAAGTTAAAATGTCAAAATGTTCAGAAAAGGAAGAATTACAGTTGGAAAATTCCTTTTTAAAGGAGATCTTGTTTTGAAGCTTGCAGAGTAAGTAGGGATAGTGACTTTTTTCTGTAAATCGTTTTAAATATATAGAAACTTTGTTTTGCTCACCAGTACAGATTTAGGAAAGAATTACAGCTGCTTAAATTTAATTATCAGCAAGGTTTTAGGAGAGACAAACCCCTGTCATTAGAAATAATTAGAAATTAGAAATTAGAAAAGCTTGGGTCGGCTGAGTGCTTGTGTAAGATTGACATTTCTGTTCAGAAATATACCCAAAAAAACCTGTTTAGAGCTTAAGGGGAGAGGGAGTGTAAAATATTAACACCCCCTGGGACTTTTGGCCTTGGGTGCATTTACTGTGCACTAGAAGACCTGGTTTACACACTTGTCTTTAAATACTGTACAATAAACACATGAACTGTGAGTAAGGGAGCATCTGGTGGCCGTTAATCCATCACGGCAGCAAAGATTTAGAGTTGGCAATCAGTACGTGTCTGATGAACTGGCAGAGCGTCAGCCCTCTTTTATCAGTTTTAAAAGGTCATGCTAACATTTGTTCCCTCGATGGAAATTGGTTGACAGGAAGTAGGTAGAGGGTGGGGAGGTTCAAATATAAGAGGATGCAGGGTGTTCAAAATACTTGTGCAAATAAAAGTGTGGAAATGTATTCACAAAAAACTGTCCTGTTGAGTACCTTGCAAGGATACTTAAAAGATCGTAGTGAAAGAGAAAACATTGAACTACATTCTCCGTTAGCTCTCAAATCTCCACACTTAACACTCCTCCCGTTTTTCTCTTGCTCTATCAATGCAAGGTCTTCAGAAACCCACAACCAAGGCAGGATCCTACAGAAAGGGGGAAAAAATATCAAAATAGTAACCTCAAAGAAATACCATCAAAAGGGCTCACTCAAAGAACTCAGGAACCCATTGAAACAGAGCCAGGGAAAGAGAAGGGAAAAAAACAATTATATGAGGAAGTTTCTTTGAAAGAAAATGCAAAGAAATAAAACCCAAAAAAGACAGAAAAGATCCAGAGGCTCATAATATTCTATCAGTCTTCAGCTCAGTAAAGGTTATGGTAAAGACTTGTGAATGTCCCTCCACATATCTAAACCTTTCAGCTCTACAATTCAAACCAATAACATGTGGATGGTTTTTTTTGTTTTATTGGGTAAATCTGCAGCTTAAACATGAAACTAAAATGAGACCTTTTCCAAGGCAGGAAGGTTGTGCTAAATGTCAAATATTTTTCCCAGACGAGATATCATAAAATAAACAACGTGTTGCTGTACGGTGGAGAAATGAAAAAAAAAAAAATAAAAAAAAATGACGTTCATGGAACTGCAAGCAGTCCAAGCCATGTTTGGTCTTTTCACCAGCGTATGCCCAAGTGTTTTCTTTTTGGATACGAAAGGTACAAATATTTGCATATTAGCTTCAGTGTAAGGTTATGTCATATGTATTTACAATTGTTTCAAATCTTGTTTTACAAAGATTTTTTGATTTTTTTTTTCCCCGAGGGAATGGTGTGACATTTTTGGAAATAGATTCCTTTGTCCAAAATTTGTGCAAAGAATGACACCAATTCCATGATTTTAGATTAAATATATGGCCAACGACTGCAAACAGGTGATGCAACAAGTTAGGTTCTTTCCAAAGTAAGTAAGTAACTAAAATATATATCTCTATTTATATGTTATAAGGAAATGACTTTGAAAGTGTGTTTGACCAAAGTGTTTTTTGTTGTTGTTTTAACATGCAAATGATGATAGTGTGCCAACTGAAAAGATCAGAAAGGATTGCTAGCTCGAGCAGCATGCTAAAACTCATGTGCCCCATTGATGTACATTGCTAACATAACTTAGCCATTGAGCACAGGCCCCACGTAGTAATAGAAAATGGTGCAATGACAGCTTAGCTTTATATATGCACAACCAGAACAACAACTCTATGTCTTGGCTTGATGATACTGGAGGTTTTACTTTGTTGTGGCAGCCCAGTGGATTTTCTTACTTTTGCACCAATCCAGATTATTGTTTCATCGTGCCTTCCGTCTTTATCTATGCTCAGCTAATCATGTGTTGATTGTACCAATCCTCATATCTATTTAGAATATTTTGTAAAAAAATATAAACACGTAATCACTTAGTCCTGTTGAAATCACAGATAACCACAATTGGGTTACACTGCAACTTCCAAAATATGTTTGAAAAATAAATATATTTGGCAGCAGAGAGAAAAATGGGCTTTCAACTGTCATTGAAGCAACAATACTCCTGGGTGGAAAACAATAACTGTGGTATGTTTTGCACAGTTTTCTGGTTGTTTTCCTGCAAAGACGGGCATCTGTGCCATGAAACGAATCCAGACGGACTGAAGGCGCCATACCTCAGTACCACAGGCTGTTCTGTAACGGCCCACTCAGGTAGATAAAAAAAAAAACACTTCATATCACCTTCAATCAATGTTACTTTTGAACACTTTATTTTACTCTTTCAAAACGACCTAATTTTTCGGCCATACATCTGTCACAGTTGCGCTTCACTAAGACAGAGTAAGACTAGACACTTCTCTCTATGTGCTGCTGCTTTGCTGGCAATACCCTGCATGTGAGCCATTTAGGGGACATTGTTAGATTATAGCAACAGAAAATAACCAGAGTAACACTCTCCGCCTCTGAGCTGCATCAATCATGCTCTCATCTGTTCTTGTATCATAAACAACCCCATATAAAGTAAACTTCACTGTTTTACGTATAGTGTAGAGCAAAATTACAATCTTTTTCTCAATTGTGATCTGACCAAGAAGGCAGCAAAGTTACATGTCAAATGCACGTCAGTTACATACTAAAGACTTACAAAGGCAGATGGAATGTCTTTAACTATTTATAAAATATTTCCTCCTCCTCTTTGGCGACCCTCCAGCAGGAGCACAAGGTGACTGCTTGGCTCTCGTGTGGCTAAAAACGGCCTTGGCATCAACGTCCTTTTATTCGCAGAAGTCACGTTTGTCTCTGCTTCCATATCCGCTCAGTTTATGTAAAAACATCAAAACCAAAAGTGGATTTTTGTCATATATTCAAAATATTTGTGTAGCGTAAATGCACGAGTCATCTGGACTGAAAGAGTGAAATGCTCTATTAAGTTCTGGGATGCTGCTTCTACATAGCCCTGTTACTATGGTAACGTTATTTTTTGGTCACTGCAGGGGAGTGTGTGTTCACTTACTCGAGCGGTGAGGGCACAGCGACCTTAATTTTGTCTTGGCTTTGACCAAAAGCAGAGTTTTTATTGGAATGCATGCAAAACACGCTGTTCTTACTCTGCATAATGCTCTAAATATTTCTTAGCAACAGCTCTGTAGAAGTGTCTGTGGTATTTATCTCTTCTGTAAAGACAGATAGATAGATAGATGGATAGATGGATAGATAGTTACTTTATTAATCCCCAAGGAGAAATGTTTTCCTTTAAAGAGGTATTTCTTTGGTTTTGCTTTGTGAAACTACATTTACAGTGCCTTTGTTTCAATTATAAAAGAACTAGTTATGGTCATAAAATTAGATGGAGGTGCCAAATATAAAATAAAATCAATAGAATAAAAGTATTACAGCACAGCCTTTCAGGAGGATTTTATGCACAATTGACACAGTATCCAAAGTACCTACAGTAATAATCTTTTTACCAGCAGTGTAAATGAAGACCAGACAACAATAGTATGCACATTGTGGAGGACTTCTCTGCCACAAACAAATTTTGTGGAGGACATATTAAGTACCATAAGAGCATAGCAAATGTTCCCATTTGTGGGTTTTTTTGTCTTGATTTGTCTTGATTTTCCTGCTCAATAGAGAAATAGAGAACGATAAAACACATTTTTGTCGGCAATATCTCTTAAAGAAAAAATGTATATCAAGTAAAAAAATAACTATATAATCCTAAACTGTGCTTTAGCATTAACCTAAATTGCAGAGCTCTGATCTGCTGCAACCATTAAGTTATTGTGGATACTTGCGTTTTAAAGTCAATGACTATTTTTCCATCTCTGCTGTTGAAGCCAAAATGCCTCCTCACTTGCTATTTTTCTGTAATTTGCATTGGCAAACAGAACAATTGCCTTGTTGACTTCTAATAGGGCACACAGTGGGTTAAATAGACAGAAGAGCAAAGCACAGCTTGTTCAACTTTTTATCTGGAAATTTTCAGTTTGAACTGTTAAATATTTTAAAAATGTATTCAAACATGTTTAAATTCCCAATAAAAAGTGACAACTCTCTTGGGACCTCAGGGTCATCCATTTTTCAATACTTTTGTCCAAACTTCATTATAGTACTGCTTGGCAACATTTTCTTGTAAATCTAAATTTAGTCACAGTATATGGGCGAATGGGCCTAACTCGTGCCCTGCTGACACCAAGAAAGTGAGCATCACTCAGAATCACACAAGTGTAGTAGTGACTAAAAGGGACATCTGCCAAGGCCAATATTCCACTCTTCTGTAATATGCAAATCTGCAACCATATATTGTATTTTTGGATATATTTACAATTGATGTTACAATTCTACAGGTTTAAATTTGCCGTTTGAATCCCAATTCGCTCTATCATGACAGATTTCTGGATTAAGTTTGAGCAAGTACATGTGCATCGCAGAAGATTAATTGTACCTGTGGATTGTGATATTGAGTCATGAGACATAGAATTGCTTATTTTTTTGTCACTTTTGACCTTTACTGATATCTACTGATTTAAAGCTGTATTACATTTAGTAGGCCAAAGACCCTGTGGCGTAATGTTAATTATAGAGAAAAATAACTTGTGTATCTACCCCATGATGTTTTGGATCCACTCCAAATTTTTATGGGTTCTTCTTTGGCCCGCTCTTCACCCTTCCACCAAATTTCATAAAAAAATCGAGTGTGCCATTTTCCCATAAACAAACAAACAAACCAGACCAAAAACATAACCTATTTGGCGGACGTAACAAGGAAATGGTGATATATTTTAAAATAAAATCCCCTTATTCCACTCGTCTGCATATCTAGCAACCTCACAAGGAGTCCCAACACGAAAGTTGAAAAAATATCTTGACACGAGTGCTAACAGCCATCCAGCTATCAGTGACAGTTTTAATGAAGAGACAGAGCAGAATTCCAGTTTCTGTCTTTGTTTCCCCTCACCAGGGTGACACACGAACACAGATGCCAACCAACAATACCAGTGATCCAGACAGTAATTAGCAGTGTTCATGCCTCCCTGAAATGCTGCTGGCCCACCTGCTGCGCCTTCCAGCCTGGTACCAGTGGAGCAGACATGCACACACACACACACGCACACACGCATGCACACACACTGATTCACATCAAATCGGGCTATAATGCACAAGTCTGACACCAAACCAAAATCCTTATTATACCCTGTGATCAAACTGATGCAATAATAACCTGCCAATGTTCAGGGTTATTACTGTAAGGCAAATCTTATGATAATGTATGATAATAAAACATCACATGTCAGGTCATATTAAACACACACACACACACACACACACACACACACACACACACACACACACACACACACACACACACACACACACACACACACACAGACAGATGACCACATAATAGCCAAATATGCCAGCGCTTAATAATAATCATCAATCATTACAGATTGCCCTTTTACGGTGTACGTGTGTGTGTGTGTCAGTGTGTGTGTGCATGTGTGTGCGAGTACATTTCTGAGTGTGTGCACATGCAGCGGTGGGTTGTCTAAGGATGTCATGTAAATCACAGCGGAAGTCAGACTCTGTCAATCACTGCTGTCTGCTGTGAAAATGACACACAACCAGACTTCAATATAACCAGAGCTGAGTGACATTTAACACAAGTGTGTGTGTGTGTATGTGTGTGTGTGTGTGTGTGTGTGTGTGTGTGTGTGAGTGTGTGAGTGTGTGTGTGTGTAATATTATACGCATTACTGTGTGTGTGTGTGTGTGTGTGTGTGTGTATTATTTTATGTGTTATCATCTTTTCATTTCCGCTTCTTGCCTGCTTTGAAAGTCATAGAGATGCCAGGCCACGGCCCCAAATCATTACGTGTGTGTGTGTGTGTGTGTGTGTGTGTGTGTGTGTGTGTGTGTGTGTGTGTGTGTGTGTGTGTGTGTGCGCACATGTCCCTCTACTGTAATTCTTTCATTCTAAACACGGCCCATCACTTCCTCCCATCACTCTCATCTCTTTTTCCTGTTTTTCTCAATATATCAACTATTTACAGAGTTGAAAAAACCCCGAGCTGCAGATATGGCTTGAATTTTATTATTCTCCTCATATTTGAGTTATTTCTTCATCACCTCCCTTCCTTCAAAGCATGTAAAATTTGAATTATGTGTAAAAATGCCACCAAAAAAAAATAAGACTCAGACGATATACGAGACTCACTCTCTCACATTTTCATCTGTGTCATTATTATTATTATGTTCTTGCAGCATTAAAGTGCATAAATACATAATGAGAATTCAACTGACAAACGGTGTCGTGAGCATCATATTTCAGCTAAATTAGCCAAATGTGCCTCGCAGTCTATTCTGCTTCCTGCAGCCCCGGTCCCCACAAGATGGTGCATCTACAGAAGCTGTGGAGCAAAGACGCGTGTTATGAATTATATATTAATGCACCTCTCCGGTATGTGTAGGTGGTGGTGTCAGGGAAGGGTACAACGGGCTCTGTGATGGAAACCAGCAGGATGTGATTAAAAGGTACGCACATAATACAGTCCATTGTGCGTTGTTGGTCGACTTGACCCTTGCAGGGCACGGTGAGACGGGGCGGACAGGGAGTGAGGAGCGGGGATGGGAGGCTATCAAAAGAGATTTGATGATTGAGATTAGGGCGACTGAGATGGATGTGGGGGAAAGGGACAAAGAGACAGGGTGGATTTGTATGAAGTATGAATTATGAGGCAGAGGCGACCATACAAATTAGAAAAGCCTCTTAGCATGTGGCATCATCATTCTTCTCATATTCAGGCCAGGTGGAGATGGATTATATTTACGATTCAGATGTAAATACTGTGATATCCAATTTCACTTTCTTACTAAGACATGGGGCACCTCACTCAGCGTTTTATATTAAGGCTTGAAACCTTGTGTTGTCAGGGTATTCAATAAACAGTGAGTTATCGCCGCCTGCTGCCTACGTTTTTTTGTTGTCTTTTGTTTGATCGTGAAATTTTTGTTTCTATTTGTGTACCATTTAAATTTGGGAGGCCTGGGAATCACATTTTGCTCATAAATTCTGCCAAATGTTTCTCTGATTATCTCCACGGGACATTTGGCAAACTGGATCATGTGTGTTACAGTAGGCGCACTCACACCAGGGGTCTCATCTCTAAAGTTCTTCATGGCTTTACATTCATGTCCCTTGAGTTGTTTAGCATTTCATAAAAAATACGACAAATTGCAGAACTCGCCTGAGAATTGAGGTGTGGTATGGTTGCAAAATGTTGTTTCATCCGTAGCTGATCAGCATAGAAGTCTTTTTTCAGAGACAAAAGCTACACAATGCGTCAAAGATCATGACTCTGAAAGAAGACTTTTCAGTGATCCGTTCCAATCCACAATTGTTATCATCTTGCATGGCAGCCATGGCAGAATTATTTTAAAATTTCAAACTCAATGTTTGTTCTGGGGCTTTTGATTGGATCACAGAAGCTTCCTCAGCAGACTTTATCCCAGTTGTCTTGTAAATGTTCAGATTTCCAAATGAACATCAACACTTTGATGACTTCTTGTCCATGTCAGCCTAAAAGTTCACTCCACCGATTTAACATTGCACTCCTGTAAACAGAAAAATAAAGCTAAAAACTAATGCAGCAGAGCCAGAGACCAACATTCATCTTCTTACTGGTGACCTTTCCAGGTTCTACCCAAACTTCGCCCAAAGTCATCTGGGATGGGGTCCAGCTTCGCAGCTCTGTTTTTGCTTCATAGGACATGAGCTACTGTGATTAGGTTTTGGCACCATTTGTTTACAAGTCAGAGAACAATGATGTTCATCGTAAAAAAGAAAGCAAGAATGCGTTTTCAATGTGCAGAGCCATTGTGCCGTCGCGCCACAGTTCAGGTCATTTGCACTGAATGTTTTACCTCAGATGCCCCAGAACGTCACAGTACAACTCGGTGTTGACAGTCTGACCCTCAAGAGACAAATTCATGGTGCAAAACACCGCCAATGTCCACCCTGCTCATCGTTTGCATTTAACGGGAGCAGTCTCTGAACTTGTTGATCCACCCTCGTAGTGGTCTGTAGTCAAATGTGTTGTTGACCCAACCATCCGTCCCAACCTCCTCTCTCTGTGAAATATGTGGCTCTAAAACAATAATGATTACAAAGAAAGATGTTCCTCACTCACCTCACTAAGATACTTCATGGTGTTGTTTTCAATAATTTGTCTCTACCTGGAAGCCTCAAAATATCTAAGTGACTGAAAGTCTTGACACCTTTTGCACAGTTATACAGGTGATCTCAATATCAGAACAGCTTCAGCTTTTCTTAATGTGCTCATATCTCAGAAATAGGGACTCTGAGTCCTGAGGATTCCTCCCTGCTGGCTGTGCTTGAAGCTGAAGTATGTAGAGGGCTGAGAAATCCTTAGTGATCTCCTGCTCGGTGTGGAATAATTTGTGAATACTGTAACTTGAGGGAATTGGTACCTCTGAGTGAGTACAAAGCAGTGGTTACAGCCACATAAGGTAAACCTTTTGGGATTAGCAATGTATGAATAAGTAATTGCTTGGATTTTCGATTGTTCACTACACGATTCTGGTCTCCGGTACTCTTTTTTTTTTCTGTCCTTTTATTCCGTTAAAAGTGCAAAGCATGTCTTCGTGTTTCTTTTCAAAGTCCATCTCTTCTCTTTCAGCCTGTACCTCCTACATTCCCTCTATTATTTAGAGGCCTCTGTATTGGTTTTACTGGCCTTTAATCCACCACACCACCCTCATGAGATCATCAGGGGCTCTCTCTTCTGACCCGAGCACTCTTTTGTGCTCGTGTGCCTTTTAATTCTGGATCTCGGAGGTCTCTGTGGAGGTCTTCACACACCGACACGCACATGAAGGGAGAGAGTGAGGAAAAACGTTGAGCCTCCTCCCACCGACTCTTGGGAATAAACATGAGGTCACATACAAGTGAATAAGTTCCTCAAGCGCTATGATGCATCTGAAGATATATGCGTAATGGTCTGAGCACACTTTTAGTGATCTTTATTCTGATGCTGATGTTTTATTCAGAGTAATACAGGTCATATTAACCCACACGTTGATTACATGTTTGCTTTCCTCACCTTTTCCAGCTTCTCACGGTATGTCTGGCTTTACAGAAGGTGCTTGACGTCTTTCTTGTATGAGTCACCTTCATTCGGCTGGAAATTCTAATGCGGATCACATAATGCATGAGGGTCTCGACCCCACAGGGTCTCGGCTGCGAAATGCGCCAGCACATGTAGGCTTTACTTAACATGGACTTGTAGCGCAAAAAAAAGACACGCAGGGCAGATCAAGTGCATCAAGATATTTTCCTCGATGTGAGCCATTAACTCCAGTAAACAACACCCGGACTCTTTTGATTCTCACTGGCTCAGACAATTTTCAGAAAACAAAACGATGATGATTTTTCAGTCTGCCCAATAATTTGGTTTACGAAATAATTTGGGCCCGTAGGTTTTCTGCACTTCATCTGGCCCATGGTAAACATCAAAAGTAGTTCCCCCACTGTGGGCATGCTGTACAACGCCAGCAGCCCACTCATAACAACAGCAAAGCAATCAAGAACACTGTGGGCAAGCACAGACAGACAGACAGACAGAGGGATGGATGGATAAACAGATATACAGATAGGTAGGTAGGTAGGTGGATGGACGAGAGAGAGAGATACGATAGATAGATAGATAGATAGATAGATAGATAGATAGATAGATAGATAGATAGATAGATAGATAGATAGATAGATAGATAGATAGATAGATAGATAGATAGATAGAGCTTGACTGCTGCCAGACCTTCGACTTGAACAAAAGTTAACTGTGAAACTGTCTGCCTGACACACACTCTTTTCTATTTCCTGTGTTCTCTCTCAAATGCACCGATGACAGATAGCAATATGTGATGACAGAGACAGAGAAGTGGATGAGGGGAGGGCGGAATGAATAATGGAAGAGAAACCCCAGCGTTCCTGCTGAATGATTACAGCTCATGATTTTCTCGCATGGGGTTTTCTCATCTCCCCTCATCTCCGTACCTCCCACATCTATCCCTCCATCTATTTGTGGATCCATTCTAACAGTATGGTGATCACATGACTGCCATGTTTCCCAATACGTTGTTCTTATTTTAAACATAGCTTTAACCTAATCTTTCTTACTCACTCATCACCAGAGGTTGATAGTTAAATGGAGAGATCCCATGCTTCCCAAACTATGCTAGGGTAACAACTAATCACCAGGAAATCTCACCACCACATTAAGGCAGTTAAGCCAGCCGTGTGAACCCACATTTGGTCTTCAGGATCCAAAATAGCCTTAGCTAGCATTTACAAGTAACGGTTCTAATTTCTGTATAATATGAAGTTAGTTTATCTTTGTATGAAGACTAAAAACGTGCCTTTACAGCTATAGTGCCTTTGTCAAAAGGTACTGAAATCTATCAACAAGTACCTGCACAGCTCACTAATTAATACGCTGTGTCTAGTTTGTGTAAAATATATACAAACAGAAGAGTTAAAACAAGTCATTGTGTTTTAGGGATTATGTGTCACTTCATCTTGACCTAAGGACCTCGAGGACTTTTGTTGTCCATGGTTTACCATAGTTTCCAGTCTTTATGATACAGTAATCTAACCCATTGCTAAACGTATACAGACAGTACATAAGCAAATTTCTCAAAACCTATAGCGATTCTCTGTTCAGCTGGCTTGCAACTTCATCTAGTTGTGTGGCTTTTTTTTTTTTTTAAATGTACCTACAAGTTCAGCTACTAGCAAGCTTCAAGAGCTCTCTCATCAAAGTTGCCTTTTTCTCAGTGTGATCTCGCAAACGACTAAAAAAACAAATTTCTGTGCTCTTGTTTTGGAGTAATGGAGGTTTGTTTTGTTTGCAGATGCTGTTTAGGCTTTTCCGGGACAACTGCACGGTTGGGTAACTTTTCCTGACTGAAGTTGGTGCAGCACGACCGGTGATAGAAAATCCAAACGACAGGAACTGTAAGTGTCACTGTATTACCAATTTTGCTTTCTTTTGGGATGCCATGGTTTAAATGCTAGAGCGATCGTCCATCAATTTTAAAGTTGGTGGTTAAATCCACAAGTCCCCATGCCCACATGTTGAAGTGCCTATGGGCAGGACACTGAACTCCGAATTGCTTTCTGTGGTAGTAAATCACTTGCACCGTGTATTTTTTTTCTTAATGCAGCTACAGCTGGGATATTGTTCTGATCGTCTTCAGTGCATATGTTTCTCAATGCTGATTGGTTAAAGGTTGCTCCAGCAAATTCAAAACTGCTTTTACTTTCACATTATTATCATATTACCCAAAGCGCTTAAACACAATGTTGTTGTTATTTACTTTGAGGAAATGGTCCAAGGTGAACACAGTGCTATCATGTCTTTTGAAGTAAGAGGCTTTGATCAATAAGTGTGCAGAGCTTATGGTCGTTCATTTTTATGTGACCGGCCAGTGTTTAGAGAGCAATGACAGAGACGTGATGAGTTTTTGATAATGTCAGTTTTGTATCTTGCTGATGCAGTAGTACCCAATCTCTACTTCAAATTGGGCCCTAGAGGGTTACAGAAAAAATACTGTGAGAAACAGGAGTCAAAAACAGGAAAGCAAGCACTAAACACTAAAAGAGAATAAAAACTAGCTGCATTTGCTTGGTTTTGGATTTTTTTTTACTGTGACAAGATTTAAAATAGAAACCAACAACAGTTGCACAGAATGCAGTGACAGTTCAAAAGCAGCCGTTTTCACCGAGGATTGTGATGTATTATGCATAGATAAAGTGAGTTTTTGTTGTTAGCGTCTTTCTTTTATTTTCATAAAGCTTCCCATTTTTACCCACTCCTTGACACAATACCAACAAATGATCTGGTAAATGTTAATGCAGAAGTAACAAAAGAATCAGGGACACAGAGAGCTAAGACAAAAAGCTGAAAAATATCTGCATGCAAATCAATACATGGTCTGTATGGTGTAAACTGTAGGCTTTGGAGACCATATGTTCGGAGGACCAGAGTGTATTTGTGGAGCATGTGGTACTTATTCAGCTTTCACAAAGTAAGTATTTGTCGTGGTATTAAACAAAGCATACTAAAGGTAAAATGAATAAACATACATGGAAAAAAAATCTGTGCAGAAAAGCCAGAAATGTAATGCATTACAAAAGATTCTTAAAAAGTTGGTGCAACAAATAGAAATTGACTTATAGTGATGTACATGATGCATGCAACTTACCCCTGTTATAGAGACAAAGAATTGCAGCAGATTGAAAACATCATATACACGTTTTTTTTCCTGTTGAGTTTTTCTCATAATCGTTGTTCTAAGTTTGTTGGGTGTCTTCAAAATACAGTACCTTGTTGCAAAATTAGTGCCACCAACTTTTTATCTCAATATGGCCAGTTTATAATATTTGTTTTGTTGTTGTTGTGGATGGAAAAAATGAATTAGCATTGTTTTTTTAGAGATAATTTGGTTTTGCTATATTAGCATGGAAACTTGGCTCCATCTTCCGTCTATGCTCTTAGAAAATGTTTGAAAGACTGTACACTAGTGTCTTTTTGCCAAAATCATCCTGTTGTATCCTTTATCGTATTTTTACTTTGGTATCCATAGTGGGAGGAATAAAAAAAAGTACAATTTAGAAATTGGTATTTACATAAACTGTATTAAAAAAAATAATTGATCATGGTCAAGCAATGTCTTTAGGTAGCTAGCCTTACTTGACCACATGTTTTCAAGTGGTTTAGTTTCCAAACAAATCAATAGAGGAAACAGACCTTTTCCTAAATGTGAGGTGGGAGTTCAAACATGAAAAAAATAACTGCGATTTTATATTCTATCATAAAATGTCTTTGGTGAAATGTAGCCCTGAGAAATTATTTTAAAATGAAATCAGTCTGGTCTACTACAATATTGACTGACCTATAGCAAACATAGACTTCCTCTGGGAAGGAATGTACAAATTTACACCGTGAAGCCAAACATGTTATACAACTCGTCAACATTCATTAGCATATCTTTATAATCAGGCCACATCACCTCTTCGTCTGAAGCAAGAGTGCAAACCCTGAGAGAAAAGCCATATCTAGAAAACACACTCAAATATGTATATTTTGTTAGGGGGTTGACTAAAGAGGGATGCATTTTTCAAATAAATAATTGAATGGTATTTCTTTACAACAATAACTTTGTTGAAAAGTTTCAGCAACGTGAAAAAGCTCTTTTACTTACAAGAAGATTAACTTTAAAGAAATGGTTGACCCCAAATGAAAAAAAAACCCGATCTAACTGCAGTTTAATTCAAGTGCATTGTTGCTAATTGTGCTGAGACAAAAAAAAAAAAGGAAATGTTTTTTCTATTACCTTACATTTTTGTTTCAACACAAAGATGACTATATACTAATTCACTTATTCTGTATGTGTTGATAGATAGGTGGATTGGTAGAAAGAAGAAAAGATGGATAAATGCATGCATGCATGCATCACTTCTGGCCCTGGAGTTAAGTGGAGATGTAAATGGCCAAAATTAAGATGGAAATATAATGCAATCCCACTCCCACATAAATCCATTTGTATGCTCTTTTTCTTCTGTGCCTTACCATTTATGTACTTCTAACTCGAATGTCAAAAATGTTCCCGTAATAAAAGACAAACCATTGTCCTCTCCGAAGGTGCGGCAACAGCCAGATGGGCTATGACATGGAGGTTATGGGGACATCTCCAGTCTTCAGTTTCCTGCCTCAGCAACAGAGAGTCAAACCCACATGTAGAAGATTTGATGATTTCGGGGGACGGACTTTCCATAAATGTCGTTGGTGAAAATGATCGTACAGAACAAAGTATTTAGTTTGTCGAATTTACAATACAATATAGGTTCCAAGAACATATTACTAATACAATCTTAATGCCTTAACATGTTAAAAAATAAAAATGACATTAAAGGTAATGCATCAGCTGATAAAGCTGATATTACTTGGAATTTATTTAAATTTGTCTGAAATTGTGTGTTTTCAGTATTTAGCTTCTAATATCAAATTTTTCACACTTGAATTTACCAGCTACTTTATGCATATAAAGTACTTTACCATCCTACAAATTAGGGCTATTGGGGAAAGAAGTTTAATAAAGTTGAATAAAAGCATTTTCAGGCGGTCTGTTCAAAGTCTCCAGTAAGACACTGGAAATAACACATCCGCAGGGTTATTCACCGGCTGCCTACCTTGAAAGACCCACAGAGGTCAAGAAAACATCCTCTACATTCTCACACTGAGGACAAACCCAACAGGTTATGCTACAGATATGAATGTCTTTAAGAGCAAGAGTGCAGCTTTTCATTTTTGACCTCCTGCTCCAAAACCGTCTCACTTCTGCCACGTCCTATCAACAGACCTCGGGCTATCTACAAATGACTTCTTTCTCATATTTTTTCCTGTTGAAGCTATATTTTCTGCATTCAGCCCGAGCAGTGATATTTTTTGATCTGGCTTGTTCACACACAAGCCCAGTGATAGCATTTGAAAATGTGTTAGACTCTCGGCCCAAGGCTTATGGCACATGTGATGTAACTACTAAGTGTTTTCATGAGTGACAGGGGGGTGGTGAGAGAATTAAATAAGTTAAACGGCTCCTTATCGTTGTAATGTGGGAGGGCCTGAAATACATCTTACGGTTCCCTTTTGTGAGCTTCAGGGGAGCTGGCGCCGGCTGCCTCTGTGTACTATTAGCCTGTATTTTTTTTGTCAAAGGAAAGGCTGAGGCTCAGAAATGTGTAGCCCACATGTCTTGTGAGTTTATGAATGACATCAACGTAGTTTAACATTACGAACAGTGAAATACCACAATTTAGCAACAGACAAATATCCATATCTTACGAACCTGCAGCTGTCCTTGGCAGGTAACATTGCATCACATTGCTGATGCAATATAATAAAGAGAAATATTTAATCAGATGTTCCTCTCCCTTTTTGGGGGGGGTTGTTTCTGCTAACATGTGCTTGTGACAGATAGTTAGAAGAACTAATGCATCTGCTGCAGTGGATACATTTTAGTATAACATCAAAACCAAATCTAGCCATGTTTCCATGTTTTTTTATTTTTTTTTATTTTGTATTAACTGACATCATGGCGGGCCATCAACCAAGAAACAGACCGAAAACAATAATGGCTAGCATCTAACATAGCTGGGCATTTGGCAGCTCACTGATTCAGGCATTTTTCTAAAGAGCTACTAGAGACCAAGAGTGAATTTTGACTGTGGTTGGGCGGCAAGAAACACATCTCAATTTAATGTTAAAGGTCCCATAATATATAAATTCAGATTTCCTCTTTCTATTTTGATAGTAAATCAGATGTAGATGCTTTATGAATGCTGTGATTGTGTCAATACGTTTCAGATAGTATTCAGTAACTACGCCATTTGGACTTCTGTAACTTTGGGTTTGATGTCACAAACTCACACTCGTGTTATGTGTTTATCCTCAGGACGTCCGACTGTCCAACCGTGTACTCTTGTACAGTGGCGGAGTCCACATGAACTGCCCCCTCATGTGGTATTCACGACGTTTGAAATCAAAAATTTCAATCAGCCTTGAGTTGTGACGTTTTTGGTCATGGAAGTTCATTTTTTGTTGGATGTTAAGTTAATATATTATAATTTTAGTCATGCAGGGTCTGTCTTCATAATTTAGATAATAGCCTACGTCTGAGTAAAATGATGATCTTCCCAACGGACTCATCTTTTCCCTCTTGTGTCTTTGCATTTCCTGTATTAGGTTACCCGCCCGTTAGCTTGCTAAAGTGTGAGCCCCTGTGTCTTCTAGATGCTGTCCATGTTGCCGTTGCCTAGCAACAGTATTTTTACGACTTAACCACTTGAACGGCGAGCACACAGTGCACACTTGTAACCACGAACTCACGAGTGCCATTTGAACGCAGCAACAGAGTTGATTGTTCCTTTGAAGACCTATATTGACATGGGTTATGTGTAACTCAGAAGAGTCAGCCAATCAGAAAAAAGGATCATTGATCGGTGTCCCTTAAAGATACAGACATAAAAACAATCTTGTGCTTGGCAGACCTTTAGAGAGCAGTTTTTGGTGCTTCAAACCATCAAAAAACCTTCTTAAAGATGTCAAGACTGCAAAGAAAAACACAGAAGAAGTGTAAGAAAATGGAGCCCCTTAATGTTGCCTTTAGTGGAGGCAATTATTTGCTAACACACTGGTTATAGCAAATGAATTGGGAGAACATTGCTTTGTTTTCAGCCTGTGCTGCCGCCCCCAAGTGACCCACAAAAAGAAAATAATCCAGCTCCATAACTACTAATGTATAGGTTTCAATAAATCAATCAAAAGTAGCTTCACCTTGCAAGTAAATTCGTGTGTAAAGTCAGTTCTGCCTGGTCGACTCTCCTCTACATCCTTGCTGCTCGCTGTCTCTCCTCCCACCGCTGACCATGTGATGGAAGCCATAGAAAAGGGAAACCACAGCTGTTTGACCTCTCCGGCTTTCTTCTCCCTTCTCTTCCCGCTGTATTCCTCCCGGCTCCCTCGCTCCCTGGCGGGACCGCCGAGCTGTCACACAGTACTGGAGCGTGTCCTTAACTCTGTTTTGTCATCCTGTCATCCTGTCTTCTCTCCTGCCCATCCATCCATCCGTCCATCCATCCGTTCCTTCTCCCAAGACCCGCAGGCCGCTGTGGGATTTTTGGATGACCAAAGTGCCGACCCTTTATCCGTCTCCTTGTGTGTTTGCTAGTGTATGTTTTTTTTTTGTATGTATTTTGTGTGCGCGTGTTTTGAGGCAGTAACAAATGCCGGGTTGGGATTTACAGGTGAGCAGTCATGGAGCGGCTGCAGATGTTGTCGGCGCTGCAGTCTGTCTCTGTTCTTCTTAGCTCACTCTGGTAACTCTCACAGATGTTAACATGAATGGTCAGAGATGATCCCGAGCTCAAACACTTTGGCCAACCTTTCTGCAGTTTTTGTGTGTGTGTATACATGTATACGCGTGTGTGTGTGTGTGTGTGTGTGTGTGTGTGTGTGTGCGTGTGCGTGCATGTGATGAATGGGCCGGTGCCAGGCAGCGTTCCCTCGGTGGCCTTGGATCAATCTGCTTATCTGTTAGCTGCCAGCACTGCCAGTGATTAACGACCAGCTCCACACACAGCACATCCTTATTCATTACCACACACGTCACACACATGCGTGTGCGCGCGCAGTCAAACAAACACACACACACACACACACACACACAAGACATCCTTTTTCATTATGGTAGACGACCACATTGGGGACAGTCTGGAGCTTGGAGGCAGAGATGGAGGAAGAGAGATAGATGGGTGCAGCATAAACACATGCATCTCCACCCGGCTGTCGTCACATTTCCATCGCTGAGCATCTTTCTGTAATTCTCCTTTTCTGGTCTTTCTCCGGCTCTTTTGACTTTCTGACCTCTTTACATCTTTAGAGTGTGAGACTTCCCACAACACAACACTTGACCTCCTCAGTGTCTGCCTCCCTCAAGGCCAGTGTGTGTGTGTGTGTGTGTGTGTGTGTGTGTGTGTGTGTGTGTGTGTCTTGGATACCTGAGATACTAGTCGCTCATCAGGCCAATCAGAACAGACAAGAGTACCCATGAGGCGCAGTGTAGGAGGGAAGAGGCTGCACTGGCAGCAGCAGAGGACAAGATAGATATGTCCTCCTAAAAATGCATGACAGGATTAAAACAATCTCAGGGGTATAAAAATGCCTTCAGTATATTTTTAAAAAGAAATTAGCATCATTTAATCTTACTTTATTTGGAAAAAAAATCACTTTAAAGAGCATTTGTATCTGCTGAACTGAGATATATGTGGAGGCAGTGTTTGCTATGTGAGGGATTTAAATCCAGTTCTTTAGATTTGATTGGACTGCTGGACAGTGGGTATAGCTTATTGAGAACATTGTGAGCTGTTGGGGACTGCTGACCTTCACACACACCTCCATTACCCGACAGCCCTGTCAATCAAACAGACACGCTGCCCAAAACACAGCTTTTTGAAATTTATTTTCTAAATAATGACAGGATTACTTTCAGATGGACCTCCAGAAAACTAATAAGAAGGAGTGACTTTAGCTAGCAAAACTGAAATAAGATGTGGAGAAATTTTATTGACATAGAATTTTATGAGAAGTTGAATGAGAGTCTATGGAGCAAGAGGCTTTTGGAGCCGACCTCTAGTGGCCCTGGGTGGTATCGCAGTTTAAGGCACTTTATCGGCCTCATTTTTCAGACCCGGAAGCTACGGCCACTTTTATATACAGTCTATGGCTGAAACTCAAACCTCCTACTTTGCTATACCCACTAGCTAATGCTCAAGTGCGGTTTTATCAGCTTGTCACCTCAAATCAAATTTGATTGGATCCATCAATGTAACTGCAACTGCCAGGCCTTGGACACATGGACCGTGTGTCTGTTTCCAAGAGCACCTGCTGTTGTGGTTTCATGTATATGCAGCAGTGAGAAATGCAAACGACCTGTGTGGGGTGGAATATAAATCAGAAGGTAGGGTGATTAATAAATACGCTCTCAGACGGTTCACATCACTGGTCTCATCGCTCTAAAAAAAAATTAAAAAGCCGTGCCAATCAAACGCAGTATGACAGCAACAAATGAAGAGATGCCTCTGCTTCTTCAGGTAATAATAAAGATGGGTGGGAGGTTGCAGAGGTTGCCGCCACGTGTACAGAAGATCAAAGGTGGTGTGGGTTTTTTTCTGGTGTTTGTGTAAATCGTTTGTACGATCACATCAATCCAATGCTTATAAAATTATGAATCTACTTCTGATGTTCAACATTTTGCAAAATGCGATACAGCAGTGTTTCTGCTAAAACAAACAAACAGCAAAAACAGTAATAATGGATCCACATAACCAGGAATAAACAGCTACCGTCCAGTCGGATGTGTGCGCGTTGTTATTTTGTTGTACCCCGGTGTCATTTGCACATAATTTAATCAAGCTAAGTACAGCAAGCTGTGTGCTTAACGGCGCTGTGCACTTTTCAAATCAGAGAGGGCAAAATTTATCAATATATCTGTCTTGCTGCCTTCAGATGGCTGCAGGGATTTAATGAGCTGAGGAGGGTTTTCACACAGTATTAAGCAGCTGTGGACAACAGATGCTGTAAGAATCACTCATTAATATATAAATCAATGTAGACCACATTGCTGGCATTTCCTCCCTTAACCGCATTAAAAAGTTTTTGCCCCAAGTATTTAGGTTGCGCTTGCAGTGTGGGAGCAGATGGACATCCAGAAATAGACATCTTTCTGAAACAATGATTCTCAGCACAATCTCCAGGATGCATTTTGCATTATGGAAATTGTATTTCTTTTCTTTTTTTTTTTTGCTGTAAAAGTGTGACTTTACAATACTCTGGAAAATAGAACAGTGGGAATGGTGGATCTGACTCGATCTGATTGGAAACACGAAGATGATACATCTTCCCCACTCACAGCTGTAACATGACTGCACCACAGGCCTGTCAATCAAACAAACACCCCCCAAAAAACACATATTTTTGAGGCCTACTATCTCATTAATGACGGGATTATTTTCAAATGGACAGCCGTAAAACTATTTAGAAGTAGTGACTTTACATAACAACACCATAATAACTTGTGGATAAAATGTATCTACTTCAAATTTCACAAAAAAAGTTAAATGGGAGTCTATGGAGCCTCAGGCTTTTTGGAGCCGACCTCTGGTGGCACTCAGCGGTATTGCAGCTTAAGGCACTTCCACATCGCCCTCATTTTTCAGACTCAGAAGCTACGAACACTTTTATATACAGGAAGACACTTGGGTTGTTCAATATGACAACACACCTGTTCTCACTGATAAAAATTAGCCCGCAAAAACTCATTTATTGCTTCCCAATGTCCTCCACTCGCCAGATTTAACTCCCTACGAGTTCTTTCTGTTTCCAACAAATTTGACACAAACTTTGATGTCTGTCCATACACTTAGGTTGTGGGCTGTAAAAGGAGTTGAGAGAGAATTTTCTGTAGATACACAAGTGACCCCTTTCATATTGTAAATGCTCACTTGACTAATTGTTAATGTAAATATTTTTCATGGTGCAGCTTTAATGCACATTTTTTTAGACGATGAAAGTGGACACCTTCTCTTTCTCTTTGTTGCCACAATTGCAGTATATTAGTACACCGAGGAGTCTATGAACACCACAGGTTATAAGTCAACCCTATTTCCAAAACCTACCACCATGGCAACACAGCAAGAGGCAGTAAATTATACACAGGAGCAAACAAGGGAAGGTGATGGAAAGAAAGAAGAGGGTCCAGTAAAAGACAGAAGTGATGGACAAAGTGTGTGTGTGTGCGTGTGTGCGTGCGTGCGTGCGTGCGTGCGTGCGTGTGTGTGTGTGTGTGTGTGTGTGTGTGTGTGTGTGTGTCACCGACTTTCTTGCACTTTTTGTTTCAGGCAAAGTGAGAAAATGTTTCCAGTCAGACTAAATAAACGTAGAGCCAGGCCAATGAAAAAAGACAATATCAAAAGAAAAACCCGAATCATCAAAATCCTCCTCCGTATTTCTCTCTCTTCATGTCTCTCGCTCTTATCGTCTCCCTTCCCTTTAAATTCCTTTCAGGTGATGAACATGCGTCACTGGTGTGTGTGTGTGTGTGTGTGTGTGTGTGTGTGTGTGTGTGTGTGTGTGTGTGTGTGTGTAGACAGACAGAGAGATTGAGACATTCTGGCAGATTGCCTTTGATCACATCTTTGGCAATAACGCTCCAACTTCAAATGGCCTCAGCAGTGGCAGGTAGATGTCTCTGGCTCCGCTACCGAGTCCCTATTTGCATCCGAGACTGACAGTCTCACGTCTCCGTAGCTCTCAGAACTTAAGACTCGTCAAGCCGCGACTCCGGCAAAGGCTTTATGAACTAAAGCAGAGTGTGTGCTCGCCCGTGCGCGCCGCCGTGCAGGGCTGCTTGTCTGCTTTATTGTCGTCGCATTAGAGTTGATGATGGAGATGTTTTGTGAGTCCGTGTCGTGTTTGTTTTTTGTTATTTTGCACCTTCACGCTTCGTTAATTTTACACACCGAGGCAGCTCAAACATCTCGGGGGGATATAACACATTTGCTGTTAATTAAAGGAAATTGACTTGGTGAAGTTGTGTTCATCACCTTTTGTTACATCCAAGGTCTCCATTGTTGATATCTACTGTATATGACACGACATCTGCATACTTCTCAGGAGGAGTCATCGCTTACGTAGTCCCCTTTTTTTTCTTTGTTTCCGTTTATGTGTTTTTTTCCTTGGGATCATGTTGATTCATGAGTCAAACTGAGTGTAAGGTGTTTCAAAAGGATCACTCTGCAGATTAACTTTACCTTTTCATAATGCCTACTGGAACATCTCGACAACATTTATTGATCTCTTTAGTTGTTGGTCGGTTTGACATTTTGCAAACCCAAATGTCTGATAACTAAAAAAACGATTGGATGATATAAAGCCTCACCCGCCTTCCTAGGTTTCATTCGTTTATTTCTTTTCTTTTTTTTCTTTTTTTTTTCTAAATGGAAAAGTAGGATGACTCTCGTTTCAGTTTCTGAATACAAAAAAAACTTTTGGATCCATTTTAAAATGTTATTCTCGCCGTAAAAGTTGTTGACTGATTTTTGTTGTTGTTGTTGTTGTTGTAAAGACTGCAGCACAAATACAGCCAAAAAATGTAAACAACGTATAATGTATTAAAATAATGCACAAATACATAAGTTCAAGGACACTGACCAAGACATAAGCATATATCTGTAACCCCAAGTGTTTTCCTAGAGTGACTTGGGATGGTGAAACATATGAAATTAAAGGGCAAGGAAGTAAGCAGAGGGTTCTACAGTGTGTGTTGCTGTGTTGGGTGGTTGGGTGTGTGTACCAGAGCGTGCACTGTCTCTGTAAGTGTTACTTTTAATGAACAGTCAACATGTAGCTGCTTGTTACAGAGTTAATAAAAATCCTAAAAATACAGAGAAATACATATTATTTTTTAATTTCTACAAAACATACTCATACACAGACCATTTTTCCCTCGAGTGCCGATATTTAATACCTGAAGTATGCCCTGGATGGAGACCTTTTTATTCCGTGGAAAAGTGATGTTTTCATATCACAGACGATGAACAATTGGATTAAATTGTCAGTCTTACAGGAAAAACACGAGAATCGGGAGTTGAGTGTTGTGTCGCTGCCCTGCAGGCGACTTGGACTGGCCAGAGAAGTGATTAATATTTATTTTTTGTCATTATTAGGCTCCCGAGCACTGATGGTGCGAAAGCCCTATTGTTATTGAAGCGATTTTTATTCTCTTTCCTTATTTTTCTCTGCAAAGAACTGCATTTTTAGAGGCTTTATCGTATTCAAAAACTCATGAAAGTTGGTACGCACGTCTCTCCGGCAAACATTTCGTATTTTAGTGGAGTCACGAGTGGGCGTGGCCTAATGGCTTGCTAGCGCCCTCTAAACAGAGACTCCAGCGGTTCCATTTACCTAGGTTAGGTTAGGTTAGGTTAGGTTAGGTAGTTACGTTATTAATCCCCAAGGGGAAATTGTTTCACTACAGCAGCATACAGGAAAGCAATAAAATAATAATAAAATAATAAAAAGCAATAAAATAACAGTAAAAAATATTAAATATAAAATGCACAGTATATACAGTACAGTATATATATATATATATATATACAAACAACCAAGAAACACAGACAACAGTGTTATTGTTGTGTAATGGATTTTGCCAGAGGTGAGTTATTGTACAGACTTATTGCGGTCGGCAGGAATGATCTCCTGTATCTGTCCTTGTGACAGCGGAGCTGGAGGAGTCTATTGGAGAAAGTGCTCCGCTGTCCCTGCAGCAGGTGGTGGAGAGGGTGGTCAGGATTATCCAATATGGATACACCTACAAGCACAAAACTCAGTGGACATGTGTATCACACCGAGATGTACAAAAATGTTCCGTTGCACCATTAGGTCAACTCAACAGGAAGTCTGCCATTTTGAATTTAGTCTCCATTTTTGCTGATTCACACAATGTTGTACTTTAACAAACTCCTATAGATTTTGGCGGACGGACTTGAAATTTAGTCTGTGCACTCTCAACAATTACAAGTTATCAAAATAATTAGGTTTCGTCGATCGGTGTGCCCGTGGCGCAGCGGGCAAAAAGTGACCCAAAAGTCATACGACAGCATCCAGAATGCCGCAGCTCGACTGGTCTTTAACCTCCCGAAATTCACTCCCACTACTCCGCTCCTCCGCTCCCTTCACTGGTTACCAGTAGCCGCTCGCATCCATTTCAAAACATTGGTACTTGCGTGCCGTGCTGCGAACAGATCGGGTCCAGTGTACATCCAGAACATGGTCCAACCCTACATCCCAGCCCGCTCCCTCCGCTCTGCTTCTACCAATCGGCTTGTTGCTCGCTCGCTGCGAGCTAAACACTCTACAAAATCACGACTGTTTGCTGTCCTGGCTCCTAAATGGTGGAATGAGCTCCCCACTGACATCAGGACAGCGGAAACTCTGTACATCTTCCGCCGCAAACTAAAAACACACCTCTTCCGACTTTAACTTGAACAGTAGAACTTTAGTAGCACTTAAAATTACACTTACTGATAGCACTTTGTAGTTTGGCTTTCTTGAAGAAATTGTATTTTCTTGATTCCTGTTGTTCTGGGTTTGTACCCTCATGGTTGAAATGCACTTATTGTAAGTCGCTTTGGATAAAAGCGTCAGCTAAATGAAATTTAATGTAATGGATGCTATAGTATGACACGGTAGTGCAGTTGTCTCAGTAAGAAGTAACTGGGTTCAATCGCCACTTGAGTTATACATGTCAGTTCAGAAAAAGGTCATTCTCCAAAAAGTGATAAAAAATTAATTGTTATGGATTGTATATGGTATATTGTATATAGTATATAGTATATAGTATAGCCAGGGCAATGCGGCTAAGTTTGATGTTTCGCCGTGACACAGGAAGTTGATGTTTAAGGTCAAACGATTCTCCAAACCTCATGAAACTTTGCATATGCGTCAGGCACCAACTTTCATGAGTTTTTGAAGATGTTAAAGCCGCCAAAAAAAGGCAAAACATTTTTTTAAGAAGAATAAGGAACGAAATCGAGGAAAAAAAAGAAAACTGAAAGCGGGAATATGCGGACCCTCGCGTGCTGCACGTCGGGGAGCCGGCGGCCCCGAATGGATCCCCGACGTGCAGCGTGCGAGGGCCCGCATATCACTGCTTGCAGTTTTAATTGTACATTATTATTATTATTTTTGAAATGAAAATGCAGAATTATGAACTTTACCTTTCATAAAGAAATGATACAACATTCATACTTTTTCTCTGAAATAACCCTGAAGATGTAGCTCTCCCTTTTGACATTAAGTAAATTATAATTCATTTTGTTTTGTTACACCAGATGGCAGAAACCTTGGTGTCTGTCATGTTTAACCTGCATCGTGTAGGACTCTTCAATTCTCCATTTGTTTTTATTATTTCTTTTTTAATTGAATTTAATTTACTTCTTATGGCTCAACTATTGCAACACCTCAAACATCTGTTTCACCTCCAAAAGTCTTTCCAAAGAACACTTAGTACAGAAAGTTTCTATCAATCTTTCAAAAAACAGCTTTTTAAAAGCCTCGACTTAAAAAGTTTCCCTCCAAACCTGCTCCATACTTTCCTAACTGAGTGTTGTGGACCACCCTGTAATGGACCGAACACAGGCCAGTCACCAACAGTGATTTGTCTCAGTGGGCAGAGAACATTTTCACACCCTGATTCTCCCGTGTGGATACTTTCACAGCAGCACTCAGCTTGGCCTCACAGCCCCGACTCGCTCTGTTGCTTGGCCCACCGCCACCGTCACTAATACAGCTAACCTTTCCATCATAACAGAGCTTCACGCAGACACACTGCAGT
Source organism: Embiotoca jacksoni (assembly GCF_022577435.1). Lineage (NCBI taxonomy): Eukaryota > Metazoa > Chordata > Actinopteri > Embiotocidae > Embiotoca > Embiotoca jacksoni. The sequence goes on along the minus strand of NW_027185388.1, from coordinate 1,472,409 downwards.
TATTAACCTCTGCAGTAGTGCCTCCTTCCAGGGTCTAATTGCTGCCAATACCATGTTACGGCTCAATCTAATAAAGATTATACGTGCTGCGCCAAAAGGACAAATTGTTCACGAGATTCACTCCGTTCGCTCATTTGGTCCCTGTTGGACATAAAGTTATGTGAACCGAAGCGTAATGAACATGGTACTAATATTCTTGGGTATTAGCCCTCTGACTAACTGTTTGAGGAGGGAGGAGTGAGACAAAGATAGAGAGGGGGGGGGGTGATGGGAATTAAAAAATTGTGAAAAGAAAGAAGGGATATAAAATATTAGAGGAGCTGCAAAAACAAGTCTAATTTAAAAAAAAAAAAAAGTCAATATTCAAACTTTTAAAAATGATCTTTTCTTATCTAAAGTGTTTGCATTTGATGAAAACATGTTGCTGTCCTCGGTTCAGCAAAAGAAAAAAAAGAATACCTCCACATTTTAAAACCCATAAAAGTAAATAAATGTGCACTTGCCTGTCAAGAAAAACTCAATAATTTGCAATTTGGTCAGAAAATAATGTCCCAGTTTAGTGTCTGGTCAGGTAGAGCAGTCGGATGAACTCATCATTTTGGAGGCTTTCCTGTAACCCAAAGGTAATGAACTGCAACTCTAGGCTGACTCTTCTCCTTTAAATTAGATTCTGAGGGGAAACATTGTTGCCTGGATGTTCACTGGTCGGTCAGACTCCTTGTCTTGGAAATATTCATGTACATTTATTCAACTTTACGGGACCTCAAGGGAGATGGTCGGGGTGGATTGTGGGCGTATAAAGAGCTCTCTGTGTGGTTACGTCTCGGCAACAAACTAAGACAAAATGAACACCAGTCTATGTTTATGCACATTTTTTTTTTATGCTATGTTCAGAGTATTATTGTGTTAGAAATTTAGTTCTTGTGCCCCAACTGTTGCTGCTGTTCATCTGTTGTTACAGTCAGTGTAAGAGTGAAGCTGGTAAAGTTAGACTGAATGTTATTGTGTAGGTTTGGTGACCCTTCTTCAGATGTGTGTGCAGATATGGTCTGTTGATGCACTGATGCTCTGCTCAGAGAAACTAACACAGCATACTGATGAACTGGAAAGTTTGTCTCTCGTAGTTCTTGTGGGAGAAAATCCTGGTTTACCACAATGTTTAGCCAAGACCACAATCTATTTCTGAAGTTGAACAAGTTTTTTCATGGCTATGTGACATTTGGGCTGAAACCTGCTGGTCAACTGGAGCCTTTCTGGCTCTTGCTTCCTCCCACAGTCCAAACTTACTTATATGAATTGATGATTCTAAATTGCCCTTGTGAATGTGACCATACATGGTTTTGAGTTGGCACTGTGATGGATTGACAACCTGTTGAGAGTGTACCCCAACTTTGCCCAAAGTCAGCTGTGATAGGCTTTCTTTCTACCAACTGTGGAGGGATCTGTCCGACCCAGTATCACGCCAAAAATGTGTAATGCACATAAAATATAAGTTGCCTTAATTATTCGCTACCAAAAACTATGAGGTTAGGTTTTGGAAAAGACAACTTCGGGGTTAAAGATGGTAGAGCAGGTTGCCCACTAATCATAAGGTTGGTGGTTCGATCCCTGGTTCTTCCCGTCCACGTGCCAAAGTTTTCTTAGGCAGGACACTGAACCCCAAGTTGGTCCTGATAGCGGTGTACAGTTCAGCCGCCGTTTGCGTGTGAATGTGTGTGTGAGGCAAACTGTAAAGTGGTTTGAGGTGGTAAAGTGCTAAAAAGTTCAGACCATTTCCTATTTATTTGGTTTAGGTAAGGAAAAGATTTCTTCAAAAAAAAAATCCACGTTGGTTTCTCACAGACGTGACCCCTCGTCTCATGGATGAAAGTTCTAAGTTTGATTCATCCAACGACCCCCAAAATTGTGTCGTGGACTTCGTCATTCTTGTACTTTTATACCATCACATTACCTCCTTTTTCTACCGCGGCCAAACGTGCTCGGATTTTTCAAGCCTAGGCGAGGCAAAATGTGACATTTACACGATATCCTTTAGTGGATTGACAAGCGTATTTCTTTTTTTGGTTTGATACCGGGCTGAAGTATCTGGTTTCTTTTGCAGTAAATGCTGTTCACCAGCTACTGATTTAACTGTGTCTGTAATTTGGTGCTGAGCAGGTAGTGAACAGTTGATCCAAACTTTTTGAAAAAAGAAATATCCCAGGACAGTGGCAGATTCGGGTGATAAATCCGTGTAGATTCATGAGCAACCCCTTTCACATTGTGATTGGATAGTTATTATAAAAATACTCTATTTTAAAGGTACCATGTCAAATGTATTCACTAGAAGCCCTGTAGAACTGCATGTTGATGCCTTATTGTTTGTTTATTGTGGTCTTTCTGCACATGCCTGAGGACACATGTGCACGTCATGACTGGGATGTCATGGCATACATTCCTGCTCACCCTTCAATATGCATAATGCATTATTAAAATAGCAGAAAGACGGGCTTAATCCGATGTAAATAATCCAGATTTTAAATCATTAAATGAGGATTAGTGAATGTTTTATGAGGTGTTTGTTGACAGTAAAAACACAGCAGGATACTTTGTGTGACTGGCTGCATGGCGGACAGCTGGATGCCAGTTAAATGTCAGGGAACAATAAAAATAAAAAAATAAAAAAAGAAGATTGGCCACTTATGCATGTGTGGGAGCACAGCCACAGTACCTTTCCAAATCACTCTCAACCCTGGATTGTATATGGTTTAAATTTGTGCACCTCCTCCTCCCCATAGTCAGTGTCACCTCCCACACGCAAACACACACACACACACACTGTAATTGGCATCGATTACATTTTTTTTTTTTTTTTAAAGCAGGCAAAATAAGGGGAAAGGTAGAGAGGGTGAGAGGAAATCCTACTGTGCAATAAGAAATGGGCACGAGCTAGCCAAATTAGCTTCAGGTGGAGTTCAGTTGTTGAGTGAAAGTGATTGAGTGCTGTTTTAATGGGAGAGTGGGTGGAAGTGGAGAGGCAGAGAGGCTGCATGCCATGGCTAGCTCAATCAACACACACACACCGACTCCATTCTCTGCCGGCAATTACCCAAAACACATTTATTTCACCACTACAACCAACCATTCCCCTCGAAAACCATCAGTGAAACCAATGCGACATCATTAAATAAGGCCGAGCGTCGGTGCAAAGCGCTGTTAACACGAATACAAATTACACCAGCTGTCATTAAAATCCATCATTAAATTACACTGATACTCATCACAAGTTACATGCTTAAAAAAAATGGATCTGCGCCCTCGTCTGAAATAAACAGAAATTATGAGACTGCGTTCCCATTCCCGGTTCCGTCAGTCCTTGGCCTGTATAAGTGGTGAGAGCTGTGACATTGGACATGTTACAGCAGTCTTGTTATGGGCTGAGGAAAAGGACTCAGAATGCGTCCTGGTTAGTATTCCGGTGTTTTGTTGTTTGTAGATCTGTTACAGTGACAGAGAGCTGACAATATAATTATTTCCCCTGTGGGAGCTGACTCCCAGTGATTAGGTGGCAGCACTGTGATATGTGATGCAGATGGTGATGATGATGGTGTGTGTGTGTGTGTGTTTGTGTGTGTGTGTGTGTGTGTGCGTGCCTTTCATGGTCAAGTTCATGAATAAACATTTGATTGCAAGATCCGTAACGATGGTGTGTCAATCTGTTGATGCACAGCAAAATGTCCCTTTGAGATTTCATGTCAGGACGACACGTGTGTGTGTGTGTGTGTGTGTGTGTGCGCGCGTGCATGCATTAGACTGTTTGCGCTCTTGCAGTGGCTGTATGTGTATGAGTGTGCATCGATGTGATTAATTGCACAGCAACAGCATCCAGTGTCATTCACATCTTTATCTCAAGGTTACAGAGTGATAAACCAAAGAAGATAAGCAGGCGGCGCAAACAAGCGCTTTACAAATTACCAAACACTTTTCTGCTGTTTACCCCCTCCACCACCAAAAAAAAAAAAAAAAAAAAAAAAATCTGATGCAGAGAAAGTAACAGATTTAAAAAATATGAGGGTTTGCATGCAGTCAAATGTCAAAAAGTGAAGAGATAGAGCGCGAGAGACAGACAGAGAGAGGGAAGAAACGGAGACCAAAACATACACCAAGAAGGGAAGAGAGAGCGAGAAGCCTTGATGCCGACTCTGTGTTTCTTATTCCCTTGTCTGTCTGCATGAGCGACAGAGATCAGAGATGGAGAAATGTCACTTAGCAAGCATTAGGCTACCGCTTTCATCTCCCCTTGGATCAGAGAGATGGGTGGGAAGGACTTTTAAAAAGATTTTTAAAAGGCTGCGAGCCTCCCTTTGCCTTTGAAATCGTGCCATCACTCATTTTTTTTTTTTTATCAGCACTAAACATGTAAAACACGTACATCCGAAAAAAAAAAAAAAAGTAAGTCTGAGATTTTCCTGAATCTGAACTTTACAATTTTTTTATACCAGCTAAAGTGAGGCCAGATTTTTCCTGTTGGTTTTTGAGGACAGAGAAATGTGAAGCTGCAATCTCAGCTGTCGTTAGAAGGTAAAGCTGCTTTCCATCCTTCTGTCTGACCGCAACCACCATTTTGACCTGATTGTAAAAAAAAACAAATAGCTCAACTTCAAACATTTATTCTGTTATAAGTCTATGTTCTTATTATAATTGCACAACAAATAAAAAGGGGATGAAAGCTGTTTGTGTGTTGTTGTTTTTTGGGTACAGACATGATTTATCGCCTCTTCTCATCTAATCAGTTTCTTGGTGTGTTGTGTCGTGGTGCTGCTGTACAGAATATATCGACCCCGGGAAAACTCAGTGATTACTGTGTTTTCAGCTACTGTGATAAGGATCCCTAAACAAACCAACAAATGACCATGTAATGATGCCTTCAATTACAAGACGGAGGGAAATTTTTGATGACTGGAGAGAATTTATAGTTTGTTAGCTGCAACCGGCAGGAGCATGCGTTGTCTTGCTGACTGTAAACACACACACACACACACACACAGACACACACACACCACATATGGTGTGTGTGTACGAGGCGAAAACGAAGGGTCATCATTATTTTCAAAAGGTATCGAAAACTCCAATTGTTTGACCAAATTTTGTGGTGCTATTTTCTTGTGTATTGTTAACACTGATTTATTTCCAGTACATTTTCTCCCTACTGGCTGTGTCAGAGCAGCAGAGGATGAACTGACTGCGAAACTGTCACCTATGCGCTCTGTGAAATTTTGATGAGCATTTTTTACTCTAGTCTGAATGTTACAAAACCAAACATTGAACTGATTTATTGAGAAAATAATTAGATTGATCCATAATTGAATTTAACCATTAGCTGCAGCTTTACAGTGTCCAGCATTTAAAGTCAGCGCCGGTTTACACACAGTCAAAGGGGCCATTTTCCTCCATCTGGTGCTTTTAGTTTTTAAATTGGTCTCTATGATTACATTGTACTTTTACAATGTGGTATTAGTGCTTATAGAATCTGAGTGCCTCTTTCCCCACAACATTTTATCCAGTGACAGTCACGTAAAATTGCTGTCCACATGTCTGAGAGAGCTCTTTGCTTATTAAAACAGTTCGAAGAGGTACAAAGTTTGACATGAACTTTGTTAATTTCTTAACAGAGACATTCACTTGTGCCCCTAAACGACTGATCCTTTCACTATTTATACTTTATATTTAACCACGTTGCTCTTGATCATTGAGCTACATTTACTGTTTATATCGTTTTTAATCTTGTTTGAAGAAACGTTGGTTATTCATCCTCGGTGTATAGTGTCAGGTCTCTGCTCATCTGTGCATCAGTGTCTTTGGTACCTCCACATGACATCCACAGAGTTGTTCTCTGTAAATCTTTAAATTATGGCCATCCTGACCGCATTTTATGATACATTATTTATTTCGGTGCCATATTTGATCACATTCTCCTTCATCATGCCATGTACAATGAATATTTCAAGCCTGCATAAAAGTAAGTGAAGCAGGTTAGATATGTTTTACAGCAGAATTGATTTGCATTGAGGAAATATCGTGCAATGTGCCAACATAACGCACAAGGCTTTAATGTTTCCCAACATTTTTGTATGGTGCCTATAGCATTTTCAATTATTTCTATAAAGAGATTATGTCAGTGTGTGAGAGCTACAGAATGGTGAGGAACAGATTTTGACCCACTCAGCATCTCGAATTCAACAAAATACTGTAGTTTTCAGACGTCGTTCACCTGCAGATTGAAAATAGCCTGAAATAAGCACAAAACACATAATTTCATTCTAAAACGACTCTGTTTTTATGTACTTATGACTCAGCGGCTCATTTACTCGCAGTATTGTGTGGTCTAGTGGTAATTTCCCAATTTTCTTTTGTGTTTTTCATCCAGAGTTTCGCTTTAAATACGATACATTGTAATAAAAAAAAAAGAGGAAAAAATGTATTAAAGTGCCTTAATTGTGAATTTTAAACACCCTATTTAGTAGTAAGAATGGCATTAAGTAAAATCCTTGTGTTCAGTTATGTTTGCAGTGCCCATATTGATGTGTTTTAGGTGGGAACACAGTCAGGAATTCCCCATTAGTGAATCAACTTGAGCAAATGTCACTGAGCTAGTGCCAAGTTGCGATCACGACACTTTTCTTTGGAAGGCATCTGCATGTGTGTGCAGGGATATCTCTGTCTCTTTATATGAGCTGTGTGTGTGTGTGTGTGTGTGTGTGTGTGTGTGTAGGTTAGCATGGCCCTGTTATTTGTGAAGTTACAGTTGAGTCGTCAGAGCAGATAAAAATTAATGACTTTCCTTGCCGAGCTTTTCCAGCTCAGCATCACAGTGCACCACCATGAGCCGTGCGACAGTTTAACACACACATGCACAGACAACCTCAATCATCCACAGATAGACACAAGTATGTGTGGGAGGACGATGGAACTGCTCTTAAAACCACACACGCACACACACACACACACACAGCATCGAGTTCACACTCTCATTTACACTCTCATTCACACGTAATCACATATCTCTTGGTAGACTTTGTTTCAATTAACATTTTTATTACACAGAGGGAAATGAAGGAAGAGAAAAAGGGGGATTGGAAGTCATAGAAGTCATATCTCGTGTTTGTGTCTGCACGTGGACATGCACACACACACTTGCAAATGAGCTTCCGTGCACGTGTACGTTGACGAGCAAAAGGAAAATAAATTTGTCATTACGGATTGAGTCGGAGAAGAGTTCAGAGGCAGGGAGCAATGGAAGAAATAGAAATCATAAATGAAAAAAAAAAAAAATTAAGATTTTAATTAATTAATTTCCTTCAAGCTTAACAAAAATTTAGATTTTCAATCAAGTATTATTGGCTGAGTTAACTGGGGGCCACAAATGAAAATGGGCCTGCGTGAGCCTCCGTGAGTGGTGTCGCGGCTTCTTCGGAGTTCCATCACCTCTGCCGAACTGGCTCCTGATTCCATTAAGGCCTCCGTGTTCAAGGTCTGTATGGCTATTAACCCCTTACAGAAAGTGGCACCGGGACCGCAATTCCTAATGAGTAGTTATCAAATGCAAGCGACAAAAGAAAAAAAAAAAAGCATCTAATTTCAAAGGGGGGGAAGAAATGGTAAAAGGTGGAGAAAGGAATTAAAGAGGACGAAAGAGAAAGAAGGCGACTTCAGACTTGACAAAGCCTCTATCACTGAATTTGACATACTCATATTTTTAAGACATTTACTGTAATTTGCTCTGCAGCTGCGGCTGATGTGAACTCGTTGCGTTGTACAGTACTGGAGCTCGTGGACGGCGATCCACAACTGTGAGCGTTAATTCCCAGGCACTTTTGCGGCAATTTTATTTCATTTCGGAATCGGCGGTGTGATTTGGCCTCCCACCGGCTCCTTCAGCCGCAGCCAATAATGAGGCGAGAGGATGAGGAGGAGAGCGAAACGGAGAAGAGCCTCTGCGCTCGTTTACATAAAAATCACCACATGAAAGCTATTGTACGAGATCTGGGATTGTTAGCCGGGTGCGTAATTCCGTTTTAATTGAGTCATTGAGAAAGCTGCTCCCCGCTGTCGAGAAACTCCGAGGTAGAAATACAATAATCTCCTCAATGTCACCCGTTGACGCGGCATGACTGTTGAGGAGCAACTAGGACAGGAGGAAGAGAGGCAGATAAACAGAAAGAAAGTGAGCGCGGGGGTTAAGTAAGATGGAAGGATGAAGAGACGGAGAGGCAAGAATGAGAGCGGAGGGTTTTGTCTGTCAGAGTTTATTAGCGTCAGCAGCGGCCAGAAAAGATTGATGGACACGTCAGGAGCGGAGGTGTGTGAGTTGACGGGGAGGGTGGAAGGCCTTCCGTTAACGCGCAGTTCTTCACCTTGGAAAAATAAAAAAAAAACACGTGGCGGTAGTCTATGTGTGGATGTGTTGTGGATGTACGTTACACTGCATCACACTTTACATCTAACCTCGTGATGGAGGGGGTAGGGCTCGACCCTTCTTCATTCCCACATCAATCACAGCCTCATTCCTCCGGCCCGCCTGAGAGCTTAGCCCCGACCTCTGACCTCGCCCCTTCGTGCACCACACGGAGGGCCGACGGGAGCGAACCTGCCCTCCGCATTCAGAGGTCAGATACAACATTTCCCCAAGAAGCGGCCATCTGAGACGTACTCCATCCACAGCTTGACACGGCTGAAAAATGGAGGGTGTGCTGCCCGTTAAAAATAAAAAATAAAAACAGAAGTGATCGTTTGTGAGGTGAAAGACTACACTTCAAGAGCATTTGGGGCAATTAGACAAACAAATGCTGCTCAGGTCAAAGCTGTAATTCCCTTTTAGTTTAGATTGATTGGACTCTTTCTATCTGCACCGACACACTTCAAGTATAATATGTCATGAACGGGTTTCCAACCCGTCGCTCAAGAGCTACCAGCAGCTTGTCGCCTGTTTGAGTAGCTCGCTGAACGTTCGAACACTTACCCTGCGTTCCAGTATCCATAACACCACACTGTTTAGTATGCCAGAAAACCATTTAGCACGTCCAAATACGCAGTGTGTTAAATGTAGGATGCCAAAAGTACCAGGATGTCCGACTACATCCCTTCATATTTTGCAGTCCGCAGGCCAGCACGCTGCTCCGGCTGTTCTGACCCACAATCCTTTGCACAGCGGAAGATACGTCACGAGTTGCACTTTATAATTTCCAGAACAGGTTCAATAACATCAGTGTGACTGACTCGTTGCTTCAAGGCTATTATTTCCATTTTCAAGTTTGAGTTTTTTTTAATCTCAGTGGAGATGGGGTCAATGACAGTTATTGTGTTTTAATATTCTCCAAAGTGTCTCCTGCCCATCAAGGTTGTTCATTTTGGCCTCACCGCTGTAGCTCTGTTACTCACTAAATTTGGAAATGTTGTTTCAGGTGGTAATTAAGGAAACCAAATAGCCAAGGGAAGAAAACATTTTACTGAGTAAACAGGAATAACTCAATAATCATCTCTTTGAACAGATATCTGTATTTGGATGCAGAATTTGTCAGCAATGGGACAATGTTTTTAAAGTTTCAAATTATGCAATTCAGATTTACTTTTTTAATGCAGTTATTCCAGTACAACAACACAGATTTAAATTAAGTTTTTAATGCTATTTTTTCAGTTCAGAGATTCAAATTCAGTTTTTAGTGACATGTGTTTGCCATTACAAGCGTCCCCAACTTTGCAACTCTAGTTCCATGTCTTCTGTGTGCATCATCGGTGGTTTGGATACCTTTTTGTTGACTTTTTTCTTTGGACAAGCAAACTTTAGCCTCAGTCTTTTATACCAGAACAAAATATAAATGCACCAAGAGACAAGAATTTTGAAGAATTTGAAATGTTAAATCTGCCTCTATGTGACATTCGACAACGCAAAGCTTGACAGACATAGCAGCAGTAGAGTGAAGCTTGTCCATTACTTCATTTTAATTATTCCGCCCTGCTGTTTTCAGAGTTACCACATAGTCTTCTGTCCTAAAAAAAAAACCCTCAGACGAGCTTCGTCTCTTCATCTCTCCAACTTCCTGTCCCTTTGTCTGTGTGTCACCTGCCAGATGAAACTCTCCTCCTCTCATGTTGCTCTACACTTTTTGGCGCCCCACATCCTCTTTCTCCTCTTCCTCCTCCTCCCTCCTCCTCCTCCTCCCCCTCATCATCGTGTTTCTTCCCTTTGGTCCTTTTCTTCCACTTCTCACCTCTCTGCTCTTTTTCCTCTCAACTCTATCGCAGTCTTACATTCACACCCAACAGGGTTTTGGTATTTCTCTATTCCTTTTTTTTTCTTTGTCACTGCTACTTTTTTTTCTTGTTTTGCCTGACTCTTTTTCTCACTTGTAATGTCCTTGGTTTGATGCCCCACAACTCAGACTCGAGGAAGAGTGAAATGAGCGAGTAAGGTGCAGAGAAACAATAACAACAGGATGCATCTGGCAAAAGGAACCCTCTTAGAGTACCATTACTGTACTCTGGATTGTGTGTGTGTGTGTGTGTGTGTGTGTGTGTGTGTGTGTGTGTGCGCGCGCGCGCGTGCGTGCTACTGTGTCTGCTTGGAATTATGGTTGCCCTTGAGATAGAAGTCAACCTTTGAAGCTGCAAACTGCCTCCATAAGCACCTCTAAAGTGGCTAAAAGAAAACCTGCTCCGTAAACTATTTCAACAGAACCGACCGAGTAGAAACCTAGATAACATGTTTGTGGGCTTTTTAAGCTGAGACAATATCTATAGTTTCAGGTGCAATTTAAATGTTGCCAGAACTGGTGGATCAATTGAGCCCCGCATTTAATTCAACGCTAATGCCCACAAAGAAATACGAATCTTGTATTTTCCAGATTGTGTTTTTTTTTTTTTTTTTTTAACTGCTGAGATTTTCAATAAATGGAGAATTTTGTCCATCCAAGACTATAATTGAAACAGTATCCACAAAGAGACACAAAGTAGTATAACTATTATCTACTGAGCCGCTCACGTTGCTGCTGCAGTTGGATTTTGGATTATATAGTGCTCTCGTCCTTTTTTTTTTTTTTTTCTCCATGACAATAACCGCCACTTTCAACTCAGCGTGAGGTACGAGCGTTCTAAGAGTTTCAAAGCAAGCTGCCGTCTTTTCCACTCTCAGGGGGCAGAGATCATCACAGCTCTTTTCTTCTGTCACTTCTGTCGGAACTTCTGCAAAGGTCTGAAGAATCGTATCTCGGGACCCGAGATAAACTGGCCTTATGCCTAGCTGTATCAAAACAGAGAGAGACAGAGGAGCACCAGTGGTCGGCAGGCAAAAAGAGAAGGATGAGATTGATCAACCGCCGTAAAAGTTTCTGTGAAACTGTCTTTGAACTTTTCACTTCACTTCCAGAATACATTATCGTCTTTAGTTATCTCTTCTTATTTCTAGGGATGTCCTGAGCCGATCTCAAAGGTCGGTAACGAGGCCAATCGAGACATTTTTCAACTGATCATAATCGGCTGCTGCGAGATATTTTTTAGCCCCGATCTTTTGCTTTTAATCAATAGTTGCTCGGGTGTCATGAGTAGACGGGACTTCGGGTGAACAGTTCTACTTTTATGTATCCTCAAAGGACGCTTTCACCGGAACCGAAGAAGCAGGGTTCTTATCTCGGCTCATGACCCAGAACAAAGGACCAAAGTTTGGTCCAACAGCCTTGGTCCGGATCAAACTGACCCATACTTTCAGTTCATTGTAGTGTGAAAACACTTATTGGATCGTTCCGAAAGAAGAAAAATAACCATAACAGAAGTAAAAATGAGCCCTATTAGCAGAGGGGGACAAAGAGAGAAATTAAACATTATGAATATTACGAACATTACAAACGTACTGCGCTACCAAATTGCTGAATTATCGAATTGTAACACGCCGACGTCAGACGCACACCAGTCTACAAACCAATCATTGGCAAGTAGAAGATAGGATAAGTTCTTAAGTGCACTTGAAAAATTGCAAACTGAAATCAGAAATGACTGAATCAAACGTATGCAAAGTAACGAAAACATGGACCTTGATCCAAACTTTTAAGGGTTGAAAACGTCCTTTTGGTTTAATTTGATTGTCCTCATTTGAAAGTACTGCCGCTCATCTTGAGTTTAGCCTTCGGCAGTATTTGAAAGAACTACAGTGTACTGGCTCAGGTTGTGTAACAAAGCAATCATGGAGGACATTTGTCAAATACAACAGGCTTTTTAGAGGTTGGGTAGTGTGGGTCAATCTTTGGCTCCATTTAAAACTTTACCCTCAACATTTTGTAAGCTGTTCCTTTGGGAAGCCTTTCAGCATAACGCCCATTGTCTTTCTAATATTCACATGATTGAAATACCTTTGAATAAAAACTGACCCACAAGTGAACCCCTGCTTAAAGCTGATATAAGCAACAATAAAAAAAAGCTTGCTTTCTCTTATCCCGTTGCTGTTGTTGTAGGACAACTTCCTGCACCCCGAGAGTCTGAACTTTAAGTGTGCCGAGAACAAAAGTATTTGTTCCTTTTACTCTTGAGGTTGTGTATAACTGCTGATACAGTGCAATGCCTCTTCATCCTCTGTATCTGCCTCTCCCTCTCCATGTATATCTCGCTCTCCCTCATGGTGGGAGTTTGACCTGAGGGGTTTTTTTTTTCTTTGCAGCGTGCTGAGGTTCTGATTGGAAGCCGGGATAACTTCAGCCCTCCCACTGTCTTTTCGTGCTGAAATCAGGCGGATTGACACTGAGAGGGTCATCCTTGTGTATCTGTAACTGAACGCGTGTGGTTGTGTGCAGCAATTCTTCTAAATATCTTTGGAAGTCTCCTTTTCACACTGCTCACATGTTGTCGGACAACATACAGTAAATACGACAAAACCACATCCTGACACATACAAATTTCACGGCGGCACCATTTTGTTGGTTTTGACTTTTCATCTAATCGCTCTCTGTTTGCAGCAAAATCTCTTTTCAGAATCGTTGATGCATTATAAAGAATGTGGGGTAACATCAAATGGAAATTTCCAAGCTTGAAATGTTTTGCGTTGTTATTAACAATCTGTGAAGTTTGTTACATTCCAAGAGTTATTTTTTTTGACTTGGTGTTTCTCTCTCCCATCAAACGGGCAAAAATGTTGTTTCCTAAACCACCACAGATAAAAGTGTTTCCGATGTGTTTTCAGATTCTTCATTCTTCATGTTCATCTTTTGCTGGGTGCTTTTCTGATTTGTGCACATTAAAAGCTTTGATAAATTCAAATTCAAATGATGTTTGCAAGTTCCCTGTTGGGCGAGGATTGACTTCTAAACTAGTTATACAATTACAAATCCTGCTCGTAGGTGCACACCTTCAACTCGGCGAGACTTTCCAATTTTAGCAGAAGAATTTAAAACAGCTTTATAATTGTCAAACTCTGTGTATATCAATCTCTGAGGCTAAGTTCAAACATTTGAGAGAAGACACATTGGCGAAAAACACATTTTTGTGTGTCGGGGGCATTTTAAGATATGTATTAACACCAGTATTAATGCATATGAATGGATATCTAATCTTACATTGATTTTTAACATTGTCTTTGTGTTTTCAGTAGATTTTATGTTAAATTATTGATTTCTATATTAAAAAAAACATTATGGTGCAACCGTGTATCACAGCAAAGCATGAAATAGACACGTTGGTCCTCTACATGGAAACTTGAGACAGCCACGCTTTGGGCTGTCTGGGAGTGACAGTTGCACATTTTCCTGTCGTGGACGAAAATGAAACTTACTGCATGCATTGAGCCATGTGATTTACAAGAAAATTTAACTTTCAGCAAAAGCCCATGGTTGGGGTTACTAAATAAGGTTGGTGTTCGGAGAAATAACATGTTTGGGGTTTGGGAACAAAAAAAAAAAAATGTTGTCACCACCTGGATTCGAACCTTGTCATCCTGCAAGGCAGTCTGTGACTAATATATACAGTATGTGTGTATCTTTCACACCTAGACACACATTTACGCGTGTGTAACTTTCACGCTTACAAAACATGTAATTCCCCCGCCTAGAAAAGCCCAAAGCGTGGCTATCTCAGGTTTTGCTGCAGTGGACCAGCATGTCTATTACACGCTTTTCCGTAATACTGGTCTGTATCATACCATCTCTTTCATACACTCATTTGATATATGTGGTATATACTGTAGGTGATGGTGTGCTTGCCTGTCTACCCTCTCTATGTGTTGAAGTACTGTGCTGTTGTAACTGCCTATCACAGACCATCAGGATAATTGGAAGCACCTGGGGACTCTGTTTCTGTGCTATATATTACCCGCCCTTTCTCTGTCCAAATGGACCTCTTCTCTCTCAGGTCTCTCTGTTATTTTGTTCCATTCAAATATCCCATCACCACATTGTTCACGCATCCGCACACACACACACACCCACACACACACACACACACACACACACACACATCACTTATCGTTCTGATTGTCACACCTCGGGCTTTTTTCCTCTGCTTGTTTTGCAGTAATTTCATGTTTTTGTTAAAATAAATTAGGTATTTGTTGGCTTTTAAACTGCATCGCTCTCTCTTTTGTTGTGGCGTCTAAGCCAGGTAGACCAATCTTTTCATAAAATAGTGGTTTGAGACCACCCCAAAGGCTGGCAAAATGAATCTGACACAAAAGATCATATACATTTGTGTGGAAAAATAAGTACAAATTGATTTTTTTAAAAACACATTTGAACAAGCAAACATGTAATTTTATTTGAAATAGTGCCTGTTGATAAGCTGGTTATGTCTTCAAATGACATTAAACAAATTTCAATTTAAAAAAAAAAAGAAAGAATAACATTAAAAAAAAAAACAGACGGGAAAAAAGTAAGTTCACTACATTTATCACACTTTCAAATCCATAAAATTATGGTATTCCAGATCGGGCACTAATGATTAGAATCTCCAGAGTGCGTAACAGGAACCTGCTTTATTTAAGCCTCTGACGTCTAATGTCTGGTGTTCCTATTGAAGTGTGTGGTGCTATCATTGCCAGATCTAAAGAGCTCAGAAAATCCATTATCAGGAAAAAGGGCCAGAGTCTGGCAAGGGATTTAAAAAGATCTCCAAATTATTGGAAATAAATCATTGCACTGTGAGGAAAAAGCGGTGTAGATTTAAAACCAGTGGCAGTTCGTCCTAGACTGGCTGCCCCAACAATTTCAGCACAAGAGTGATCGGTGCTGTAGCAAAATAAAATAAGTCTCCAAGAACCCCAAAAATTCATCACAGGATCTGCAGGTAAATCTTGAAACTGGTGGTGTCAAAGTGCATGTTTTTAGAAAGAATTTATAGAAAATTTGACCTGCATTGGAGGTGGGCCAGGAACAAAAACCTTTCCGAAAATAACAGTAGAGCAAAACTACCATTTGGCAGTTAGCATAAAGGCAAACACGAAAAACCATAGCTGCAAAACACGGAGGTGGAAATGTTATAGTTGGGAGTGAGATGCTTTTCCGTCTGAGGGACTGGGCATCTTGCAGTCATTGATTGAACTGTGAATGCTGCATTATATTAAAGAGTGCTTGAAGATAATGTGAGGCCATCTGTCTGGAAGTTGAAGTTGAACCTGAAATGAACCTTTTAACGGGATAATGATCCTATAATCACGCAAGCAAATCCTCAAAAGAGGAATGGCTCAGAATTAAGAAATGGAGGGTTCCAGAATGGCTTAATCAAAGCTCAGATTTTCACAATTGGCTAAAGGGGGCAATACTTGCTTCTGATGCCAACGGTATAGTTACTTTCTTCACAGAAGAATATTACACCTAATTATTCTTTTATTAAATATGGAGAGGCACACAATGCAACTCCCATTCTGCACAGCAGCCTTTGATCACTTTAAGCTACTGTCTGTGGTTCTGGTCACGGCCGGCCATAATTCCAATTTGAATCAGTGCTAATCAGCTCTCGCTGGACTCAAACCACCACAGACTTCTCAAAATTGTAGATATCCAAATATCTTTAACTTTATACCTGTACTCACCTTTTAGAAGTTCATGTGTTCACAAAAGTCATTAACAATACTGTTCAAGGCCAAATTCCTGGCTCTGCTGTTGTCTATCGAGAGTCTTTATCGTTCCATGGTGCTTCTTAAAAAAAAGATTTTATCAGCTTGAGCTGAGTCTTGGCATTCACCGAACTTCTTGTTATAAGGTTGAACCATTTAGAAAAAATTGACGTTGCGACATCGACGCAACTTATTGCAAATGACAGTGAGCAAGGTCATTAGACAAACCAATTAGGCAGTTCCCAGCCTGCCTTTTTCCTTTATAACTTTTTAAAATAAAGCAAAAGGCCGACTCTGGAGTGGTCTGAAAGCGCTTGAGTTGCATACTGCCTTGAATGATATTGGGGGGTTATAGGCAAGGCAAGCCAATTACAATAATTTAAAACAATTCGAATAATTAGAAACCGTGATCAAAATCCTTTAGAAATAAAGCAAGCTAAAAATAGGATAAAAGTTACAGTGCATATTGATACAGCTGACTGTCTTATTGGGTCCCAGGTACCTTCAGGGTGGTGGTGCATTGCGCCACCTGCGCCATCAAAACTTACACCAGTGGTTCAAGTATATTCTGTGATCAAAGGCACTGTTTCAAAAAGGAATGTTTGCTTGTCAAAATGTCATGAAAAATGTAAATATTTTGCACATGACTTATCTCTTCATATATTTCTCCAATAATTAATTTTTAAGACCCTACCTGATTACAGTGATTTAGAAATAATTCTGGGATATAAAGTTTTCCTCTTTCTTCATCCTATCACTGCATTTTCTAACAGCCATTTCCCTCTCTTTTGTGTGGTAGAGTGTAATTTTCCTTTAAGCAGTCATAGATTAAAGTTTCGCCTGTCTTCGCTGCCACTCAAACATTAACTCAGCCAACAGGAGTTTTATGACACCACAGTAATGATTTCCCATTGTGTGTCCCTGATAGCTTCCATTGTCTACCTTTTCCCTTCTCATCAAGAGGAAGGGGGTGGGAAAGGATGAGGGGCTCATTAAAGCTTAGGGGATTGCTGTCTTTCTGTTTGTCTCTCTCCATCCCTTGATTTTTAAATCCTTCATGCTTGCCCTCGCTGATTCCCCTCCCTTCTTGTTAGCCGGACGGGCTTTGTATTATAGTGACAAGCCGATGCACGTGTGCGCGGGCCATCGGTCATGTGTGAGCGAGAATGTGTGCGCAGACTTACAATGTCTGTCACATATGTGCCGTCTCCCCCAAACTGGCCCCGATAGCTCCCCTCATTCAGAAAGCAATCAGGGACTCTGCGGCTTTCTCTCTGTCTTTCAATCACTCCCTCCATCACTGATGTAATTTGTCATTAGCGGAACGAAGAAACTTTTAATTGAGTCTCAACTGTTTAGGAGCAGATGACAATTCCTTCCTCGTCTCATTTGGCCTGATTTTGTTTGCTTTGCTTTTGTTTCGATGTAAAGAATAACCTTTGTTTTTTCATCAATTTTGATTATCCCTATGTGTGTGTGTGTGTGTGTGTGTGTGTGTGTGTGTGTGTGTGTGTGTGTGTGTGTGTTTGTGAGATGCCCACATGCATGCGTGAATGCACTTTCACGCAGAGTTGAGTGTCTGGGTGAATCTCTGGTTGCTTGTCCTGTTTTGACCTCCCCAATTAATTTCACCATTAAAGCTGCATTTCAAGGTGAATCGCAAAGATTCACAGAAAGGTCAGTGCACTGTATTTATGTATATTCAACAAAATTTTAATTAAGCACCAGTCATTAAAAATTCACATAGTGTGGTGGCTGCTCAGGGGGCTTGAGTGTGGTTGAGAATGGCATAAAACATTTACTGTTTAAAGTCATCTGAGCAGAAGTAATTTACTGTCCACCGCAGTCATGAGCAGCAGCTCAAACACCTACTGGGAAAATGTGCGAGAACGCAGTTTGCATGGAAACATTGCATATACGCGAAAGCAAATTCATCATTTACAATGATCTCTTATTATTGCTCATTAAGAAATAATTAGGGAAGGTCTCATAACAAGAGTTTAAATTAGCCTCCAATTTGATAATTCCCTTTTGCGTTTCTCTTTGTTTGCTCTTGAAATAAGTCTTCACAACTTACTTTTGTAAAGACTTATTTAGGATTCTGTAAGAATTATCACTGGGCTCATTTTGTAAATGAGCCCAGTGATAATTCAATGAAGGCAGCAGCATGTGATCACGTTTCTACTTTAAAGTATCAGTGCGTTGAGGGTGCTATGGGCAGAAATCATACAGTCACCATGGAAATCAAAATCACCAATTACCACGGTAAGTTTTCGAGTGCTTGTTATTGAATGGTGTTAATGTGGGTGGTGCAGTCAACGGTGGAGGCTATATTGAGTTAGAGCACTCATACCACACTGTAAAATTATTACATTGCAAGTAAGGCCGTTGAGATGTACTTTCTTTAAACTACACTTTGCATCCACGTGATAGCTGCCTCGTGCACCCTGCGTCTGTTTGGATCTATGGGAATGGCCTTAGAAAACAATGCAATAAGTCTGCAAGATGCAATATAAACAAGGCCAGTAAGGGTGTTACTGTGTCGGTATGGATGTATGACGAGTTCAGCGACCTGCAAAACTAAATGGAAACAAGTCCGAGACCGTTACGTCACTGCACAGCGAAATATTTTGGAAAATTGAAGTTGGGTCGGTGTGTGTTTTGGCCCGTGGTGATCTCAAAACCAGCAAACTATTTATCCCCTCAATTGTCTCTTTACGTTTATTGTTTACATCAGGAACATCCAGGTGTTCATAATATATCCTTGTTTCTCTGGCGTGCCCTCTAGTGGAGTCCTCCAGTAACATGCCGAGTACAGAGGCAAGTGTGCAAGCAATAACGTTCGTAATAACGATTGTAAATGTGAATGTGCGGTTCAAAAGCGAGTATACCTACGTGCTAAAAGTCCCGCATTTAAAATGTTAAGTAAAAGTATGTAAGTATGACCAAGCCTAAGCTAAAGAGACTGAATTCAGTCAATTTCTAATACTTCTTGGGCATTGTCACCTTTGACCTTTTTGCCTAGACTCGATAGGTATCAAATTTAGTCGCTTGTTGAGAGGACTCTAGTTGATTTTTAGTAAAAAGTAGAATACTAACGAGTGGATGTGAAGAGCTTATTTCTAGCTTTCTGTCATATTCTCACCGTCTATTTTGGTCTTAAGCTTGCTGAACTGTTAGTACATCTGTGCACTGTACTCGCATAACCGGTCTCTAGTGACATCTGTGTGGCTTCACTGACATTGTCACACTGAGATTTCTACAAGGTGATGATTGCTTAAATCACTGAATCCCCGATGAAAACAGATGATTGTGCTGTTCAGAACAAATTTCTTCATTTGTATCAAATCCCACTGGCTTACCGCACGACTCAGGCAATGACACCTCGTACATCAAGTGAGCTTTGATTTTTCTCAGAACCTGTGTAGTTATTGTAACTCGCTGCAAATCCAATCAATTCTCCCTCATTGCCACGTGAATTGATGGCTCTTTAATATCCACATTTCCCATTTACCTCACAGCTTCAAACATGCAAGCGTCAAGAAAACAGATACACAGACAGAGAAAAAAAAAACACAAAGCCACGCGCATACCCAAACAGACAGACCACACAGACTCCCCTGGGATTCTATTAAAAATCACATTTTTGTTGAATTGTATGCTTGAATGTTAAAGTGGTTCAGCCTAAGAAGTACATAGAAAATTGCAAAGAAGATAGAGGACAGAAGGTAGCTATAGGAGGTAGGAAATAGCTGCGTGTGTGTGTGTGTGTGTGTGTGTGTGTGTGTGTGCCCATGCTTTGATAATGGTATTTCTGGATATATCCCAAGTTATTACTGTAAATCAGATGGGCTTTCAAGACCTTTAACACAAAGTAACAGTCCCTAACAGCAGCCCTGAGCTGCCATATAGAAATTACATGAATATGGATTAGGAAGAAAAATGGGATGGAGAAGAACGAGAGATAAATAGAAGGATTGAGAGAGGAAGAGGACAGGGAGCGATGAGGAAGGAGGAGAATTATCGGGATGGAGAGGAAGATGGTGAGAACAGTGGGAGAAAATGTAGAAGAAAGGCGATGGACAGATTGAAGGGTAAAGAGAGGTTAAATAGGAGAGTAGTGTTTGATAGAGGTATAACAGCATGAGGTAGTGAAGAGGGGCGGGTGGAGAAAGCGCAGGTGGAAGGGCAAAGCGGGGCCAAGGTCTGCAATGTAAAGAATGGATGTGATGGAGAAATGGAAAAAAAAGAAAGAAGAGCCATTTCAAATCAAAGGTCTTTCACCACAAGTGGGCTACTTCCACCCTTGGCCCTTTGGCTGAGCCACACAACAGACTGCACTCATATGCAAACCAAGGAAATTTATGGAAATGACTTGTCCAGAGCGGACTTAAAAATAGGATCGACTCTCCAGCTTGCTCATGAATCATGTATCCTTTTTCAAGTAAGAGACTTTTACTAATGGGTCATTGTGAGGAACGGACCCTCATTTGGCACCATGCTGTAGTATATAATCATTTCAAAAGCATATGGTGGTTTTAACACACTGGATGATTGAAATCAAGGCCAAACCTCTACTGGTAATCTGTGCATTCTCAGCTACTTCAAGGTTGTCCTGTATCATTTTAGTCACACTAGGAAGGTGGCTGCATGGATGCAAATGTCTGTCAGCCTCTCCACCAATTTGACCCAAACTTTGTAAAGACATTTATGGTCCCCAGAAGAACCTTTCCTACACACTATGTTGATATTTGATCATGTAAAGAGACAGGAAACAAACTTACGCAAAGATCCATCTAGTCAGGCCTCAAATATGTGCTTGCCACCGAACCACTGTGGTTTTGAACCAGTCAGTTTTTAGGAAGACCTACTGGCAGTTATAAGGTGGTTTAGGTGGGACGGCAGTGAGAAGCAACATTTAAACCAACATTAATCTCATTGGTTGAAGTTAGTAAAATGGTTCATCCAATTACTATCTGCTCTTCACCATATCACTTCCAAGGATGACTTCTCCTCTGGCACGTCCATAGATTGTAGAAAAAAATGGAAATAGTCAAAAAATCTCTGGCTCCAATAGACTCCCATTCAAAATACTTCAGTTTCTGTCATGAAAGATATTTCTTGTGTTCTTGGGTTCTCAGTCAGATTCAGACCTTGTTCCTCCCCACAACGTCCAGATATGGTCACTTCTGTCTCCAAAATCCAAGGTGGCGATGGCCAAAATGCTGACTAAAGACTTCTAAACCGTTCTTAAACCAACGTGTGATGTCACAATGGCTTGCCACATTGGCGTGTGAAATTGAACTGTGGACATGGTGGTAAGGCGTGGGACAGTCCAAAACGGATATTTCCCTCAGCTGCTGTAATCCAATTCACGTTGGTTGATCAGCATCAGTTCCCGGGTTACATACATCTTTGTTACGACTGGAATGTGGGCGTTTGCGATGACAGTTAACTTGAGCAAAAAGCGCACATCATATTTTGTGTCAAACTCCATGGTCATGGTTGGCAGGCATTGGACCAGATTTCCCTCTGCTTCCATTCCTTATGCCGAGTTAACCTTAAACACACATTAAATAGCGGTGCACCGAATACTACAGAAAAATATGTGTGCACGCATTCCTAAATGTGTATAAATGATCTGTGCTGAATCAGGTATTAAAGTATCAGAGGCAGAGAGGCACAACCCAACAGGCTTTGCGGTACTTCATCCCTCATCACACAGAAAAGAGATTTTCAATCATTCCTCCTCAATGCCAAACGTTCTTTCAATATCAATGTGCACACGTTTATACACACACACACACACACACACAGTCATGGACACAGTACATGCATTTTGCCCACATTTTCCTCACTCCTTTAACCGGCACATCAGGAAACTCCAACTTCATTTTGAGCTTAGAAGTTAAGAGTTCAAAGAGATTGAAATCCACATATGCAGTCGCACACCCAAACACACACACACACACACACACACATGCTCATGCTCACCCTGCAGATGTATTCCCACTATTACTGTGCGAGCAACACTATTAAGGAAGTGCTGTGGTTGCATCTGTTCTGAGTGTGTGTACAGCCCTGAGCGAGTCATCTATTTCAGCAACCTTCCCCTCTCCTCTAGTCAACGCAACGGAACACTCAGCGCCTCTGAACACAACTCTCCAGGCTGGAGAGGGACAGACTTCGCAGTTCAGCAGTGTCTCGGCGTCCATTTCTCTTTCTCATGATTTGCATTTCACACTTTCTTAGGTCTTGTTCTCGAAAATATGTCTGTTTTTCCCTCTGGGTTTTTTTTTTTTTTTTTTTTTTTTTTTTTTTTTTAATCTCAATATTGTATCAATGTGTGAGTGTAGAGTGTGCTCGCTCACAAGACAGAAGGCGAGGGAGGAAGAAGAGCAAGACGCTGACTTTGTGTCTGCATCCAGCAGCACCAGTGACATTTTGCAGACGGTAACGCTGCAGACAGATAAGGTGTCATTTTACACGAGAGCTGTGATAACGATCAGAAACTGAAGCTCGTCGAACTAGCGTGAGCTTTCTCGTGCATTTAGATGGACTCGTGCTCGCGTGTGCGCACGCGTGCGTGACTCTCAGTGTGTACCATCGCCCTGCTGTCAGGACCCACACAGAGAAACAAAGAAAATCTTCCCCACATTGTTATCCAGTGACATTGCAAAACTGTCAGGGAGCAAGTGCATTGCATGTATCTCTGGAGTTTCTTGGAGCAGATATGATTCATGAAACACTTACACACACACAGCCACATGCTTCTTGCACATGCACTGGAATATATATTTTTGGGTATGCATAATCATGTGTGTACATTGCACGGTATGCACAGTGTGTGTGTACTCCTGTTTGTGTGTACTGTATGACAGCGCAGTGTTTTTCTGCAGTGCTATAGTGCCATCTACAGGCGGCTCTCGCTGCAGAGCTCGAGCAGCACAGAGCCGGTGGCCATATGCGAGCAGTGGCCTTCCGTTCACTCTCACCATGGGATCACAGTGTTTCCTCTGAGTGTTGGTGTGTGTGTGTGTCAGTATGTGTGTGCAAGTGCTGCAGGGAGCACGGACACACCATAAAGGTGAGAGGAAGCAGGGGGAGAAAATAGCCTTGTATTTGTGTGTGTGTGTGTGTGTGTGTGTGTGTGTGTGTGTGTGTGTGTGTGTGTGTGTGTGTGTTTGTTCATGTGGCTTTTCACTTCTCTGGCTGACAACTAAAATACCATACTGCTCCAGTCTCACAGACATGGCCTTTTCTTTTCCCTTGGAGACTTTTTTTTTTTGTTCCCCCTCCATCTGTACTTTCACTTCTAAACTCACCGCCAGTCGAGAAGTTTTGCTCTTTTCTCGTACTTTAACATCATTCTCTGGCTTCTCTATTTAAGAATGACACTCCTCCTCCTCCTCTCCTCTCTCTCTGGCTCGTGCTCTCACTTTGCTCCAGCTCTTATCTTATCTATACAGTGCGCTTGAATTATAAAATGCCGTTTTTCTCTCCTCCCCGACTCACCAACAGAAATGCAGCTCTACCATGGAGAAACTTTGAATACTTTTTCTACTGATCATTTTGAATTCCATTCACTGCAGCGCTGTCAGTGCTTTTTGTCCTGCTTTAACATTGCGCACCGGTCTATTGGCGATATGATTCAAATTTCGGTCTGTTTAAAGAAGAACAGTTGAACAGATGATTGATGACTGTGGCAACAAGATGTACAAGTAAGAATAGCATTTTGGATTATGGTGTTTGAAGAGAATTACTTACGCATTCACACCAGCTACTTCTGTCTTTCCCTCTCTCTTTATCTGTTGATTCATATTCTCCCCGCAGAGAAATGCTCTTCTCAATCTTCCGTTTCCCATCTCCCTCCCTCTTCCCACAGTCCCTCCGCCGGGGTTAATGAATGACTTGGCAGGAGGCGGTAGCAGTGGCTGTCGGGGAGCCAGTAGGGCTCGGAGAGGTGAGGAGACACTCTTCCTGTCACCTCCCAGCTACTATTCTCACTCACCAGGCGACACTGCCAGGAACAGGATGGCACCGGCTTATTGGATTATCTGTTAGAATGACTTCCTGGTCCTGGGCAGGGTTTTTTGTGCACAGCTCTTGGATCTTCAAACCACATTTGGTTTATCTCGGTGTCAGCACATTGAAAACGCAGTAGGAGAAAAAGCAGCAAGGGCATGTTCTAATGGAGGTACCGGATGACACGGTACACTGGTTGTAGCCACACGAGCGTCACAGCTCAGGATGTGTTGGTCGGTCAGTCCACTGCTTTCATCCACTTTGGTGCACATGTTTTTGGGGTCTTGAGTGAAATATCAACACATTTATGTCTATTCATCAAATGGACTGCCAACGCTGTCTTTCTTGAGGCTCCCCAAACATTGAGTCCTAATGACTTTGGTAATCCCCTCACCTTACATATGACACTATCAGTGAATGAATAAGTGAATGGCCCAAAATTTGGTCCAGATATTATATTCCTAAAACAATGTATCTCGATAACTTTAATGACTTTTTTCATGTAGAGCTATCTTCAAGCGGACTTCAGTCTAAAAGTTCCTCCTTGGCTCAGGTGTTATATTGCGTTGACATAATATATAAATATTCAGGAGTTTTATAGACCTTTTGAATGTTCCAAAACTATAGAACATGATTTAAAAGTTGACCTGGTTGGCGATATAAGGTTTGCTGTGAAAATTTTTAAAGATATCTCTATTATATATGTGATCAATGGGGAAAAACTTTCACCATAACACCAGCGATCGTAGCAGCTGCTCGGTCGACATGCTGACGTTACTTGTATTGAGTGCTGGCTTTCGTCTTGTTAGCGAGGAAGTAATGCGGCTTTTGGGGGGCGGCAATGCCATCCGGCCTTCCCCAAACCATTCTCAATCCAGCTTGATAAATACTGCCGTCTTTTCCCTCACAAACATAAGCACGAGGTGCCTTAGGCCTTCGGCACCAAACCCACTAGTTTAGGTTCAGGAGAAGATAAATAGGTACATTGCTAATGTAATTAACGGAAGTAAAGTTACGTACATTATGTAAGGTAAATACGTTGCGTCATTGTACTCGTAAGTTACTTAACATTTTTCCACATTGACTTTTGCTTTCTCTTGGGGGCGAACACCTGTCCCGTGTTCGATCCATCCAACCTCCTCTTTGTTGCTCTTCACTCACCTGACTTCCTTCTTTGAATCTCCTTCACCGGGGGCTGGCTTGTGCATTCAACGCCCTGAGAACAGGCCGGACGTCCATTTCACAACAACTGCCGAGGTGTAACAGATTGCCTTAATAATTTGTACAGACGGTGCAGGAAGAATTGTGTAAATCACCATTATCAGATCAGAAATTCCATCTGTCCACTACTGTTTGCAGCTAAGGTTCACATAAATACGGACAATATGACCTGCTATGTAAGTTTCCTCGCTAGTTTTTCTTCGTGCAAAGCTGTTTGCATAAGTTGTGGCCTCTTGGACTTTCTTTTGGAACTTTTGCAATGACAATGTGAGCCAATAAACAGAAGAAAAAAAAATATGCGTGAAAAAATGTATTTTGCTGCATTTAATCCAGCAATAATATAGTCAGCCAGAAAAGCCAGACAAACAAGTCTTTCAAAAACTTTTACCACTTTACTGATGAGATGCTGAGTAGAGATGCCAGGGAATACAAAGTGATTTGTTTACTAAGCATTAGAAGATATCTCTTCCTTTTCCCCCCTTCAGATACATATTACTCACTTTTGCACCTACAAAAACCCAGTTTCAGATGTGCAGACAGCCCTCTTCTCTACCTGATGAGGTCTTTGAAAAGCTAACCATCTCCAGTCTTTTGTGAATCCCCCGATGGTAGCTCATATGTTTACAGTGCTAATGGGCACAGATTTGAAAGCTATCATAATCCTTTTGAAAAAAGTAGCAGATCACTGACTTTATAAACTGTCTCTCTTATCTGCCTGCGAGGTGCTTATGGAAGGTGTACGTGTGTTTGTGTCTCAGACATTGGCTTCGGAAAAAAAATATTTAAAAAAAAAAAAGCACCACGTTGAGCTTGAAGCAGCCGTGGAAAAAAGACTCCGGGCAAAGTCACAAACAGACAAATGAGTTGATTTGTTGGCTGATTGAGCGCTGCTTGTTGATTAAATCCCTTTCAATGTTTACTGTGCTGAAAAAAACAAGAGGGAAGAAACAGACAGAAAGGAAGAAAGTGAACAAGTCACACAAAAAAAAAAAAAAAAAAAAAAAAAAAAGGGCCTGAAAGAGCAAACTGGGAGACAGACGGAGGCCGCCTATGAGACAAAAGCTTTTTCAAACATTACAAAGGCCTAGAAGTTAGTTGTCATTTGACTTGCGAAATTTTTGGAAAATGACAACCCTCCAAGTTGAAAGAGAAGGAACACACACGAGAGGAGGGTCGAGATACTTGTCGGCCGCAAAATCTGGAGACTCGAGCTGAGTGGGAGGGATCGTACATGTGTGCATGCGTGTGTTTATATTCATCCTCTCCAGTATGACTTGGGAGTGTGTCTCCGCCCATGTCACCCGGAACAACAGTTGTCATGGGAACATGGCTGTCAGAGGAACAGGCATATTTCCATCACATTGTCTTTGTTCTTCTTGGTAATATAATACAGTACCACCCACCACCCACCCTTCAACCCCCCACCACCCTCCACATACAAACTCACACAAAGAAGTTTACTTTTGTTTCTATTTAGATTTTTTTTTTTTCTGTCGTCCTCTTGTCTCGACACCTCTCCTCTCTTTTTCCTTTTTTAACTTTTTTATTTTGTTACATTTTTCAAGCACTTCCTCTTTGACACACTTACAAACACACACATTTCTCCATAAAGGTGACAGTTAGTTCTATATGTCAGTGTGTTTGCACAAAGAAAGAATTGTCATTCTGTAAGCAAAGTTTCAGTCAAAGTACATTTTCCTTACAATATAGTCCATCACCAGTAGAAATATGTGGGTGGCTTCCTCTCTCTGTGTGTGACTAGTCTTCTTTCAGTTTTGCCCCTTGTGTGTGCTTTTAGCCTTTTCTCTCTCAGGTCTCTTGCAGTCAACATCCTTTTAAGTCTTTGCAGCTCTTACTCAATAATTGAACTGTATGTTAAAGTACATAATGTACTGATAAATGCTGTGTCTATCATGTTGGCAAACAGTTGCTTGTTTACATATCATTAGACATGGAGCAACCTTACAATTGATACATTACTTGTAGCTTCATTCAGGATGTGTGGCTCTTTAGATAGGAAATGCTTTACTTTCTGCAGATGATGCTATCTTCGGCTGAACCTTTTTTTTTTTTTCTTTTTTTTTTGCCAAAAACAGCAACCTGCTGCAGCTGCAAAAAAACCCAATAATATCAAAAAAGTAAAGTCGTCCAAAACAAGACCAAAACAGTTCGCTGAAAGGGGCTGTTGTCATGTTGGAAAATCGACTTTCCGTAGCACCACAGTTCAGATTGCAGTAAATGTTTACCTCGATACCTCAGAAGGTCCCGGTAGAACTCCATGTTGACAGTCTGACCCTGGGGGACGAATTCACGGTCCAACAATCCCGCCAATGTCAAAGAAAACCCACCTGGTTGCTCCTGGTTGACCTGACGCGGCTTCTTCAGTCTCGGACGGTGACGTTCTGCCTCTCTTGTAACGTGAACGTCACTCAGAAAACCTCGCCCCGCTCGCTGATTCATCACTTCCTCAAAGCATTTCAGTCGTCTTTGTTGACGATTGGTCAGACTCTGACACAAAATTTGAAGTGTGCCCTCTGGTCATGTCCATGATGAAATCGCAAAAGCACAGTTTGCGAGGAACAGGAGCAGTCTCCACCCTCAGACAGTGGTCGGCACCGTCACGCGCCTGTAACCCTTTTAAAAGGATACGGTATATCAAATGGAAAGGAATTGTACTTTAAATTTAATCAAATTCACTTGATATTGTGATTCTTTGGTTCCATATAATTCTATCTTTGCTACGTTCTACTCTGCACTCTTTGAATGTCTGAATTGGATTAAATTCCTCTGTTGCTATTTCTGTGCGTTCTATATCCAAATAAAGGCTGAGATAGATCAAAGCTGTATTGAAACAAGACTTTAAAGCCCACTATAATAAACTTGTGATTGAGCTGGTTATTATATAACAAATAACAAGTGCTATCAGATCAAGTCCAGTGTGTTTCACTTAAAAGTCTGGCACCAAACTAGAAAAACTCGACTCTGATGGCACCC
The DNA here is from genome assembly GCF_022577435.1 of Embiotoca jacksoni. Classification (NCBI taxonomy): domain Eukaryota; kingdom Metazoa; phylum Chordata; class Actinopteri; family Embiotocidae; genus Embiotoca; species Embiotoca jacksoni. Next base: position 1,444,106 of record NW_027185388.1, on the reverse strand, counting down.
ATTAAGAATCATTTGAATCTGTTCTTTCTCTTATAGCTGCGTTACTTATTATTTTAACAGTAACAGTAGATCAGATGAATAAATTGTGTGTAACTGTGTAATGAGAGTCTACACAAGCTCCTTAACTCCATTTAATATTTTAGCAGCTTTCAGTTTTGGTTTTGGTTTCACAACTTCAAAAGGTACTATGACAATGCAGTGTATTGCGCTCCCCTTAAGTGACCAAACAAAGTATTACATCCAATCATGTCGATCTTCAATGTCAATTTCAACCAAATTAGTTTACAAAATAAATCTAAACAAAAAAACAAAAACAAAATTGTATGTTAATAAACTTGATTGTGAGGATACAAACGATAGAGAAGGATTCAGCTTTTAATTCCTGCAACGTTCTTTTCTAAGTTGTTTGTGTTCTGACACGTGATACATTTATTTGATCATAGAATATTTAGATCTGAGAGTGTTCAATTATATATACAATTTGCATTTAATTCACAGCGGGCCAGCGGTCGTGGCAAATTGGAACCAGACATGCAAGGTTATTTGTGTTTCAGTCTCCTGCTTTCATTGTTTTCCTCCATCAAAAAAAGCTTAATGACTCTGTTGGTATACAATCAGTCCACAATTTCACAATCTGATAATCTGTGATGAATGGCGTGTTTGTTTGTTTTTTTAAAATCCAGAGAAGGTGTATGTATATTATCTGACAGTGTGGCAATTCAGGGCGCATCTTTTTCATTATGATTGAGCGCATTACTCGTGATGTGATATCTATTTATTTTTTTTCGCCCTGCGATCAAGGCGATGCAAATGAATCGGACAATTTAGAGGAGCTAGGTTTTGTTTGGGCTTTCATCAAATATCAACCTGCCATCCTCCCAGGAAAAAAAAACTCGGGGTAATTTTCTCAGTGTGATCAGTGACACGATGACGTGATATGAAGATCAGAGTGTTTATGTGAAAGCTAAGAAGCTCCTGTTGCCCCCACCGTGCAGGATCTGCTATTAATTGTGCTCTACAGATGTGGGTGCACGGCTGTAACTTGTTTTTCATTCTGTCCATTATGCTACACTTTGCTGCTGCGGACGATAGCAAACACTTTATACTTCAACTAAAGAAATTATGTTTGTTCTTTTTTCCCGAATAATTTGAAAGTAACCCCTGCAGCAACCTGTCAATTCACTCACTTCACCGCTTTTACTTTAGCATGAAAGTCTGACTCTTGATATCCTTTTAATCCACCATTGTTATTTGTGCATTGTGAAATAAAGAGGGTTTTTGTTATTGCCACCACACATTGGCGAAACGCTCATTCACCAGCCAACAGCAACGTAGATTAGAAAGTTGGGGTTTGTTTGTCTGAAGGGGGTTGTTATTAAGATTTTTGTTTATCTGTTTGTTTTCTTTATTATATGAAGGGGTTTTTCAGCACATGGAAGCTGCTTAGAATATCAATAGCAGGCAAGATGCATCTGACACATTCAGTATTCTTCTCAGGTGCCGGTGACGCAACCACAGCATTTCTTTCTTTCTTTCTTTTTTGCCTTTTCATTCTCCTCTCCTCGTCTTCCAATATGGTGATTTTTAATCACCTAATATTATGGCACAATGAACAGATTGCCATGAGTTGCGAGTGGGGGCTGTTCCAGACAAAACAAAGAGAGGGAGTGGGAGAGAGAGGCTGGCTCTAATTAAAAAAAAAAAAAAGTGAATCTGATCAGTGTGCGGGGGTGTGTGTGTGTTTTAGTATGTCCATTCTTTAGTGTTTGTGTGATTGTGAGCACGGGTGCATGGATGTATGCGTATATGCACTAGTGTCTGTTTGTCAGGGGCAGCAAGCAGAACCATAAAAACTGGGCAGGGTTGAGAAAATGAACTTCTTTATCTATCAGACATGATCAAACTCTATTTTACCTCTGGAATATGATCAGGACTTTAGGGACAGAGCAGAATACATTTAAACTGAAGATAGAATAAGTAAGATGAGATAAAAGGAATTTTTTTTTTTTTTTTTTTTTTTTTTTTTTTTTAACCTGAATATAGTCCCTGCTGCTTCCCTCAAACACAGACAATGTTCGATAGTTTTGCTCTCCAAGCTGCAGACTTTCAAATTTTTTTCTCTCAAATTCAAATGAAATCAAGTAATATTTCAGTCTCAATCACAATATTTTCAGACATGTTAGCAGCTCTGTGAGACTTTATATAAGGCACCAGCGAGGGTTTAAGCATCATCATTAATAAGTAAAATATTCACCAACTGAGTTCAGTTGTTTTAGCGCGCTATCATTCGCTAATTAGCACTATAGGCAGAGTACAGCTAAGGCTTATGAGGATGATCTTTGTTTTGCAGAAAAGTAGTGTACAAATTAAAATTTTGATCTCTGAGAGGTTTATAAAAAGTCGTGATCCCCAAAGTTGTTCAGATTCATCCTCTGGGAACTTCAAATGCTGTTCTAAAAATAATTTTCCAGTCCTCAGAGTAGATGTTGAGATGTTTCATCAATAAAGTGGGAATTTTAATCAATTAGTTGCCAACATATTAAAAAAAACAAAATATTAAACCAATGGTGGCATTAAAGTTAAAGAACAACATTGCCGTTGTTACAGCCGTTCCACTATCATGTCTAAAAGATTGTGCGTAGCAATACTTTACCTTCCTCACCCTTGGAAGTAGTCAGAGGAAAGGGAGTTGGCCTCTTGTGCAGAAACTCACTGAAGCAGATGAAGCCTTTTCCAGTGCTTTATTATTATTTATCATATAGCGGATACAGCAGACATCAAAGCAAGTGTTACTGCCAAAGCAAGGCAGGCTGAGTAATACACTCAACAGTTGGCAGCCAACGAGCAGTTATTCATACGACACAACGCTGCAGATACAAGCTTTACTGTCAGACGGCAAACGTAGGCTTGTATCAAGACCCAGCGCTCACTGCTTGGTGCACAGGTTGGAAATTATGGCGGAGACTCGATTCAAAGATTCACATGGGTTTCTTTGTTGTCATGTGAACCTACTACAGTAACGGTGGGTCCAGCTAAACATACAGAATATCACAATAAGCTTCTTCTTTGATGACAACTTTGTGGAAGGTGGCAGTTGATTAGCATTAACTTGTACTTATTGTTTAATCTGTATGTAACATGTATCATTTTGGATTTATGTCAGTGTAATTTAGTTTATTTGTTTGACCAGTAGTGTGTTTTTCTTCGCCAATTAAAGAATACATTTCTTAAACGGCAACAAACTCTTCCCTTTTCAGTCGATTCATTGCTAACTGAAGTTTCTAGACTTTGCCAGCTAACTGGCTACCTTTTTTATTTCTTTTTTATTTCCCACATGTCCACCCAACCTCCCCAGTTCCCATTTGTGAATGAGCACCCAGTACAAACGTTACAATAACCAGTTGCGCGCCGCTGGCACTGCAACATCTGGCTCTCTCCTGGTCCAAAACTTAAACGATTCATCCTGAGCCCATTTGACTTTCTAACATCGAACCCCTGTGTTGTCATTAAGAGGTATTTCATGACTTTCATAAACCAGCTCTTTACCAAACAATAGCCTTGCTAGCGGGAGATGTTCAATTGGCTGTGTGTGGGTTTCTTTGTGCTAACAGCGTTAACAAGAGGCTGAAAGGACCGTGTGAGTGCTCGCTCAAGGGTGGTCACTTTCTGCATGAATGTGTCATAACAGTTTAGATGCTTCAAGAGTCTCATTAGAGAAAGTCTTGATCTTTGTTGTTTTCCTTTTTTAGTCACTGCAAAGCATTGTGGGTAGTCGTATTATTTCTGAAGCTATCCACTGGCCTCGCATGCAGCGTTTGAACTAAGTCTCAAAGTAAAAACCTCTCAAAATACAAAGCGAACACACCTTTCGTTAGTGAGCTTCCATTGTCGTGTTCTTTTTTAAATATTTTAAAGGTTCGCCTTCACTTCTGATGACAGATTTGATCCCAACATTGTTCACAGATTATTCTTTTCATTTTCTTTCCTGCTGGACCTTTTGTTGCCCTAAATTCCACTTTGATTGTGTTCTGTTGGATTGAAGTCAGGGAACACGCTTTGACAGGTCATAGTTTTTTGGTTTTTTTTACTTTTGTCTTCTTTGAAACTGATTGTGTGCAACGTGTTCGGTATCATTGTCACTTCATTATGCTGGAAAATGCCTTCTCTTGCCGAGGTTCCTGAGACTTTGAGTCAAACTTTCATTCAGCATGTGGCTGAACAAACTTTCTAGTACCATCTATCATCTCCTTCGGCACCTTTTGCACTCATGCAGCCTCATATCAGCACTCAGGCCTCTGTGGGCTTCAGGGTCGGCTCTGCGCAGTCATTCTCGCCACAGTCCGCTCCGAACAGGCTGGACACGTCTGGTTCAGGCAAATTTATTTTGGGGTTTCATCTAATCAAAAGAATGTGCTGCCAATGTGTCCTATGGCAAGGTTGCAGGTTTGTGCTATTATGTTAGCAAAAGATGGGTGATGTGATGATGAGATTAACCGCATGCAATGTCCTTTACACAGTCTGTGCAATCAATGAAGAAGAATTTTGCAGAGATCGTTTTTTTGGGTAAACGTTGTTAAACGGCTTCTTTTTTGCCCGTTTTGTGTTTATTGTTGTCATTTCCTACTTTGTGCTGCAGCCTGCAGACTCCTAATACTACAGATTTCATGTCTGTAGCGGGAGGAGAACGCATCTCTTGTCCACATTGAAAGACCCCGGAGGTAGACGGTGATGTATTGATGTGTTGTTGTCCTAGTGATGATCGGGAGTTTGCACATGGGTGTTTTATTTTGAAAATTAACCGGATTTACTCCGACTGACTTCTTGCCCGACCGATCTGCTCGTTTCAGATTGCTGTAGTCTCCGGGCGGCTTCCGTCCAAAAATAGACTTGTCGCCTATCGTAAGCGCCGCAGCGACCCGCTTCTGGGACGCTTCTGGGACGCTGCTGACACGTACCGCGGCGCAACAGGTGGGATATGAAGCATTGACTTTAATCAAAGCGATTCACTCTGGCAGCCGTGTTGGAGACAGAACCGGTGGAAAATAGCCTTTACTCATCTCATTTTAATGCAAGGTTGAGTAGGTAATTGTCCACGCATCAGTTGTAAGCCTCTTCCTTCACCTCCTAAATTCTGCTACAGTTGTGTTTTGGCTTACAGTCTACAGCCTAATAATGCTCTTACCCTCACCCATCTTCATGAAGTCTAACAGCCGGCTTGGCGTCTGACTTGTTCAGGCAATTCTTCACCAAGTGGAGCCATGTCGTTGCAATAAAGTCCTACTTAAGAGGCTTGCATTTTCAATGTGGCCTATCTATTTTTGATTATACAAAAGATCAAACACCCGTCGCTTCACCTTTCGAAATAATAAAATCCCTTGTAAGTTGACACAATTTTAAATTATGTAACATTTCATGGATATTGCACAGGGGTGTGCTCAGTTTTGTTAAAGTGTGTGTAGTTCACTGGTGCAAGAAATCTCTGTGCAATGATGTCAGTCTGAAGACAGATGGATGCAGCATGGGACAAATTATTCAAGGACATTAAAAAGTGATGGCCTAATGAGAACTGGTAGAATGAGAGCTTTTTATGTTGCTGTCTACAGTTAATCACGACACTTAGGGCCTGATTTACAAAGATTTCAAATAAAGGGTGCTAAATTGCGTGTTTTTTCCAAAGGTTTGCACATTTATTTTGCACCCGTTTTGTTGGTGATTTACTAAGAGTATTTGCGTCACTGATATCAGGTGCAGATAGTTGTATTTAAATGAGGGTTTGCATGTCAAAGTGATTCCAGCAATGGAAAACAGAGCGACCGCTAAAGGAAAAAGCAAATCTGATCCTATTGAAATTAAGAAATATAAATATAACAAGAACAAGCCGCTATATAGGAGATTATCAGCAAGAAAGTCAATACTGTAGGAAAAACAAATGCTGTTTTTTTTGTGGCTCCTCTTTGTGGTTGGCTGTCAATCATCATTCAGTTCATTCAATGACTCAGAAATGTCATCGTTGGACAAACGATATGTCTGAATAATTTTTCCCTCTGTCATCTCAAAAATGTTTCCACGGGTGTAAAACCACGTTCTCTACGTATTCTTTGGTTTCCTGTGTCTCTTTCTCACCACAATAAGAGCAGCCGTCTCTCCTGATGTTCATCTGAATTTTTATATTTGCATTTCCCCTCCCAGTATTTTACATCTTCAAGTAGAAATGCTCAATATTAACATATGCAGTCGGGCAAACACGTAAAATGGACAACGTGTGTTAAATTGCACATTTGAAAGACGCAAATCCTCGCCGCACATCATTACTGCATTTTTTTTGTTTTTTTTCGCGGTGGGTGTGAAGTTTTCACGTGATTTTACAGACGCAAAACCTTTAGTAAATCAGGCCCTTAGTGTTGGAAAATAGTGTGTGTTGAAAGTCAAACTATATCAGTGTCAAGCTATTTAAGTTTTAGTCTTTTCACTGACTTGTCTGACTTTTTGAGAAACAGACTCGAAGAAGCCCGGGTGATGCATTTACAGTATATCAGACATTGATAATCCAAATGATTTCCTTCGTGGCAGCTAGTAAATTAATTGAACTCCAATAGAATGCAGTTTGATCTACAGCAGTACAGTTTGAGAGTATTGACTCTAGCCGCTGAGTTAAGCTGCTTTTTTTTTTCTTTCTTTTTTTAACCTGAGATACAGCAGGAAGAAAAACCAGAGAAACACACATTTATCATTCGGCTGCTTGTGGAACGTTTAGGATTTTTCGTTCTACCCATATTTATGTCTTTTTTTAATCTCATGTAATATCATGTAACAAGTCAAAAAGGAATAGCAGTGTGTGTGTGTGTGTGTGTGTGTTGGTGAGAGAGAGAGAGAGAGAGAGAGAGAGAGAGAGAGAGAGATAGATAGATAGATAGATAGATAGATAGATAGATAGATAGATAGATAGATAGATAGATAGATAGATAGATAGATAGATAGATAGATAGATGGGTGCTGATTGGATCATGTTAAGGTTGAATTGAAAGGAAGAAATTACTTACCTATCATGATTTTCATTTCTACTTCGTACTGGACAACAACCCACAAAAAAAATCTTATCCTGAATATATCCTGTTTCTGAGATCACTATCCCTTCCCATGATAGGAAACTTAACTGATAATAAGCTATTATAAAAGCAACATGTGCCACAGCCAGTGTTTCTTTCTGCATAGCCGAGTTGATCTCACAGATACAGTTTCATTCTGCATCGCATTTTTTTTTTTGTGTGTGTGATTGCTTTAATAACAGGGTCAAGGATCAACTCTTCCAACCCTGCTCCACACAAACCCACACCAAACATAATCTTCTACAAATTGCATTCATCTACAACTGTTTTACACCAGCAAAGTTTTGGAAGGAGTATCAGTATAAAAAAAAAAAATTAAAAAAAAGTTGTAACTACTAATAGTTAACCGCTTAGTTCAGTTGCTTTAACACTAAAGCCGGACTTTAGCCCAGTAGTTCTGTGAGCTGATGCTGACATCAGTATGCTAACATGCTGATATTAAGCAGGTTTAATGTTAAAAGTGGTCACTGTCATAGTTAAACATGTTAGCAGGCTAATACTCTCTAATTAACACAAATAGCCAATCAGCTAATTAGTTAAGTAAACACCAAAAGCAGAGCGTGTGAGAGACCCTCTGTAATCCGGGCAGGAAGGCAGGCAAGCAGACAAAACTAAGATATTTAAACAAGATCATGGCATTTGAAAGTAACACTGAAATTACTCCTGGGTAACTATCAGGTTTTTGTATGTATGGTTTTTGTACTTTGTAAAATAATTAAATTACTTTGGAGAGAACTAACTGTCACTAATTTCCAGTAAAGACGAATTAAGTCTGGACTGACCTATATCCAGTGTTGGGGAGTAATTCATTACATAAATATATGACCATAACAAAATAAAAAGACAAAAGGCCTTCGCTAGAGTCTGTATTTGGTTGTTGTTGTTGTTTTTTTGCTACTGTAGAAACATAATGGTGGCGCATGGTGCAGACTGTGGAAGAGAACCTGCTCCCTGTAATAGATATTACTTTCTTCTTTCTAGGTAACAAGAACACAATGATTCTTAGTTGCAGGTGAATATACACTAATAAAAACATAATCATGCAAATTATATTCAGCTTCTGCAGAGAGAGTCAACTTTATTTTATATATAGCCGACTAAATGCGACTAAAGCCTGCACAATGATCCTTTAATAGAGAAGAGGCTGCAGAGGATTGTTTTAACGGGACTGTAACAAACATCTTCGAAGTTACACACACTGCTCATTCATTTGAGATGTTTGTCTACTTACATGAATAAAAGGGCTTCATCAGTTACATTTTGAATTAAAATGGGGGGGGGGGACGCATCAGAATGCACGGATCATTTGGTCTTCCTAGAGCTCTCCCGAAACAAGCAAATGGCTGTTTAACACAATTTAATTTCAGAGAGGATAGATGCTGTAATAATGCAACAAACTAATGAAGCAAACAATGTTAATAATTTAATCACATGCATGCATTAATGCGGAGTCGCACTGTGAAAATGCTTGCATTTGGAGATGTTCATTAAAGACGCTTTTGTTCCACTAATACAAAAAAAAGATTTACTTCCTTTTCTGGAAGTGCATTTCAGTGGGCTACATTTCACAAGTTGTCCTTGATTCTTTACACAGTGAATGATGGCACCCGTAATTGACAGCTGCACGCTCACCTGGCTGCCATTGTGAATGCAATAATGTAAAACCATAAAATAAAGGCAAATGTCATGCTATGAAAGAAAGAGAGGGGGAACTTTGATGTAAACCTCCTGTTTCATTGATCCTTGGCTAAACGTGAGGCGCACAGTATGAAGGATGTGCGTAATTTTTCTTTCATTAGTAAGGCTCCAGATTCACACAGTAATCACACCTCTCATGGAATTTATAGTCCGGCATATGCAGGGGCAAACGAAGACAGAGAAGAGGAATCTTAATGAAAAGGTCATTTACTTTTAACCCTAATATTGCACCTCCATCTGATTAAAGTGTTTGTGAGTTAGCAACTTTTGAAGTTCTTCAAAGCAACAAGGAAAACTAGTTCAACTTCCAACTTGTGAAATGACATTGTTGCCCATAGTTACAAATGGCACGATGAAGAAAAAGGAAAATGAGAACTGTAATTTAAGAAAAGCAGGGAAATTATTTTCATCTCTTCAGCTCAGCTGTTTGGTTCGTAAGTGGTCTCAGAGGGGAGTCGCGAGAATGTGCTAAAATAAGTTGATAATAAATTAAAAAACACAGAGACCATACTGTGGATAGATACGCTGTAAGATTTGTTCCTGTAGACAAGCAGCACGGACGCCAGCACTTTACTTTAATTCTACAATATTCATACTGCAAAAACACTTCACAGCCTATTACTGTAAAATACAACTTTTTTCTGTATTTATTAATTATACATTAAAGTGCATGGAAGCACAAACAACAGCAGCATGATGTAATTCCATATGTTGAGTACTTTCACTGCCTTTTACAGTAAATATGAAATATTTACTGTAAAAAATATTCTGGTTAGAAGGTTGATAGTAGATTACAGTAAGGTTTCGCTATATTATATAATCTCCTTGATTACATTATTCAATTACATCATGTAATGTATAACCAAAAGAAAAAAGCAGCCATGTTAAAGGAATGTTGTCAATGGAGCAATTTGAATAAAAAAATGTACACTATGGAGGAATTTGAATTAGAAGATGACCCTGTGGAGGAATTTTAATTAAAAGACGATGACAGTTTGGAGCTTTTTCGATTTAGAAGATGACTCTATGGAGGAATTTGAATTTAAAGCTGAGGCTACTTAGCAATACAAATCAAAAGTTGACACTATGGAGGTATTTGAGGTGTTTGGAGCAATGTCAATCAAAAATGAATGCTACATTTATCCCACAAGATCAAATTCAGCCCATCGTCCAAAAAACATTTGGCCAGAATTCCCTGTTGCACAATGGGCCATGTTATCTACAGGGACCTGTGCATCTCACACAGCGGCTACGCTGGCTGATACGATGACCGAAATCAAACAAAGGTGGGCTACATACATCCCGAGGTCTTATCTTTCCAAAGATTATTGCAAACAATGGATCTGACGAACCCATAGTTGTGGATTTGTGCAAAAAAATACATTTTGATTTTGGTTGTTTTCCCTTGCTGACAGATCTCACTTTCCTTAGCATGACTCTATGTTGTTAAATGTTAACAATTTTGTATATTTTGAGACAAGTAACAATGAGAGTAGGTTTGGGAGGTTATAGATCGTCCCTATAATTTAGAGGGCTTGCACTTCTTTAAAGATTCAGTCTGAACAAGCACATTTTTCAAATGTCTGATATTGTAAAAAAAATATATATATTTTGCTGTAAAAAAAAAAAAAAACCTGCCAAACTGTATCACATAAATACAGTATAACAGTGTTGAAAATTGACCGCTAATTAACAGCAATATTTTTACAGTGTAACAACATTCATACGCAGTCATGAGTGGTGTCTCTCTCCCTCTTGGGCTGTCTGTCCATCACAGATTCTGCTTTTACACCACGTAGGGGAACTGTAGTAAACACATTCTAGTGACAGACACACAGTCCAGTCAACAATGCTTGTAAGTGCAGCAAAATATATAATGGAGACAGTGTATGTTTGAAGTCTTCAAGGCTGAGACTGACCAGCCCTTCTTCCTTTTTTGTTCTGGCTACTGGCAGCATCTGTTCAGCAGAGTCTCACTTTAGCAGCACAAAACCGTTAAAACATTTAAATATAAGCTTGCATTGTTTCTAAATCCAGATTTGTAGCACAGTTTTCATCCTCAAAAGGAGACTTCTCTTATAAAAAAAAAAAAATTAAAATCACAGATGAAGGATGCGTTACATCACCGTGCGGTTTGGACCGTCAAACCTTTTGGAATTTGGTCTTCTATAAAAAAAAAAAAATGCAGGATGTGAAAGTGGCCTCTGAACACGGTCCACCACAAATGACCACAAATTGTTGTGACAAACAACCTGTGTTCTCGGTACGGGTCGACCTGGTTCGGTTCATCTGCAGTAATGAAAATATGCTTTGGATGGTTCGGAACAATTACAGAGAGTTGAGGCAGGCTGTTGTCACCTATTAACCAATAGAAGAAGAAAAAGAAGCAGAAGAGAGGTTAAAAAAAACGAGCCGCAATTCGATCCGATGAAGAAATCAACTGTCAACTTGAAAAAACATTTTTTTAAAAAGCCACAACATTATAATTTATGTTTTATTTTATATTTAAACTCTCTTGCTGTAAAGCACTTTGGGATGCATTTCTTATATGAAAGATGCCATACAAATACTGTAAAGTTTATTATTGTTTTTATTAACTAATGTTCAGAGAGGAAAATAAGCGCTGGTAGTATATGCCATGATAATAATAGTAAAAAAAATAGTATAGTGGCAACAAAATGAATCTGTTTAATTCATTTTCTCCATTCAAACAGGAAACGCTAGCAGCCACTACAATCAGTGTGAAGTATGGGGACGCAAAGTTCTTTAGTGCGCTCAAGAAATTACAATATGAAACCAAAACTTACTGGATCAAATGTTGACAATGAAACCAAAACATTAACTTTAGTTCGGACTTCCAGGTGTAAAACATGCCCGTAATTCTTTTTAAGATTAAACACTAAAAATAATAAGAGTTACGATTTCAACTTATGTAAGGATTTATTCAAAATTCAAATGAAAAGTTTTCTTTTCCACTGAAGACTCGCACTTCACATTCAGTCACATACTGTATAGGCCCTGCATTTAAGACGGTCGAATAAGCTTCAACACAATGTTTTTTCCCAGAGGGACACTGTACACAACAGGACTTCCATGTAGAGAGAAAAAAAAACAGCTTCTTCAGACCAGTCTTCCACCTTTGACTCTTTGCCAACATAGTTTTATTTTTGTCACTTATTCACACACACACACACAAATTGAAAAAAATCTTCCGCCCACATGTTTCAGTAGGTGGATAATACTTATGTATGTATATATATGTAAAAAAATATATTTTCACTCTGCACATAACAAAAAAAACACACACACACAAACTTTTAACACAACACATGAAAGCGAAAATACAGCTATTATGGGCTACAAAGACGGGAAGAAATGGCCAACAGCTAACGTGGAAGAGGCAGCACATGAAGGCTGACCTAGAGACGGACAGAAAGACCTCCGTGGTGAAGAAATTGAGTTGTTTTTTTTTACAGTGGTCGTCTCTGTCTCCCGTCATGTTGTGCTTCTGGATGTTAAAGAAACCCTGTATTGGATTCTGTGTGTTTGAGAGACTACGGCTGTGATCAACAAAATAAATGTATGCTGATGAACAGCCAGAAGGAAGGAACACAGGACCCAAATGTCTGTTATTTCCAGACCAAATTGCAGGTGTTATAAAGCATCCGGGGATCTACACTTTGCAAAAAAGTCTATTTAAATACCATTCTTGCATTAGAAATTCCATCATTTGGCTGTTACATTAATGATGGAGTTGGTGAAGACTGCCCCGAGCATCGCCGCACAGTTTCCCATTAGTCTCGTCCGGTTGGTGTGAAATCTGGTGGAAATGATATTTATGGTGCACAGTTGGCATCTCTTCATGCTGCTCAGATCAGCCAGTGACGAATCGGACGCAGTGGGTGATGGCAAAGATTAAAAAAATGTTGCACTGAGTGAATTACATGTGATTATATTGTATTTATTACCTTTTACTTTGCAGCACATGTTTCGCCGTGCTTTAGTATCAGCATGACTCGTGGCGATGATGGTAGATTTGGTCCACAGCCTTAGTCCAGACTGAAATATTCTGTTGGGTGGATTGCTGTGCACGTTTTTACAGTCTTTGATGAAACACAGAGAACGAATGCTGCTGACTTTGGTGATCCAGCAACATGTCAACTACGACTATTAGACAGGTGAATCTTTCCTCCGAGCACAATAATCGGGTCAAAATTTGTATTTCAACTTCTTATATGTTCTTTAATGCTTCTGCTATGCATTTATGCTAAGTAGGCACTGTGTTAGCATCCTAACATGCCAAATTAAGACATTGTACCTGCTGCATGTCAGCAGTGTAACTGTAAAACAATTTAGCATGCTGACATCAGCATTTCAGAGTGCGACAGTTCATGGATGTACCATAGGAACTAGATACTGGACTCCAAAATGGCGCCCATTCATTAAATGTAATTTTCTTGTACGGTGCATGAACCAAAACAGTCATTTAGCATCGTTTATTCATATAACAAAAGTTACTGCTGTAGTTATTGGAACATTTCACAAAGGGGAGCTAAACAATCAGAGGTATTTCACCTTGTATCCCATTGAAGGTGTCTTGTGTATGATAGTTTATAGTTTTCTATCTTTTATTATGGCAGCCAATGTTTGGGATTTTTTTGGGGGGTTGCAGTACTGTGAGTGGCCACTAGGACACAATGTCTGCGAGCATCATGTTGAGCTCTCTAAATAAGCTATTAAACCCGTGGCGCAGTCTCGCAGACCTGCGAGCATGGTTGTAAATCCGTTAGGCTGTGTCTCAATTTATGTAGTTCATCTTGCTATTTTTTTTTGAGTGCATCTGTCAAGTACAGAAACATGCGGTGCACTACGGGTACCATGATGATGCACTCAAGACGGTCTGAAAAGTGTGAAACGCTGGACACTTTCCACCCTAAACGGTCGCTATCTTGGCTACATGGACGAAGGGGGGGGACGTAAAGAATTTTTCAAAATAAGACGTCTGAGGACGCTGCAGCTGTTCCTGAACACCAAACAGAAATGTTTATTTTTCACTACTACTGCTGGACAGAAGATACCAGTGCGTTAAACAGAGGACACAAAAATAAGTTCATTTCTGGGTCAAATAATTGAAGCTGCAAATATTTATTCTTTACATGTTGAGTTCATTTCCGGCAGCGTGCGCTTTAAAACAACAGTACACTATCAGAATTCCTGCACGACACAAGTAAGGGCACTATTTGTTAGTGTACCAAGGTATGTCATTTTGAACATAGCAGACAGCAGATCAGTTTATGTACAAGAGTATAATGTAATTATACTTTGTGTTTAACAGGATATTGTACCTTTCATTTTGATTACATTGCAATTCTTCTGGTTTCTACATTTAATACGGTTATTATCATCTAGCGTGTTACAAAATGTAACATGTCACATGATCCGTGTTCTATGCAGATTAACACGATGACTCCGTCGGGGCTAAACAAACACTGGTGTCACTCACCAATTCTCTCTCTTTCTCCTTCCCTATTTAACTTTTTTATTCTGAGCAAATCTCTTTCTGGCACGCCGTCCATCCTTCACTCGACTGGATTACCTGCCAGCACCAGCTGCCAAATGTGTACAAGCTTTTAACACTGTGACTCAATTGGCTGGTTTCCATGCCTTTTAAACACACACATGCACGGCTGCGCACTAAACAGACCCACAAATGTGTGCCATACGCAACAGCTGCGTTGAGATTTGTGTAAAATCAACACCGGAGCTTCTCGCTGCACATTATCTATCAGCTGAAGTTCCTCTGCCTTGTTCAGCTTTACAAGGTGATTATCGGCTGTTTGTTGGAGACAAAAAGGCAGCCAGAGAATTAAAAAAAAAAAAACGACCTGGGATTTCATTACAGAATGTGCAGCTAATCAGCACATTGTATATTAATAACATAACATAATTCACAATTTAATGAATTGGCCCTTATTTTTTCATTATTAGTCACACTTGCAGTAACATAAGCTCTGATTCAAGCCCCGAGGAACACAACTCTTACACACTTATTGTACCTTTCAATTCATTCTGATGCCTTATTCTTTTATTGTCTTTATTGTTCTGACCACTAGGTGTCACCAATGTCAGACATTTTCATATCCTACACATAGCAGGGGCCGGGCAGGTGCCAAATCAAATTGTTTACCTAATGACTTACATGTTAGTAATGCACCCATAATGTTAAACACTGCAGGAGAAATTTTCACATAATAATTCAGAACTGTCAAAAGCTAGTAAAGGCCAACGTAGTATGTCTTGGACCAAAAACAAAAACAAAAATTCTTATTTCTAACAACAACATTGCTTCAGTGGTAGATTTGCACCAAGCTGAGAGCAACCAAAGCTAAACAGCACTGCTGACACATTATCCAATGTAGCATCACAGCAGAAACAAAAACACAGCGACTGCTGCAGAGTTCTGAGTCCTCACTGATTGGATTAGCCCGCCAACAGCTCGTAGTTTTGGTTCCTTCAACCTGACAGTGGCTCACTAATTAGTGCCTGAGTAATTACATGAGGTAAAAAAAAAAATAGTCTTTTCACCTACCTTTTTTTTTAGCACCAAAGTAACAAAACAAAATGTAATCATCTTATCAATTTCCAAAGGGCAGGAGCCACATTAAAAAAGTTAAAACAAAGAATAATATGACTTCATGTGCATTTCTGCTCACTCCTTTTATGCACATGTCAGGAGGTGCATCAGCATCTGGTCCCTTTTCATCATTGAGGAAAATGGTGCAAACAAGAAGTCAGTCATGTGTTTTAAAGAGCCAAGTTTCAAGTTTTCATCCGAGTTTCTGGCAACTCTGCAAATAGTCCAACTAATGACTTCCTGCTGTTTGGTGCACAAATAGCTACAACTTGCTTTTCCTCTGAAAAAACAACAACTTGGATACAACTAGAAACAGAATTGATTAGAGAGTTGAGGGCGAGCCACAATGGTTCAGTTATGACGGGGAAAAAAATAGAACAATGAGCTTTGATTTGTGAAAATGCTCTGTAGCGCTACACATGCTAACTTTGCGAGAGATACAGTATTTCATATTACAGAGCCATTAATGATATAAAAATATGAATTGCAGTTTATTTTATTTTATTAATTTAAAGGACAAGATTGGAGTAAAGAACATCATGAGCAAGATTGTGTACAAATCTGCATCTCCCTATTTATCCAGTCATTTTAACTTCGTGAAAAACAACCTATTCCACAATACTACTGGAGGTCCAACAAATATTATTTGAATCATCTTTTGGGAAAAATACTTTTTTATGTAGAGCTGGAATAAACTGTCTATGTCACTCAAACTAAACCAAGTTTAGAGGAGTTTTAAATCAGATCTGAAGAAATGGTTGTTAAATTACTTACATATCTTATGTCTGTTTGGTTTTGTTATTCTTACTTCAGACTTTCTTCTCCAACCTGCCCTTGTACAGGAATAGAGAATAATTTTTATCCTCAATAATTATTATTTTTTTTTTATATAGGAAATCTATCATGTATTTTTTAAATTTTGTCAAATAAATCTATCTATCTAGTATCCAGGAGAATCTTAGGCAGAGAAGTAAAGTCCCAGAACTCCACACAGTATGTGTTGTATTCATTGCACAAGCTCCAGCTGAATAAGTTCATACTGCAATGATATGTATTATTTCATCTGCTGCTGGTAACTTTTTTGCACTGCTTTTTAATTTTTTTTTCTATCCAAAAGTTCCCATACTTTCCCGTCTGTCAGCATGTTTCGCAGGTGAACATTGGACCAAAGGGGGAAAAAGAAATGTGTAGAAACTCCTTGTCAGTGTGGCATGATCCTACCAGTCGCAGACAAAGCAGAGTAATGAGTGCAGAGGTCAGCATTTTCTATTTCTGTGACTCCACACTCACACAAAAAATAATGCAGCCGTACAGACACAAACTAAATGACAAGCACTTCTGTTCCTCCGGCCCGTTTCTCAAGCCGGAGTTTTGTTCCACTTTATTTTCTGCCAGTTTCGATATTGTGCTACCATCAGTGGCTGTAATGTTTTTTTTTTCCCTCCACGTTCTGACTGACAGTCTTGCCTTGCGAGTCTGGCTGGCAGATCGGAGTAATAAGGTAGACAGGGCATGTCTCTCTTACAGACTGTTTTTTTTTTTTTTTTTGCCGTTTGGCAGACAGGAGACTTTTGGAAAAGAAGAAGGGAGAAAGAGCAGATACAGACATCAGGAACATGAGAGGAAGGATCACATCTCTCTTGACTGGGTGTACACGAGGAGTCAAAATACAACATTTAGCAACGCAGCAGTAATGCGCTTGACACAAATACCATATGCCTGTCATTTTTTAAATTGATTTTCTTTCCACTGTGGCTTTGATTGCATTGCTTTAGGTGTGGTCCTTTAAACGACACGGTTATGTGATTATCTTGCAGATGTAATTGCTGTTAAGAAACAGTTGAGAAATAAATCTTTGAGATGGGTTACAGGATCATTTTTTCTTATCAACAATGAAATGAGCGAGGTCAGAGACTTTATGTGATGACAGTGAACACGTGTGAAGTCTGCAAAGTCTCTGTTCACATTGGAGGAGGAACATGTCATTTTGAGCTTTTCAGGTGGATGTTGAAGTTATGGAGGAGAATCTGAAAATGCTACAGCAGGAGTGACTGAGCTAAGCAAGGATGGGTTGATTACACCACCTTAACTAAAATGGGGTGCGACAGAGGACTGCCTGAGACATCTCAACAATCTGTTTTTTTTAAAGCCCCTCCCACTCATAGAAACCATAGTTTATTTATTTTTTTTAAATGGACGTAGCCTGTCAACATGTTTATTCCTGCTTGTAAAGTTGGCCGTTTTAACATGGGGGATACAGCCTCAAGTGGCCATTCAGGGAACTACAACGTTGGAGCTACCAATTTCTGCTTCATTTTTCAACCCGGAGGTTACCACTTGATAGAAACTCAAACAGTTGATTAAATGTAAAGTACAGCTCCAGTGAACACACACTGCAATCATACGCATACACTTACATTAAATGCATATATTTTACATGAATAGAAAACGCCTGTAACACACTTTACCTGCAGAGCGATGGAGAGGCACCGAAATAAAAGCAATTCGGCAAGAGAGATGGAGAAAAGGAGAGCGAGGGACACAGACCCGAGTGAGAGGTCCTCATCTGTATGATTTGCCTTGCCCTCATAACAAAGCAAAACAATAACCCATTTCATAAATAACATGTTGTTTGCCACTGATAAAGTAAATCATATTCACTCTCCCAACAAATGCGGCTCCCAAATCTCATAAATCTCTCCCTAACATTTCATAAATCTATTATTTTCTTCTTTTTATCTCCTCATTCTTTGCTTTCTGTCTTTGCGAGTCTCCCCCCGCCCCGCTCCACCATCACCTCCCTTTTTGGATCTGCCGTGCTGCTTTATTGTTTAGATAAGTCGTGGCTAGCAGGATTTTTTTTTTCAAGCACAATGCGCTTTTGTTATGAAGGTGGAAGGGATTAGTGCTTGAGATGATCTGATATCGTCTGTAAATCTTACCAAAGAGAGCACATAAGGAAAGAAAAGAAAATGACTTTCCTTGCTTTTCAATTCCTGACTAAGTTTTCAGACACTTTCTCTCTGCTCATCCTTTTAATACTGCTGACATTTCAACATTTGATTAATAAGACTTATTTCAAATGTCTTTGAATCCGTCCTCACGTCAAAAGAAGACTTCAAAGGCGAAGTGAGTGGAGCTCAGAAGTCAGACAAACATGGTTTAGGTCCAATCTACTGCTTGTTCTGATTTGTGTAGGATAAAGGTTTTCTTGGCTCCGGTGGCGTTGAGCAGGATTTGGACCCTTCAGAATCGTGTCACATTGACAGGGTTTAATAGGGGGCAGGGGCTTTAAATGTCCGAGTGTGCCGGAGTTATGATGTTCCTCACGTCGTTATCGCTATCAGTCTTAGTTTGATAGACGACAGAGAGAGAGAGAGAGAGAGAAGGAGACAAAGAGACAGCAAAAAAAAAAGAAAAAAGTGAATTAGACTTTGTGTGTTTGTGCAGTTCTCTTCAGGCTGCTCGATTCCTGATTTCTCTCATTATCTTATTCCTGTTTTGCCTCCACTGGTTTTTGTGAGGGAGAAAAAAATAAAAGTTTTGTTCCCCGAGCACAGCTCTATCTTTTTGGCTATCTCCCTCGAGATGAGTAGCCAGAATAAACTCGCAAAATTGAATTCTTTAGAATTTCGATTTCTTTTCCTCCCCCTCTGCCTGGGGTCTTAAGTATGTCTTCTTTTTGCCAATATCTCCTGGCAAAGACAGAGTCCCAGCTTACGTAAATAATGACAAGGGGATAATAGAGCTTTAAATTCACTACTCAGTAATGGAAATAGAGAAAATGGTCCTTGGTAGAACAGGAAGAAAGATGCTTTTAAAACCAACAAGTGTCTTCTTTCAACTTTTGGTTGTGTGTGTGTGTGTGTGTGTGTGTGTGTGTGTGTGTGTGTGTGTGTGTGTGTGTGTGTGTGTGTGTGTGTGTGTGTGTGTGTGTGTGTGCGCGTGCAATGACCTTGACTTACCTGAATGAATGGAGAGAGGAGGAGAGCAGAGCTTTAAAAGATGCACTTACCCTGTTGTGGTGTAATTTTAGAGCTGCATACACCCATCTCACATACACATGTACCAGCTGTCTCCGTGCCATCTCCATGTCCCCATCGCATCCGCCTGGACCGAGGAGATTGCCCCCCCCCTTTTCCCCGCGTGCGTGTATCCCCCCCGTCAGTCTAATTATTTAGCAAGCGAGGGAGGCAATCTGCTCTCCCTTGTTGCTGCTCAAGTGCCCATTAGAGGGAATGCGCTTCATCTTTCTAATGAACTGATCACGTTAAATGAGTTACAGAACTCTGGCTTTGCTCACGTGTATTTGGGGTGGGGGATGAAGGGTTGTGGGAGGGGGGAGGGGGGTGAAAGGAAGAAGGATGTGGCAGGTAGGGATGAAGGAGATTTAGGGGACAAAAGTAGGAAAGCAGCAAAATAAAAAAGGGGGAGAGACAAAAGGCTGTAAAAGTAAAGTAATTACATCCACCATGTGTCTATTTCCCTCCAGTGTACGCACACACACACACACACACACACACACACACAGTGATTGCCTGTGAAGCTGAGTGAGCTCCTTTGCTCGTCTTCTTTTGACTCCTTATATCCGTCTTTAACTATTAACTCCTCTTCGGTGCTGCAGAATAGAGAGACGAAGTGAACCCAGAACTTCCTTTATTCTATTTCAGCAGTATAAAAAAAAAAATCGCAAGGATATCTGTGACTACTCTAATGACTGGAAACACAACCTGGGAAAAGTGGAGCCCAACACTTCTCAACACTTCATTGTAGGGCTTGCAGACGATGTTCGTGTTTGGATGTTGTAAATTTTAAATATCGTGTCATTAAAGAACATAATTTCTTATTGGCTCAAAACCTTCAACTTAACAAAATAATTAAGTCTGTGAACAAGTCGAGGGATCTTTGAATGCATATAAGTGTGTATTAATGGCCAGACAGAGAGGACTAAACGCTGTGTTAGGTTTTAGACCAAAGAGATAACGTATATGAATATATAAATGGGAAAATGACCTTGGAAAAGAGCTTTGTTGAATTTCATGGACAATGATGCAAATACTTTCGCTGCCACGCTGGCAAATTTTGATGGAAACTGCTCTCATAAAATAATAACATGGTGAAAAGTGCAAAGGTTTTAATTTCCTAATAGTAATTTTAGTACCTTATTGTCTTGTAATATGGAACAAAAAAACAACTAATGCACTTTATTTTGAAACGGTTTGACGATTTAATGCAACCAATCAGTGTTTCCGGTGTTTCCACGTCACCATATTTAGCTCAGCTCCCTTGGAACCTCAACAGAGGTGATACCAAAAGCAGTATTAGGTACTTTCCACAACTCTTGTAGATTTTTGTCCAATGGAAAACCAAGAAAACTGAGTTGAGTCAAGTTGAGCTGAGCTTGTAGTGAACACAGAATCTAGTTTAAGTCTGGTAGGCTACATGACATTAGACTTTCAGCACTCTACAGCTGGGCAGATTTATTAAATGAATGTGGGTTAATGTTTTGGTCACCACAATGACTCTCTCTCACACTTTAAATAGTTCCAACCAGAAAAAAAAAAAACGTTGTTTTTTTACATTTATTGGTTCCTTTAACAACAGAAATGTTGTAATAGTTTTTATTCAACTGACCCACAAATGATCTGCCATGACAGAAATGTATAGTTAGAGTAGAAGCACGTTTTCAATGATGCATAAACTTTTCTCCATTAAAATGAATAAAAGCTGCATTAATTTCCTTTAATGAGCGCTAAAGTCTGAAATAAACATTAAAAACATTGATAAGATAATGAATTACCTATAGTCGAATAATAATTAATGAAAAAACAATATCTAAAAGCTATTAAAACAATAACACATTTATTTTTTTGTCCTAGATATCTGTTTTGCTATAACCTGTCCATCCTAAGCATATGCTAAACTGAACGCTATCCACATCCTCACACACGTAAACAAACAAGCATGCATGGATAAAAATGTCGGCTGACCTCACAGCATAAATTAGGTCAGCTGGAAAGTTCCCTTAGATGGAGATCCCTAATGTGATTAGGTAAATGGCCATTCAAGGCTAATATCTGTATATTAATACTTCAAAATGTAATACTAATCTTCAGTCTGACTGAACATTTAAAAATATTTTGGTAAATATCTGATATTTTGGAAAGCTGCGAGCTGATGTGTTGAGGCTAGTAGACCTGTTAAACACTGTTAAAAATCACAATTTGTTTTGTAATTAATATATTCACGTTGAAATAACCCCAAATTATATTGAATTAGATTAAATAAACTTTTTTTTTAAATCACTGACACCAATATTATCCGTATCATGCTGGATTTGTCTTATTAGATACACAAATTTCAATGAAAAAGTTGTTTAAAAAGTTTTTGGTTTTTTTATCCAAATGATGTTCTAATTTACAAATCAACATTAAAATAAAAAAAATAAAATAGATTTATCATAATGACAATCTGGCAGAAATCAACCAAAAAACATAAAAGGGCCTTTTTTGGGAGGTCTATCGTACTACAGCTGAGTGGTAGAAATGTCTTCAGTCAGGTTGAGTACAACTCGTGTTTTCAACAAGGTCTCACAACTCAAAATGTGCTCCACGAAACGATCGAGAATTAGTTTGTTTTAAAAATTTCAGCAGTATGACGGCTCGGTATGCTCTCCAACCAAACACTAAAACTTCACTCGTAGTAAATTCCAAATTTAGTGCACGAGAGATGACACGAAACCATGGTTCATGATCAACGGCGAGAGTTTAAATTGCGGTCACTACGGAAAATGGATGGATGGCAATGCATTGTGACAAGGAAAAGGCAGGAAGAGTGAGAGATGATGGGAGAGGAGAGACCAGAGGGAGAGAGGGAAAGAGAAAAAGAGAGGAGGAGGAGGAAGAAAGGAAAAATGGTCCTGTCCCCCGGTTTAGGTTAGAAACACTTATAACTCAGGACCATAGATTATGACAGTCCAATCTTCTGGGCTGCTGCCTGAAAAATAACCACAAGCAACCAGCTGCCACACACACAAACACACACGTGTGCCGAGGCAGATGGGGATAAAGTGGAGTGGAGAAATGAAGGGCCAGATGAAATAGAAAAAGTGGGAGGCAATGGAAATGAAAGAAGGATATGGATGTATGCAGAAAAGGTTGAGGTGAAAAGAAAGCAGAACTGTAAGCGGGATGGATGAGAGCATAAAGGGGAGAGGAAGTGTGAGTGTGATAGGAAGGTTTGTGGAAGTAGCAGATGGAAAAATAATGATAGAAAAGAGTAAAAGGTGCAGAGCGGAGAACAAACAGAAAAGGAGGGTTACTCTGAGTTAAAGGCCCAATCTCACTTTGCAGCGTACAGCACCGCGTTTCAAAGCACTGTTTCCCCAGTATGTGACTCGAGCATTTTCATTTATGTATTTTTGTATACATAACCCCACGCCGTCTCAGAGATTAAAACTCTCCTTTGCACGACAGACCTGGACAGTAGGGCAGCAAAACAGCATAAACAACAAACATTCAAACGAGATTTAAAGAGTGTACGGAAACCGGCAACGAAAAACTACTTCCAAGCTCTTAAATTTGTGATTTACTGAAGAAATATACTCGGTAAGTAGCACCATGTAGAGGCAGCAGAGTTTCTTATGAGGACATCTTTCTCTGCACATACAAACACGGGGAACTGCAGTTATCTGTAAAGTGTCCTGCGAGTACTCGTCATAATGACCAGTCTCAACACAGCCTGTGGACACAATGAGTTCTTCAAATACCCCAAAATGTACATATAATTACTGCTTCCTCTTTCAACCAGTTTTGGTTGCACAAATATACCATATTAATCCATTTTACTTTTACAAGTTCTGTCTGGGCTATAGACTGTATATAAAAGTGGCCGATACTTCCGGGTCTGAAAAATGACGCCAATGTGGAAGCATCTTAAGCTGCAGGAAGCTGTACATCTTCTACTTGTAGAGTGCAGTATTCCTTTAACATCTGCAGCTTGCTCGTACACCGCAGTTTGGAAATAGCTTTAGTGATCCTTCCCTTTGTGCAATGTCGCTGTAATGGCGACCAGTAAAGGTGAAAAGTGTCCAGCATCTCGTACACAATTTTTGGATCGTCTTGAGTAACCCTGTCTGTACTTCCAGTGCAACTCTACAGTGCATCCGGAAAGTATTCACAGCGCTTCACTTTTTCCACATTTTGTTATATTACAGCCTTGTTCCCAAATGGATGAAATTCATTTTTCCCTCAAAATTCTACACACAATACCCCATAATGACAACGTGAAATAAATGTTTTTGAAATTTTTGCAAATCTATTAAAAATCCAAAATGAAAAAAATCACATGTACATAAGTATTCACAGCCTTTGCCATTACACTCAAAATTGAGCTCAGGTGCATCCTGTTTCCACTGATCATCCTTGAGATGTTTCTACAACTTGATTGGAGTCCACCTGGTAAATTCAGTTGATTGGACATGATTCAGAAAGACACACACCGTCTATATAAGGTCCCACAGTTGACAGTGCATGTCAGAGCACAAACCAAGACATGAAGTCCAAAGAATTGTCTGTAGACCTCTGAGACAGGATTGTATCGAGGCACAGATCTGGGGAAGGGTACAGAAAAATTTCTGCAGCATTGAAGGTCCCAATGAGCACAGTGGCCTCCATCATCCGTAAATGGAAGAAATTTGGAACCACCAGGACTCTTCCTAGAGTCGGCCGCCCGGCCAAACTGAGCGATCGGGGGAGAAAGACCTTAGTCAGGGAGGTGACCAAGAACCCGATGGTCACTCTGACAGAGCTCCAACGTTGCTCTGTGAAGAGAGGAGAACCTTCCAGAAAGACAACCATCTCTGCAGCACTCCACCAAGCAGGTCTGTATGGTAGAGTGGCCAGACGGAAGACACTCCTCAGTAAAAGGCACATGACAGCCCACCTGGAGTTTACCAAAAGACACCTGAAGGACTGTCAGACCAGGAGAAACTAAATTCTCTGGTCTGATGAAACAAAGATTGAACTCTTTGGCCTGAATGCCAAGCGTCATGTCTGGAGGAAACCAGGCACCGCTCATCACCTGGTCAATACCATCTCTACGGTGAAGCATGGTGGTGGCAGCATCATGCTGTGGGGATGTTTTTCAGCGGCAGGAACTGGGAGACTAGTCAGGATGGAGGGAAAGATGAATGCAGCAATGTACAGAGACATCCTTGATGAAAACCTGCTCCAGAGCGCTCTGGACCTCAGACTGGGGCGAAGGTTCATCTTCCAACAGGACAACGACCCGAAGCACACAGCCAAGGTAACAAAGGAATGGCTTCGGGACAACTCTGTGAATGTCTTTGAGAGGCCCAGGCAGAGCCCAGACTTGAACCCGATTGAACATCTCTGGAGAGATCTGAAAATGGCTGTGCACCGACGCTCCCCATCCAACCTGATGGAGTTTGAGAGGTCCTGCAAAGAAGAATGGAAGAAACTGCCCAAGAATAGGAGCCAAGCTTATAGCATCATACTCAAAAAGACTTGAGGCTGTAATTTCTGCCAAAGGTGCTTCAACAAAGTATTGAGCAAAGGCTGTGAATACTTATGTACGTGTTATATATTCATTCTTTATTTTTAATAGATTTGCAAAAATTTTAAACAAACTATTTACACTTTGTCGTTATGGGATATTGCGTGTAGAATTTTGAGGAAAAAAATGAATTTAATCCATTTTGGAATAAGGCTGTAACATAACAAAATGTGGAAAAAGCGAAGCGCTGTGAATACTTTCCGGATGCACTGTATGTTTCCATGCTTGACAGAGTAAACACACTTTAAGTCTTTGTGATACAAAACTTCAAGACTCAGAACTTTAACATTAGTATTCCTGGACTTCTATTTCTTTGGAAAGCATTTGGAAAGCCTTGTTCCCTACTTGGGCTCTGTTTTCCCCTCGCTATTGTTTTCACTTGTCTGGCTTCTGTTATTGCACCAATCTTTTGTAAGTAAAGCCTATTGTTTGTTTCAGCCTGCCTGCTGTGCCTTTGGGTCCTTCCCTAGTTGAGTTGTGATACGGTGTTTACAAGACTTTTTATAAGGTGAAGCAATACTTGTGTGAATGTTCAGTAAAGAAAAATGGGCAAAATACCTCTGCCACAAAACAAATACCTCTTTCAAGTGGTACCCTACCCAGATACAATAATAAAGAAGCTATCAAATAAGTATGACCCATTCCCACACTCCTTTTTTAATAATAGTTGCAGAACTACTGGCAATAAGCAAAGTTAAATGACACGTCTTGAATCAGCTGATAGTTAGAAAGCAATTTGCTGATGATACACTATTTTTTATTCCCAATAAAAAAGGAGTCATTTTAATGTGTCTTATTAATTAAAAGGGGGTATTTTAATCATTAAGTAAATTATATTATTGCATTTCTATTATGACACACTCTCAGTTGGTTTTACTTTCTCAGGTTTTGTCAAATATATTTTTAGTAGAAAGAAGTTAAAATAGAAACTGTTCAGACTAGTATGATTTAGGGTAAACAGGAAAGCCATGTTTCTACTGAATTTTCAAAATATACTGTAAACTGTTGAAGTTACTTTTTAGTCAGGACATTTACATCAAGGTTTTATTATATTAGTATTTTTTATTATACACATTTTAGTTTGGTAGTGTGGCTTTGTTTAAGTGACACTTTCTGTCAAATCAGAGGAAGTTCTTTTACACACTGCCCCGAGCTCAAAAACACCCTGATAGTTTCCATAATTCATAACAGCTAATAAACATCACCATATGGTAAACAAAAACAAAAAAACTCACATTTAACTAAATCCTCATCCAAGATGATGATGGGAGTTACATTTCTGAAAGCACTGATGGGCTCTTTTAGCACCTCTTTTCTTCCAAACTTCATTAGTCTGTTGCAAAATTGCGTACTTAATAAGATCAAGGGAGAAGATTCAGGAGGTGATTATCCATTTTATTGTCATTTTTACCTTCACATTTGTCTCACCAGCTGCAAGGCAATTTGTCAGATGTCTTTCTCATTTGCCCTTTCACGGTCACACAACATCACGCCGAACAGCAAATAAGTCGAAATACCAAATGACAGATTTTTCTCATATAATACAGTATGTTGTGGGACCAGTGTTAACTAACATTGATGTTAGTAAATGTCAGGGCAAGCAAATGCTGCTGTGCAGTTATTCACAGGTGAGCCAAACACACATTACACTACATTAATTATCAGTGATCATTATTTTAAGTTTTTAAAGAAAAACATTACTTAATTTAAAAAAAACACTAATGTTAAAATGTATTAAAAATCAAATAGTAAAAACTTGGTCATGGAAAGGGACAGTGTATAGAATAATAATCAGCATCTTAAATTAAACATAAACCCCATTTTTCTTGTAAATTTCTGTTAGTTGGGGTATATTCTCAATCCCCATCAACTGTGCATTGTGTTTATGGTGAGCTGCAGTAAACAGCAACAAACAGCAACTTTCAGAGCAAAAGAAAAACATTTCAAACAGATTTACAAATGCAGGTAAATTAGTGTTACCCAGTATGTGAGCTACAGGAAGCAACCCTCTCACAATGGTCCTTCAAACCTTTGTCCTTGGCATTATCCCATCCCATCTCCATCCTGTCACATGTACTTCAGATTCTGATTACATCTTGAGAAATTATTTTCTATAAATGAAGAAAGAAAAAAAAAGAAGCTTTGGGCAACAAACAAAGGACACAAAAAGAGATGCTGGGACACACAAGAGATACAGCAATAAAATAAAAATTGAGTCAGCCTACCACAGATATTTGTTGCTTAATTTTCACTCCATCACTTATTTTACTAATTTCTGTCGGCCTCCATCCACTGTCAATAAGTGCATAAAACACTGGAAAAATGTTTTTACACTTAGTAAAGGTGTAAAAAATTGTATATTGATAAAAGTGCAATTGAAACAGACTTAGTGAATGAACATATGAAACATGTGACTACATGTCCACTAAACTGGATAGTGGACATACCATACAATAAAAACATTCAATTTGTGTGGGGCAATGAGGAGAAAAAGGTACATGGCATTTTTGTTTTTGTTTTTGTTTTGGTATCTCTGAGTCCAGCTACTAAAATATGCATAACAGTAGTGGAGAGAAATGTGCATTCATTAGCATTTTCTTTTGCAGATTTTCTGTTCACCCAGCAACACTTAAAGTTCACCAGTCAACACCATTATATCTGGTTTGTTTAATCAGTACCTTGTAATTGCTGAGACTGCCAGGCAACCAGTGGAAACCCCAGGAAGTGACAGCACCTGGCTAGGAATAATCCAGTAACTCTGAAACCATGAATTTTAAATTTTACATATGGTCTTTTGCACAGATTAAATACATCAGACACAATATAACAATTACAGATGCTCACAAAGCCCATTAACTATGAGGAATACTTACCACAAAAAAAAAAAAATATATATATATATATATATATGGTTGGAGTGAGGAAACAAACTACAATGTTGTCATCTCCTGGATTCGAACCTCATCGTTGCACATGGCAGTCTGTGATTAATGCCACTAAACTGTCTTTTGTACCTGGTTTCAATACCTCTGTTGCGGGACCCTGGTCACATGACACGTGACCTTTATGTGCCTGTAAGTTTCCCGCTTTGAAAATGTGTAACTTTCACGCTCGGACAGCCCCAACGCGTGACCATCTCACCTTTTGCTGTAGTTGGACGGGCGTGTCTATTTCACGCTTTGCCATGATGCCGGGTTGCCAACAGACGTATTTTGAGAATAAAAAGTAAATTTCTTACATTTTAAAGTTAAACTATGTGGAGCAATGTCTTCTTTGGCTTGAATCTAAAGTAATTAGAAGAAGGGGAGAAAAATGGAGAGAGAGAGGAGTTAAGCAGACTGAAATTGAGATAAAAAGCAGAGGAAAAAGTAAAAGGAAAGGCGAGTGAGAGTTGATGAAGAGGTGGAGGGAGCAGAGACGGAGGAAGGGAGGGTCGGAGGAAATGAAGAGGGGCGGAATAGTTAAGAGTAATAGAGGTGAGAGGGCAGAAGATAAGAGAATGGACAGGATGTGGCAACGGAGAGATATACAGCTGCAGGACTGTGAGAGGTGTGCAGAAGGAGCCGGCGGAGCTCATTACTGCTTATCTCGTTGGTAGAGGAAATATTGTGTGTGTGTGTGTGTGCGTGTGTGCGTGTGCGTGTGCCTGTGTGTGTGTGCCTTTCATGGTTAAGTTCATGAATAAACATTTGCTCAAACACACTCAATTTACATTTCAGCTCACCTCACAGCCATTAATACAAGATGAATCGTGGAATTTGATGAAGTTGGGTGTGGTGTCAGGGCTGCCTCCAAACACTCAGCGCGCGAGTCACATGCTCGCCGTGCGTGAAAACGGAGACCACGACTTGTCCTGGAAAGTCCTGAACATTTCAATTTGAGTGCGGCGCTCTATCGCTGATCCCCGCTCCATCTCGCTCGTGTCGTTCTCTCACGGCCCGCTCTACCTCTTTGCACTTTGCCATCAATCTCCGACCACCCCCCCCCACCCTCCCCCTCTTGTTCAAGCCGCTCTCACTCCATCTTGCCGTCCCTCCATCTCGGCCCTCATCAATCCACTGTCTCACCGCAGACCACACTCAGGACGCTGAACTTCTCAACTCTTCCTCTCGCCCCTAACTACTCCTTCTCTCGCCCTCTTTCGTCGTCCCCTGCCCTCGGTTGCTCCCTCCATCAATCATGCATCCAACTCACGCACTGCCAGCCTGGACCTCTCTCTCCCCTCCGCCCACCAACTCGAGACATTAATCTCTATCAGCTGTCTACACTCAGTAAGCGAGACAAGAGGCAGGCTACTCTCTTTGCTCTCTGCTTTTGTCCTCGTGTTTTTCTGTCTCCCCTCTTTCTCTCTTTCTCTTTTCGCTCTTTGCAACTTTGAAGCTGTCCCCATAATTTGGTGCCCGCTCCACCTATGTAATTGCATTCATTTGATGGAACCACCTACCTGTCCTCCCTCTAATTTTACATCCTTTTACTCGACTCTTTGTAACCTTTTTCCCCCCCTGTCTTTTTCTCTCTACTCCTTTGCTTCTGTCGCCTCTGTTATTTTCTATTATTTAACACTCCATTCTGACTACAGCAGTAATTTTTACAACAGTGGGAGGTCCAAATTGGAATTGTTGATTTACGTATACTCCTGAAACCTCACCAAAGTATCGATAACCAGCAATTACCCAATGAAAGCATCAATAACCAGGAGCTTAGCAAACCAAGGTATCAATGACCTGCAAAAACCTGCCTCATTTTAGCTCTCGGGCATCCCAAATGTGTTCTATAGGGATTAGATCTGGTGGCGCGGAGATGCCAATGAAGTCCACTCAACTCATTCTTAAGTTCATAAAATCCAGTTTTACACAGTGCACCATTGAAGTGAAAGTAACCGTTAGGAGAAGGTAACCTGTGGCCAAGTGGTCAACAGCAATACTCAGACAGGCTTTGGTATTCAAACTGACCAAAGTGTGCCAAGAAAACCAATCCCACCCCATTGAACCAGCACCAATACCCGGGAAGGTTGACAAAAGGCAGGTTGTGTTCATGGATTCATGCTGTTGACAGAATTGTGACCTGCCACCTGCAGCCTTAGCAGAAATGGAGATTTATCAGACCCGGCTGTTTTCCAGTCTCCAACTGTCCACTTTTAATGAGCCTGCTCCCACTGCAGCCTCAGATATCAGTTCTTGGCTGACAAGACGTGGAACCCGACGTGGTCTTCTGCTGTTGGCTTTGCGTTTTGTGTATCTTGACATGTTTCTTTTCTCCTCAGCAAACTTGTAACGAGAAATTTCTGTCAGCTCTGAGCAGCCTGGCCGTCATCAACATGTTGGCTTCTTTCTGTTTAGTATTCTTTAGCAAACATTAGCATGCAACATGAAATGGTGAACATGTGGAAAAATACTGTATATCTTCTTAGCCTTCTAAACATCAATATATTATGCTGACACATTAAGCCCAAGGTACCATGGCGCCTAAGTACAACTTGTATGATTGTAGATTCTTGATGTTGCTCCTGTTGCTGTTGGAGAGTAGAAGGACTCAAATTTTTAGATACCTATATTTTTCTTGGCTTATTATTTTTCTATTGGTCTTTGCCAACTAGCCTGGTGTTCCCAGACCCAAATTTACTGTGTAAATATTTGGGTCTCCACAGGGAATGGTTTGCAGACGTTTGCATACTACTTGGTGTAGACCTCGGGTTGAGTTTGAAACAACTGGAGCAACTTTGACCATTTGTTATAAGCCAAGACTGCAACACTGCTGCAAACACATTTAGAAAAAAAAGAACAAAAAAAAACCTTGACTTTTATGTGATCGCACTGACCATCGACTCTAGTCGTCAATTGGTCCGCCCTTCAGATGTGAGCCGTGTTCCAGACTATAATCATGGCAATCATGGCATCTCACACATACACAGGAGGGTGCCTTTGGTTTCAGCACCAAAACCACATGTTTAGGTTCAGAATGATAACCTTGTTTGAATTACATTTACGTTTAGTTTTACAGTATTTAAAGTGTATAATTACCATTCAACATGGTACCAAAAATTACCATAATATTGTGGCCCAATGTAGCTATCGTTATGTCAAACGGGGAACTCATTACATTATTACAGTACAAATACCTCGACTGACTTACAAGGTTTCCAAAAATGTAGCCTACTAATGCATTTGAATCTCTCTGTGTCATGTGACTACTGTCTTACAGGATACAGCGGCCTTCAAAGCGTCTCTCGACCGTCCCACTTCCAGTCTCACTTCCAGTCCCACTTCCAGTCCCTCTGGCTCCTTCATCCTCTAAAGGTGAGTGTGAATGTAGGACTCAGAGGATCTTCATTTAGTCCTTGTAAGTCAGTCGAGGCATTTGACCTCGACACTTCACTGTCAACTGTCACAGAGACAGAGAGAGAGAGAGAGAGATGGCGGCTCCACCATAACATCTGAAGCTGACCCCCACCCCCCCCGCCCCCACGGCACACAATCATGACACGTGTGTGAGAAGTCTGCACATAAACACATGCTATTGTAAAGTACACACACACACACACACACACACACACACACATACATACACAATGGGGCTTTGAGGGGACCCGGGCAGACCTACAGGGTCTGCAGGTTTCAGTTCCATCCATCACCACTAAGCCCACCTCTCCATTTCACCACCTTCTATCCATCCATCAGCCTCTCCCTCCCTCTTTCTCTTTATAGCACTCCCTTCTTCTCCTCCTCCTCCTCCGCCTCCTCCGCCTCCCTCTCACTCATCTCTTCCACCTCTCTCTTTTATGCTTTCACTCGTCTCTTCTCGTCTAACCTTTAAACCAACCTCTGCCTTTAAGCGCCGCGCTCTCGATCCATCTTCGCCACGTGTTTCCCCTCTTTGCTTTCTCTCCTCATCTTCTCCATCTACCTAAAAATATTTCCTTCTGCGTGTCCGTCTGCTTGCTTCACTGTCTTCTGCATTTATCTTTCTCAAAGCCTCCTTCTCATCTTCCTTTTTCAGAATTTCTCCCTCATTGAACACTTTCTACCCTTTTCCAGCATGTTGCTTTGAATTTTATTACTTCTTCCTCCCCTGTCTGTATCAGGGTTGGGGTTTTTTTTCTTTTCTTTTTTTCTGTTTCCGTCCCTCCCTCTCGAAGCCATTGTTGTTTTGTAATATCACCATGCCCTGGGTATCAGAACTGCATTACGTTTCTTTGAGATGTTTTTTTTAAATCAGAATTCAGGTTACTTTCAGGACTCAATACACCTGTCTGTCGCTGACTTGGCCCTTTTTGTTGCAAATCATGTTTCTTTTTTTTTCTTTTTTTTAGTGCCTCAACATTCATTATGAACTTGCCTCCAGCTGTTCATCTTCATCAGCCCTGACTTTAATTTAACTAGCGATTTGGATTTCATGTGGATCTGAGTGGGGAAATCAATAGTGGATCAGGGCTTTCACCTGGATTCAGTCAATCAGTTTAATGGAGCGAGTATTTAGGGAGCGCAGCCTCTCTTGTACAATCAATGTGTTTCCATTTGGGCAGCGCAGCGAATGCACAAACAAGTTGCTGTCATCCTTCTCGAAAACTTTCATGGGCCCTGCTGGTGTTATTATGTAGCTCTTTGTGTTTCTGCAGATTTGTGTGTGTGTGTGTGAACCTGCATGGGTGTGTTTGTGTGACATTTAATATCATAGCTCTCCCTGGCACACTCTTCATTACACTGCACTCAGTCTAATTTCATCGGGGGCCTGCAGCCGTTTGACAACAAGCCAAATAGGCTCCTCGATGAAGGATGAAGAGAGAGAGGAAGAGGAGGAGAGAAACGGGAGAGGTGAAACTCACAAAGGCTTCTTCATATTAAACAGCAGCTGTTCTGACATGATGCAACTATGCTCGTCAACACATGTACACACACACACACACACACACACACACACACACACACACACACACACACACACACACACACATGCACGGACCCACCCGTGTCTGCTGCCTCCCACACTGTTCCGCATTAATCCAATTCACAGAATTAAAAGCTGAAGGATGTTTCGCTTCTTTACCCCTGTAACCCCCAGCCTTCCTCCTCCTTTCTCTCTCTTCTCCTCTCTATTACTCTCTCTCTCTCTCTCTCTCTCTCTCTCTCTCTCTCTCTCTCTCTCTCTCTCTCTCTCTCAGCATGAAGGATAAGCACTAAGATTAATTCCCCAGTTTTTGCCAGCGTATTTGATAAACAGCCACTTGTCTTTGGAAGAAACACACTGAATGAATCTAAACAGAGACGGGCAGCAACATGAGGCGCATGAGAGAGTAAATATAACGGAGAGAATGAATCGATGGAGGTCATGTTAGATGGACACGGGAAGAGGAAATGAGAGTGATTAGAAGTGGAACGCTCATGAGAAAAGATAAGAACATTATGAAATAAGTGAAACAGATGATGGCAACGGATTCACAGTGATGCCGGGGCCGTCAGCCAGCTCGGATGAACGGACCGTAAACATGTCACATCAAGTTCAAAGTCAGATTGAAACTAAAATAAATGTTTTCAATGAAACTTAAAGTACGTCCCTGTAGTTTTGTTTTGATATGTAGTTGTCATAGAAATTTCAGTTTTATTTATTCCTCTGCTGTAACAGCATCCGCTACCGTCTCCAGGAGGCGTGAGCTTTCAGTGACTGATGATGTCTGCATCAACAGTTTCGCAACTGGAGGACTAAACTTAGCTGCCTCTTTAAAGTTCCCTTTGAAAGCTCTCCCTTATGTAACTCCTTAGCATTATGTCTTGGCGTGATTCAGAAAGGTTCAGGTTACAAAATGACCCTTAACTGTGAGTTTTGAGAGTCATTTGTTGTGAACCCAACTGGGTAAAAGATCAGCTAATGAGCTTGCCAGATGCCCTCCTGCTCTCTGTAATTCAGGAAAAACACCACACCAAACTGTGCTGGAGCTGCCAGTGACTCAACGAGTGTTGCTAAGACATAACTGAAAATAATTTTATTAAATCACTGCTAACATCAACGGGACAGTTCAACAAGCTCCGAGTTTCCAAGTCAAGGAGAAAAAACCGAGACCAAACCATGACTCAGAACCATGTTGCAGTTACTGTATGTATATCAGACATATTGGTTACATGTCAACAGATTTGTACCTTTGAGGCATGGACTCTAAACATCATTGTGAAAGTGTCCTGTGGTATCAGGCACCAAGACGTTAGCAGCAGATCCTTTAAGTCAAACTAGGGCCTCCATGGATCGGACTTGTTTTTCCAGCACATCCCACAGATGCTTGATGGGATTGATGCTGCATTCAAATGGGGTCGTAATTACCGCGTGCACTAGAAGTGTCCATATGAACGGCACCCTCTTAAGGTATTCACAACGTCGGAACTCAAAATTTTCAATAAGTCTCGGGTTCACGAGTCATGACGTGTTTGCTGACGTCTACAGAAATGTAAGAGGACATGGAAGTTCATTTTTCATTGGATGTTAAGCTAATATATTGTAATTTTAGTTACGTAGAGTTTGTCATAGCCAGCAAAATGTTTTTCAGCTACTGTATCTTTATTTTGTGCATTTGGATCACATGGGCCAGCCTTTGCTCCCCACTCACATCAGTGAGCCTTAAGCACCCATAACCCTGTGCCGGTTCGCCGTTTGTCCTTCCTTGGACCTTTTTTGGTTGGTAAGACCCACTTCATAGCAGGTACCAGTCATTCTAATTTAGCCCTTGTCTAAGTTGCTTAAAATCCTTACGCCCGCTCATTTTTCCCACTTCCAACACATTAACTTCAAGAACTGAGTGTTTACTTGCGGTCGAAACTCTTCCACTTCTTGACATGTGCCATTGTAACAAGATAGTCGATGTTATTGACTTCACCTGTCAGTGGTTTTAATGTTGTAGCTGATTGGTGTATTTGTAGGTCTCCTTGAGACTCTGTTCTTTGAATGGCAACTCTTTCTATGCAAAATACACTGAGTAGCATTTTCACAAGTATATATATATATATATTGCCAAAAATGGTTTATCCTATTTTGAAAATGCTAAAACTGGACAGGATCTTTGGTATGATGAGTCAAAATTTCCTCAAAAAAAAAATCTGAAGATTCAAATTGTATTACTTCCTCAACACAAAGTGTTGTGTGACTCTCCCTTACCAAGTGAATGACAGCTGTCATTCAGCTTGCCTACATCAAGACATCTCGCCACAATGATGAAATTACACAGGACATCCATGCCTCCTCAGCAGCTTGAGTCCAACCTCTGGTTTCTACTCACTACACCGAAGGCTGACCCTCATCTAACTTCCTGTTTGAAAACTCTGAGAAAATCAGGTGTATTTTTGTCACAGAGCAAACTGAGGACGCGTGTTTGAAAGCTCCAATTGTGTTATTTTTATTGATAGATGCTGAGAGGCTGGTGTGTCGTCGTCTTGAAACAAGGTGAAAGCGCTCTCGCAGACTCTGTGCAAGTCAATATCTTGACTTTAATGCAATTGACAAGTTGTTTTTGTGAACAAATCCCTCAGTTTTGACATGTAATCCTGTCTGCATTGAGCTTCGTCCCTCATCTAGTCTTTTCCTTGTCAGACAGGGCGAGTGCCTGATTTTATTTGGCTGCCACAAAAAAGGCAAAGCGAGAGACGACTGGCGGAGATACACAAATCTGATGCTCTTTTTTCTCAGCTGTCTCCCTCTCTTTCTTGTTGACTGTTTTTGTATTACACTTTCATTTTTTATTTAACTTTGCCTAACCCTAGCATGCTGCTTTTTTTTTTTTCTCCAATTTTCCATCTCCCCTACCATCTTCCGCTCCGTAGTTGTCTCTCAGATCTCAATGAATAAAGAAGTAATTGTCATTATAAAAACTCTGCCCTTCTCCCTCCCCATCCTTGCTTCACTCTCTTCTGACAGGCCTTTAATTTGTTTCTCAGACAGCCTTTCACCTTGATCGGGACACTAAATCCGCCAATTAAATCACCCAAATTGGCACTGTGGGCGCAGCCCGAGGGTGGGAGGGTGAGCAACGGCAAAGGTGATATACTACACTGCTGTATACCACCTTTGTGTGTGTGTGTGTGTGTGTGCGTGTGTGTTTTGACAGCAGGGATTGGCTATAGCTGGTGAGCTTAGTCCATCTGTCAGAAGGCCCCCAGCCCAAGGCTAAAGGTGCTATCTGTCATGCCAGATGACACAGAGCCTGGGAGTCCATGACAGGGGGGTTATCATATCACAGCAGCTAGGAAAGGAGGCAGGGAGGAAAGGAGGAAAGGAGGAAAGGAGGACTCACTGTAAAAGAGGAAAGGATGGCGATTGAACCGAGCATTTTAGAAATACGATGTACTGTAAAACAAGAGGGTGGTAATAGGATTCAGAGGTGGAGGAGAGATAAACCAAGAGGAATCGAGCATTAGAACAAGACCTGGATGGAGGGGTGTGTGTGGGGGGAGGGGGGGGGGTCAAAGCGAGGGAGACTCTGGGAGGAAGAACAGTAGACTAGATTGGACTTGAATTAGTAACAGGAGAAGGTAGGCGGTGAGGTGAGAGATGAGTTACTGTGTCTATGACCAATGGAGGATGGTGGGATGAGAGAAGAAAGGATATCTGGGGAGAGAGGTGGAGGGGGGGGGGGGGAACGGAGGAAGTGGAAAGTGGCGTTAAAATCAGAGAAGATTTGCTTGGCTTTCACAAACTCACACACCCATACACACACACATACACACACACATGCACACACACACACACACACACACACATACACACGGTGTAACTCTCTTTTCAATTACATGTGACAGCTGCTGTCCCCCTGATCCATGCAGCTGCTGTGGCATTGGTGACAGGAATTATGGTAGAGCAGACAGGTGAGTCAGAGGGAATCTGGGGGGAGGGGGAGCTGGGAGAGAGGCATGGAAATGGACAAGAGGCCAAGGATGAGTAGAGGACTGTTAGCTGGAGAAGAAGGCATTAAAAAAAAAAAAAAATCCTGAGGAAATAAGACACAAGATAAATGATGCATAATATTTAAATAGAGGTTTTGGATAACGAGCATGGATAATTCATGCAGTTTGGCAGAGTTGCCAAAAAGGAAAAACAAAAGCGATGGAAGAAAAACTTGAGTGTTGGCACAGAAGACAAATTGACACTTAATGCTCTTGTTTAGACAAGCAAAGGCATTAAAGCCGTGCAAATTTGACAAGAGTCTTTCCACTTCCTCATCTCTCCATCGGTAATTTGTTTCCCAAGTACATGAAGGAACCAGCTCACTACTGTTAGTTGTTGAATGTGTTGCCTTTGAAGCATTCGCAGTGTGTCATGTTTGCCCCCCTGTTTGTATCTATTTTGATCAGCTGACAAACTGCTTTTATACCAGCTTGCTTGTTTTGCCCCTTTGTACCTTTTTGCCAGTTTCACCACCTCGTCTTACCTTTCATTAGTGCTCACAACACCGTGTCTCCTTTAACATCACCTGTCCTCAGTAAAGAGGTTTGTTTTCGGGTTCAAGACCTGACAATTATGGATCCCGCCGGCTCAGACGGGCTCTAAAATGTTCTAGTTTCTGACACTGGTCATCACGAACAACAACAATTCGTAATTGAATACGTGACTGACATCAACTGCTACTGGCGCATAATCTGAGGTGTCACAGAGCAAACTCGCATCTCTCCTGGTCTTGCTTTCAAGTTTGCACCAGACTAGCTTGGTTTAAGTGGCTCCGGTTCGCCTCGAGGGTTCCCGTTCTTCTGCGTCGGTGATGAGCGTCGCATCGGATCCCATTGAACCTCAAATCAGCTACGGTCCAACAAGAAAGCCACCGATAGAACGATGCCTGTGTTTTCCTCCACTGGGCTCTACCCGCTCCCACGGTTACCTGCCTCCTCTATTTCCCAACCCAAAGATGCAAGTCATCATCGTGGTCATAGGTTCTGATTAGCCCTTCGGATTGCTGCCAAATGTCAAGAAGGCAGGTTCAGAGTATGCGTTGTGACGCAAGGGGACACTTTCGAAGGCCGAGCGCTCTGCTCGACAGGTACGACTGACCACCTTGACGAAGACGAAGGTCGTCACAAACTCGGGAATCAGCTTGCAGAACACAACATTGGTGTTTGGGTCAAGGGTCTACCGGGGTAGTTTCAATCATTCAGTAACTGGTATGTTGTAGTATGGAAGAGAGAGGAAACATAACTCCAGCCAGGTACGTCAGCACCTTTAAGCATTATCGCAATACCTTCTACAAGCAGGACCCAACACCCTGTCACCCAAAGAAGGACAGCTGGGTGTGTAGCTCCAGAATAACTGCTGGGGAAGGATCTCTCAGGATATAATGGCTTGAAAAGTTTATAGAAAGTTCTATGGTTCTGATGCTTTACTGTCTATATTGATTACCAAGCAGGGATGATGGGTGTCATCCCTGGAGCAGGAGTACTCTTCTTCCTTTTTCCACATGCCTTTCCGTCTCCACCTCACCTCCACATTACTCTCTGTGTTTTGTGTTAACTTTATCTCATCTTCAACCACACCACGTCATGTCTCGAGTGTCCATTGGTTGTTTCCACTGTTTCTCGGTTCGAGTGGGCCCCTTGACATGTCACCTTCCTTACCAGCTCCTTTTTTAAGTCTGTCACCACTCTGCTTTGCGCTTTGTTCCCTACTTTGCTGTCTCTGACTTGCTGCCTGTGTGACTTGTTCCTTTGGATCTCTTTACCAGTTTTGAATACATTCCCGTGAAGGATCGTAAGCCAGCCGAGCACAGGAGGGAAATCTCCATCCTACCTTTGGAGTTTGTCTATTAGGTTCACACACAAGTTAGATTAATGATCCCTCAAAGTTGTGTCTGGTCTGGCATGAGTTAGTGCATTAATATCAGCAGAACAATCACGCTGACACTGTCTGTACACAAAGTTTTTGGAATTATATTGGCAAACGGAGTGAACACGGATGAGAGGAAATGAGAAATACATAGAAAACATGTCTCTGTGTGGTTTGGCCCCAAAGGGTTCATAGAACAAGCTTTGTTTACTTTACATCAGGGGTTGTCTAACCATTTTTACTGTACAAGAGAAACAAGAAGTTTCTTGCTATTTCTTGTTTATGTTCTCCTCCGTTAGAGAGCCGAGGAATCACACAATCAAAATCAGCAGGTACAGTTTTCACTGAGTACAGCAGACGGGGTTCAAAACAGGGAGAGATGGACAGAATGAGAGACGGAGACATGCCCAACATCTCTGTTGGGCTTTAAACTTAGTTCAGTCATGTTCGGCTGATGTTTTCTAACAACACAGCGTAAACAGTGGGGAGGGCTGGTGGTTGGCTGTTAGCTACTGTTATACAGTACAGATCACACACACACACACACACACACACACACACACATGCATGCATGCATGTATGTGTGCACACAAATACACCAAAAGATGAAGGGATTTAGGATCTGAAGCGAGTCAACTGTTTGCTCCTTTGGAGAAAGCCTTCGGTGCGTGCGTGCGTGCCTGCGTGCGTGTGTGTGTGTGTGTGTGTGTGTGCGTGTGCGTGTGTGTGTGTGTGTGTGTGTGTGCGTGTGTGCGTGTGTGTGCAGCACCCGGTGCTGCAGGAGCTTGTTGCTCACTGTGTGTTTAACCCGCCACCCTTTGGGGAGGCTTGTGGGTGGTTTTGGAAAGGGATGACAGGATCAAAAATAGGTGTACCGTACGTGCGCAGGAACACCTGAACACCCAGATAGACACACACTCATGAACACGTACCCGCACACATGCCCTGCGCACAAACTCTCTGCTTGAACTCGCTCCATTGGCTGCCTGCAGGCCAACCACCAACATAGCCATCATTAGCAGACTCTATTTTAAGAGACAAAGTTCCACGAATTGTTTTAGGTGCCAAACACGTGTTCATCGTTCATTTCACATTCCAGCAGGAGTGAATTGTTTAATATTGAATATTGAATTCATAAGGAGTCACTGCAGCTGTGAATGTAATTTTGTCCTGTTTTATCAGTGAATGCAGGTTGAGAAAGGGCGACAACTAAGTAAAATGTTAATCCTTAGATAAAAGTTTATATTAAAAACACAGATTTTCAGTAGTGCTTTTTAATCATTTATTTTAATTCCCACAAAAAATACCTTTTAAACCTTTGTGTAGAATATAAATATGCACATTTTAAGCGATGTCAGGTAGGTATACATTTGCATGACTTTTGAATTAAGGATCTCGAAGAAAATTTAATGTAAACAAACAACAGCAGTGTGAGTCAAAGATTGATGATGCGAGTCTGACAGTTCAACCAAATATCCTTGAAATTACATTTAATATACAGCTGAACTGTTTCCCATTTACATTTAGGCAGCAACATAATTGTTTATAATAGTTATTGAATAGATTTTTTTGAATGAATGAAACACCACCTTTATGAACTAAATGTAACCACATCAAACCTTTCCTGTATTAAGTCTCAACCACTTTTTAAAAATATATATAAAAAGTGTCTGAGGACTGTAAGCAGGTAGCCGATGTTATTCTTCCAACTCCACCTCAGCTGTTTGAATTTTTGTTGCTGTATTTCCACATTAATATATTAAATAGTTATCAAACCTTAAAGCCATAACAAGCACTTTGAGTTCATTAAATTTATTCAGTTTTAAGCACACGCACACACACACACACACACACACACACACACACACACACACACACACACACACACAAAACTTGAAGTCTTAAGCCTCAGGTAACAAACAAAATAATAAAGTCTGTATTTTGCATAGAGGCAGTGCTATTTACATTTTTACCTGGAGTGTCCGCAGGCGATGATGTTACTGATGATGCAACCAGTGTCTAAATAAGTGAGATCTCACACACTGCACTTCCATGAAATGTGAATCACTGACCGCACTCGATGGGTGCATGCTGCCATTTTGTGATTGCTATTTGGTCAGGTCTTTATCAGCAGATCCGTAACAGAGCTTGTGATTGGTCAAAAGAGAGTCTACATGGCTGCCAGCAATTTCATTCACCAGCACAGTTGTTCCGAGGATAAACTACAGATAAATGTGAACATGAAACACTGATGTGTTTTCTTAGTTTACCAAAGTATCCCAACATTACTCTCTGCACCGGTCGGTACGCTACAGCGCACTGTGTCACTGACACATTTTGCCTGACTTAAGCGTGAAAAACCTCACGGTTTGATTTAGGCTAATACAATTTTTTTTTTTAAAGTGTTGTAGTTCAGGAACATTTCTTCCCAGAAATCCATGTGGTTTTCTCACAAACCTTGGTCTCTTGAGTGAAAGCCTTGGGTTTAATCTGTCCAACCACCACTAACCTCCATCACATGGCCTTCTTGTTTTTTTTGGTTTTTTTTTTATCCCTGATCATGTGTGCTTGTACGTTCTACATCGAGGCGAGGAAAAACGTGACACTGACACGGTGTTCTCTCGTGCACTAGGTGTATTACACGACCTGGCGTGATACTAGGATGGACAGTCATGGATTACAAAGCCACTTGAAGGATTATAATCACACATCACAGTTTGTTGAACCAGAAGAAAATCCCTTAATAAATCTGTAGTATTTATAGAATTTCAGTATTAATGATAATATCAAATGAGTAACCTTTAGTCTTCCCTTGGGGGTTAAACCAGACCACAGTCTTACCTTAAGTTTATCCAAGTTCTGTCACCTTACTTCAGTTCAGTTCCATTTTTATAAATGGTGCCAAATCAAAACACAAGTCATCTCAGGCCACTTAAAAATAGGAAGGTTGACCGCCCACCTCGGTGGGGTTGAGCAAAGAGAGAAGAAAAAAAATTGCATTTGAGAAACAACAAAAAAACAAACAGTAGCCAGGTTTTTTGGTCCAGTAAGAACAGATCAGCAACATGCAGCGCCGGTACCAGAGATCCATGCAGAAATGTTCAGGGAGGGAAAAGTACTGGAGGATCTAAAATATGAAACATATTTTGTTTGAGCATTTTTATTTTTTTTTTAACCGCTCAATTCCATTTCATATCTAATAATTTAATGACCTCAGTATTGTTCTGCAATGTAGAAAATACTATAAAATATTAAGAAAAAACCCTTTAATTACTTGGTGTGTCCAAACTTTTGACCGATACTGTACGTCAGTAGTAGAACAAGATGTTGAGCTTAAATTGATTGATACGTTCTTTCTTTTTTTCCCCTTTTGCTGTAGCTGTAAGTACATTAATAATATATTTTCAGAGTGATTTCTGATTCTGTGCATGTGAACATACACGGGTGAACGATGAGATTATTTCCAAGAAGCGAAAAACAAACAAAACAAAAAAACACCTAAGCTGAGGGCTGGAAGCTCGGCAGGCAGCTAGCTGCAACGCAGTTCATCTGTTCGCGTAAGGCATGGATGCACTGAATTCATAACTCACAGTATAATCACATATCCCCACACACACTGGCCGCTGTGTCTTCCTCATAATTCCTAATCTAAATATTACTGAACACAAACACACACACCTCCATCAGAATCAGAGATAACAAAGTGTGACCTGGCCTCTGTTTATGAGCAGATGTTAATATTTGTCAAATTACAATCACCTCTTGCAGGATTTAATAATTCACAAAGGCGCGCCCACACACACGCACACACACACACACACACACACACACACACACACACACACACACACACAGCAGGTTTAGTCCAGGTGGAGCAGTAGCCACAGTAACCACGAAGAAGGGCTAAATTACTTCACCGTTGGCATCGTGATGGCTCGTTGGAGAAAATGGCTGCTGCTCCTCCCCAGCTGAGCTCCTCGGAGCCTGCCAGGGATGATGGATCCGCGCGAATAAATGAGTACAATAAAAGAGCATGGGAGTAAATAAAAAAAAGAAAAAAGAAAATCAGGTACAACTGTTTACAGACAACGAGAAAAAGACAAATAAGCAGATGAGGAGCAGATGCCGTGAGGGATAAATGAGGCAAAGACGAGACGAGCTGATGGGAATTTTTCACAAGCACCTGTGGCCGGAAGACTCAATGGACTTTTTCCCATTAAAAAAAAAAAAAAAAAAAAAAAGCCCAATTAAACACATTCAAAAATATATTTTTGTGACTTGAGATTTTCAGCACTTTCATTTTACTGTCGGAGCTCTGATTTATTTCACATTTTAAATTTGTAATCCTCAATGATACAACAGGATGCAAACACCTCGTGTGTCCGTCCACAGAGCACCCAAGTAAATCATTGGAAGGGTGGAGAGGATTCATTTCATCTGTATTAATGATATTTTCTGACACAGATCCGGACCCGCTTTGCATGGATACATATTGAGAATCAGTTGCATGTTAAGGTAAACGGTACGGTGATGACAGACTCCGTTACGAACAATCAAATCTACTCGATAGAAAGGTAATTCAATAAATTAAATGGTTATGGCTGAAAAAATGCTGAGCCAAAATAGAATCAAAACTGTGGTTGGATTTCATTAAAATCTTCATGTCATTGACTTACTGAAAAACATATCCACAGACAGATGGAAGGTGGACGTTCTCCGGAGCCTCTAACACAAAGTGAAAAGCGGAGCAAAAGTGGCAGAAAATAAATCGAACCTTGTTTTTTTTTCTTCTGCAGCCAAAAGGAGACGGAAAAAGCAGCAGCGGGCCACAGGTGGTAAAACGCTTCAGGTGGGAACTACTACAAATTGTTCCCCATTGACATTTTTTTTTTTTTCCGTTCCGCATCTTTTTGGGATTTGAATCTCCATGGCTACAGGGGAGAGGAGTGGATCAAAGCTAATTCTGTTCACTTTGAGCTCTGTTATAATGCTGGCACTGTTATAAAGCAGCGTGTTCCCTGTGAGCAATCAGGCTCGGGAGTGTGTGAGCCCCGTAAATGTCAGTGAGTCATAGCCAGGCAGGTACTTATCGCGCACAATAGCAAATACGCACCTGAGTGTTCAATAATGAGGCATTAAAAATATGTACATTAAATGTGCGCATAATGCTAGGTGCTCTGAGCAAAGTTTCTTTTGTTGATTGGAAAGTGTAACCTTATTTCTCGTCAGGATCTATGAGGCTTTTCTTTTGCTCTACTTTTAGTTCTGACTCCGACACTCCTGAGCTCACCCAGGGAACCATTTAGGAGGCAAAGAGAAACAAAAAAAAAAAAAAAAAGATGCCTTCACTTCTACCTCATCAAAGCCTCCGCTGAGGCCCTTTCTCTGAGTTTTTTTTCCCCGTTACCCCGGCATTGCTCCTGCCTATCATCTCCCACGATGCCTCACAAAAGCAACCGGCGCAGGCTGTAATTTCACCGCGCTACCTGGTTGTCTTGGAGATTCCTTCTGACCAATCAACAAGAGCAGCTTCATGTCTTGTTTGCTCTCACAGCTCAAAAAGGTAAAAAGCGGACCTCTCCGTGTCTCCTTTTTCTTTTTTCTTTCCTCCCCCTTCAGGGGTCAACTTTGGTCCGGGCTCGGCTGGCTTCTTGTGCTGCACTCCTAATTGGGCGGCAAGATCCCTGATCAGTTGACACAACTTCACACCATTTCCTTCTAATGAGTCACGCACTCTGCAGTGGCCAGCAGCCAGCGCGGGGTAAACCGCTGTCCACAGTGTTCGGGTCTGTGCTCAGAACTGGCTCAAAACATGAAAATACACTTGTACTGTACAAATGTAAGATAATTGACTTTTTAGATAAAACTGAAAAAACAGGATTTCAGAGTGCAAAGATTTGGGCCCAAAGGATGCTTGCGGTTTTAATTGGGGGCCAGAACATTACAGCAGGGTTCAATGAAGTGGTATCGCAAACACTTAAGCTGTGATTAAGGCGTCATTGGAGTAAAAGTTTCCTCTTGTATACTCTTTGTTTTTGTACACCGATGATGCTCCGAGCCTTGTGTCTCAGATTTTTACCAAATATTCTTCTTTGATCTTGTTTTTATGTTTCAGCCCTCCCTATCCTGACTCACCCTCAAAATGCAAATACCGACCTGTGGGAATAGTCTTCAAACAGTCTCTCCTATCT
The DNA here is from genome assembly GCF_022577435.1 of Embiotoca jacksoni. Taxonomy (NCBI): domain Eukaryota; kingdom Metazoa; phylum Chordata; class Actinopteri; family Embiotocidae; genus Embiotoca; species Embiotoca jacksoni. Next base: position 1,399,116 of record NW_027185388.1, on the reverse strand, counting down.
GTGCTTGCATTTCCTATTGTGACACATTTTATTTGCTCTGCAGTGAAGCACAAACTAAGGATTTCTCCTAAAATGATATATATGTGTAATAATTGATCCTCATAGGAAAATGATTTATTGTAAAAATCTAAATGTCTAAAACTGTACTTGCAACCTAATTGGAAGCAAATGTTAATTACTAGGGATGGGTCACGAATTTTTAATCTCCAAAATCAATTATTCCCTGCAATGGTGACAGCTGTCTGCCAGCCGCATAAAATAACATAGGGAGAAGAAGAATATTCGAAGGAAAATAATGCAGAGCGAATTTCTAATAGGGATTTTTCTTGAAATTCACATCCCTATGAATCACAGCACACAACACTCAAAGGTTCATTGAGTGGGATTTAGAGGGAAGTATTGTCAGAAATGGAATGCATTATTCAAAATTATGTTTTCATCAGTGTTATAATCACCTGAAACTACAAATCCAAGTTTTTGGTTACCTTCCCAATTTTTTTGTGTGGCGCACCACAACGATACAACCTTCCCAAACTTTTAAGACCATGTGCTTCCATGTACCAAACCAAATTTCCCAAGTACCACGTCCCATTGCTAAGACCAAAGACTTCTAGCAAAGAAAATCTATCTATCCATTTTCTTCCGTTTATCCGGGGTCGGGTGGCGGTGACAGCAGGTTGGGCAAGTTAGTCCAAACTTCCCTAACCCCGAGCCACATTTTCCAGCTCCTCTTCCAGGATCCCAAGGCGTTCCCAGGCCAGATGAGATATATAATCCCTCCAGTGTGTTCTGGGTTTACCGAGTGGTCTGCCACCAGTTTGGAGTGCCCGGAAAAACCTCTAGTGGAAGGCGTTAAGGAGATGTTCAGATGCCTCAGCCATCCTACCTGACTCTTTTCGGCATCGAGTAGTACTGGCTCTCCTCTGAGCTCCCGCTGAATGTCGTAGCTCCTTACCCCATCTATGAGGCTGAGCCTGGCCACTGCCGAGGAAGCTCCTTTTATCCACTTGAAACTGCGAAGTTATTCTTCCAGTCACTACCCGGAGCTGCTGAACGTAGGTGAAGGTCGGACTGTAGATTGATTGGTAAATTTGGAGTTTTGCCTTTTAATTCTGCCCCTTTAGCACCAAAATGGCCCAGTAGGGCGCCTCCTTTGTCATCTTTTGTCATCAACAGCTTCTTTTTCTTACTCGCTTCTGCCTTTAGAACTGATCTGCTTTTAAACTCTTGACCGTATCTTGTTTTGTAGATTCACATTGGATGAGCCATTGTGGTCAGTCGTAACCTCGGTGAAAGCTTCACAATAACAGCCACTTTGCGTTTTGTCAGTTCGGTGCTCTTTTTTTTAAGCAAAGGTGTTGGGAAATATTGAGTTTGCATTAGCAGTAGCGTAGTGTCCTCGAGAGAACAACCTCAGAGGTGTTTTGAGCAAACAGCTTATTACAACCCAGAGTTCCGTTTTAAAATGAAGCGGCCTCTAGTGGTCGTAAAAATAACCACAATTCAGTCTCCTTTGGGAACTGACTCAGTTTAAAGGACATCTGAACTTGCGTGCACAAACTGGTGCCTTCCCTTCAGTTTTCAACCATGAGTTAGAACAGCTTTTTCAACCCACATTTACCGTTGTCATGACAATGAAGGTTGCATAACGCTGGTTGCAAGAGACCGCCTGTCACTGTTCGTGGCGTTCTCTATTCACCCTCCTTTAATTACTGTATTTTAAGATTCTGAATTCTAAAATGGAGAACCTGTGTTTTCTGTGAAGCCCTCAGAAATGTTCACAACAGAGTGTAAAACGTGGAGTCAAAAGCATTTTTTTCTTCTTTCTGATAATTCCACAATTCAGGGGCTTTGCAATTAATCCACAGCTGCAGCATTTGTTCAATGTAGCCTAAGGAGGGCCATTTAGGAAGCTGGGAACTTTGGTGATTGATGGTTTTCTGGGAAGACATACAGCAGGGTTACCGCGTTCCGGCTGCAGAAAGCCTGTGTAGGAGATGTTTTCTTGCACTTTCAAACTTCAGACGAACACAGAATGACTGAACTAGGTTAACAAACAACATTGCCTCAATAAATATGAGTGGATAGATGGCTATTTGCAGTGTTTGTGGCAGTCAAGCTAAGCAAGAAAAATAAAATATGGTGGGAAAGCAGTGCTGGCACAGCGAGAGCCGTTCAACAACACGAGTTAATGCGGACACCGGCTCTTTTATTTTGATGCATTTGGTTATGGGTTCGTGATCTAAGTCTTCATAGCCCGCAGTGCCCTTTCAGGGGCCAGTTTCCTCAGGCTCGAGCCAGGGGCCATATCAAAGAAGGCGGCTCATCAAGATGAGGCAATTTGCGGGGATGCGAACTTGACCAACTGAGGGGGAGGATAGCAATTTACAAGACACTGCTGCCTAGAGGCGAAAACAGAAATGTTCTGAAAATACATAATACATTTTCAAAAGTTGGATTTTTTTTTTTTTTTTTTTTTTATTATTCTTTCTCTGTCTTCACTTTTCATTTTTATCTGTATTTAACACCCCCTCCTTCGCTACCTTCTCCCCCTCTGCCCAGCTCTGTGTGCCTCGAACTCTTACTTGGTATCTTACACCTCAAATGGTGCAGAGACAGACTCGCAGTTCACTTCATCGACTCCGCTTCCCGACAGAACAGACAGTTATGTGCCCTCACAACGTGCGGTTATGGATGCGCACTTGCGTGTAACTTCCACACACACACACACACACACGCACACGCACACGCACACACACACGCGCACACGCACAGAGCTGTGCATTGCTACATGAAAAGTGGTGAGCTACATAGTCACTCGGCGTGGCGCGCACACACACACACACACACACACACACACACACACACACACAAGTCATTTATATGACAGCCAAATGGACTATCAAGTGCTGCTTCACCTCCCATAAAGCTGCCATAAACTCTCTCTGCCTCTGACAGTTGACTGATTGATGTTATAACAAGGCATGTATGTGTGCGAATGTGAGGCTGTGTGTGTGTGTGTGTGTGTGTGTGTGTGTGTGTGTGTGTGTGTGTGTGTGTGTGTGTGTGTGTGTGTGTGTGTGTGTGTGTGTGTCCATGCACTGAGATGAACAAACTGCCTCTTACTGCAGGTGGTCTAAAGAAAGAGAAATGGATCATTGTGCAATTATCTCAGTAAGAGTGATACCTGCATGCAATAATTTCTCCATAATTATTGATCCAGGAGGCAAGTTTGAGCCGTATGTAATGACAGCTGCTGGTCAGTGACACATGTCAATAAAGCGGTTGTGTTTTGGTTGTCGCTCTTGATATATTTTCCACAGATTCTGGTAATTTTTCTCACTATGAATGTCCGCACATTCAGACCAAATGGCATTAGTTGGATTCTCTCCATTTCCGTCTCTGCAAACGAGATGTTGGTTTTATTTCACTTTTTTCCTCCCCACTAAGTGTGTATTTGCTCTGTTCTCATGTACTATGAATTTGAAACCTGGCAGCGGGGATTTTCTCCCATCTCACCACAAGCGCGTACCGAGGTTAGGCATTGATGTCAAGACGATGAGGCCAGATGCACAGTTGGCATTCCAATTTATCCCAAAGATATTGTGCGAGGTTGAGGTCAGGCCGGTGAGCAGTCTAGTCAAGTTCTTCCTCACCGAACTTAGAGAGCATTTCTTGTTTGTTAAATTGTTGTCGTATTGTGGACGGCTACACTGTCATGTTGAAACAGAGCCGCGCTTTCTCCATACCGTTACCACAAAACATCATTCTCGATTGTCGCATTAAAGTGTGTGAAGTATTTCGAAGTCATCCAATGCACATTAGCACTGCCAGCAGGTCTTCAACATTTAAACTTCTCATCTCTCCGGTGGCTGGTTGGCTCGTCAGGTCTAATTAATGACGGATTATTTTCAGGTGGACCTCCAGAAAACTAATCAGAAGGAGCCACTTTAGCTAACAATACCAAAATCACTTGTGGAACAAATTAAGCTTACGGCACTTCTGCATCGGCCTCATTTTTCAAACCCGGAAGCTACAAACACTTTTATATACAGTCTATGATTTAGACACCTTTGTGGTCCTAAGAGTCATTATTTTTGCATTACCGCACAACCGCAAACCTGTTTTGTAGCTCTCGTGCAGATCCAGTTTGTGTCTCTTAAAGTTTGAAGCATTGCAGCTTGAGCCTCTGCACGGTTTCCTGACCTCGTCACTTCCTCCTCCTTCCAAAATAACAACAAAAATCACATGATCAACATATTTTTATAGACAAAGAAATAAAAAAGGATGCATGCACACACTGCAGTCTGGCAACAAACAGTCACTGTAAAAGTTGAAACAAATCTTACATACAGCAGGACACAGTGCTCACAAGGAGGATGTCAAAGAGAAACATCAACTCCTGCAGGGAGAACAGTTCACCTTCGCAAGTTTGCATTCAATTCCTGTTGCAGATAGTCCGCACACATCCACAGAGAAAACAACTTTGTCTCTGAGCCGACCTCCTGCTGTTCATCGAACACAGACCTTTATTTTGTGTTCCTTACTATAATTCTTTTGTTTTCCTTTATTCTTTAAGGGTGGCTACATACTTGCGACCTACGTATACCGTTACCAGGATAATTATGGCAAAAAACAGCAACAACAACAATTTTTTTACTCTGAATATATACTGTAGTTTTGTTGATTATTTTTGTTGCATTTTCCAGAACCCAAAAGGACACACGCAAAAATATCATTCATTAGCCCACCATAAATTGGAGCACCGCTCTCTCTGGTTCATATTGTTTTTCCTTTGCTCACATTTTAAATTGGTACACTCACTCTTACTGACTCCCTCCTACTCTGGCTGCCTCACACACACACACACACACACACACACACACACACACACACACACACACACACACACACACACACACACGGCCCACAGCAGTTGCAGCACTCCCCGGTGCGGACAGCTCCATCCATTGTGTGTGAATAATGTCCAAGGTCACTGTGTACTCAGAGGGTGATCATAAAAACCATACTGCTCCTAACCACAGGCCCAGCCACTGAATTAGACAGATGCTGGGCAAAACGGGGAGAGAAGAAAAACTGAGGAAGAGGAGGAGGTCAGTGTGATATGTATGCTGTGAGCCAGGTGGTGAGAGAAGGATGGGGAGGTGGTGGTGGGTGGGGGGAGTAGGGACAGACGGAAGAGAGCCAGCGAGGGTGAGGAGGTGGGGGTGGGGGGTGAGAAGGAAGTATAAAAGGAGTCCACAGCTGTCTCTGTCTCTGATCAGCCAGATCACAGAGAGGGACAGCAGACCTTTGCACCCCCTTCGTCACTCCTAATTTCACTCTCGCTGGCTGCCGGCCACTGTGAGAACTCATGTGTCTGTTTCTGTCACAGGCCACATCTGGGGACCGAATCTCAGCTTCACACCAGTTGACCGAGGACGGCTCGTCAAAGCGGAGACACGATCTGTTTTCCAAAGTTTACGTAACCGCACTCTCACTCAGCATAATATAAGACAGTTTCTGTCTTATATTGGGGTTGTACTTAAGGTCACGCCGAGCTCTCTGGTAATGAATGGAAGTCAGTGTAATGTTTGCTAAACTGTGTGTGTGTGTGTGTGTGTGTGTGTGTGTGTGTGTGTGTGTGTGTGTGTGTGTGTGTGTGTGTGTGTGTGTGTGTGTGTGTGTGTGTAAACCGTGTTCCTGGCTCTAAAGTCCACTTTAAAATACTCCAAATGTGTTCAAATGGATGCAGGTCAAAAGTACTGTTCAAGGTCACAATTGAATGTTTTTCCTTCTCTGTATCATCTGCCTCTGATCTCCTTGAGCAACTTTTCTTTAAATATTTAGGCATCCAAATTTGCATTCATTGTCCAATCTCAACACTGGTCACGCAATCAACAAAATCACATAATGACGTCTCAAAAAGAAAATGTCTCCTCACTCGAGAACAACAAAGAGGAAAAACAACTTTTTGTTTCCAACACACACTGCAGCCATGTTACATTAAGTTCCCACCTGCAGTAATTTAGTGGAAATAAACAAAACTGAAGATGAAATTAACAAAACATCTGCAGCGGCCCTATTTTTACGACCTCACGTTTTGCATTTATAACGTTGGATTCAAGAAAATGTTTTCATAATGGCAACTTCAACTTCAAGCGTTCATGCTTGACCTTGGAAATATTGTAATGGTTGGGTCCACCTACTACATGGGGGATATGGAAATGGAAAAAAATAAACATAAAGGACCATATCCATGCAAGATGGAACAGGCCACTGGTAACAAATAATATGCGGTGAACAAATTACATGTCCCCTCCATCACAATTACGATATAAATGGTAAACTTAGGTGACCTTTACACATGCTAAAAGAGTCCGAAGTTGTTCTGAACAGCTGCACGGGCAGTAACAGGCAGGAGCTGGAGGTAATAGTTGTTTAATTAGATGTAGCCTCGACTTTAGACCTGCACACACCCGCTATGATCAGCATCCCTGTGTGGGCTTTCAGGTCAGTCTCATCTTTTCTCTCCCAGATGTCTCCACATTTTACAGAAACTCTCCATATTTGTCATCTCTGGGATTTTTTTTTTCTTTCGATTGTTGTTGAGTCGATGTCGTGGGTTTTGGGCAGCTGTTTGTCTTGTGAGTCCAGGGCTCATTCTTATTACATTTTGTCCTGCCATCCTGGGCTGGTTGTCACATGGTGACATGGACTATAGTATTTGGTTGTTCTCTGACAAAAATATCCCCCTCTCAGCTTTGGAGGATTTCTTCTTCATCTAAAGATGATGACTCATGTACTTGGTTGTATTCTTCTTCATTTTTTCAGATAGCTCCTTCTCTCCTAAATCATTGTTCTCTTGTTCCTCCTGGAAATCTAAAAAAAAAATCAGATCTACGACCTGTTGGCCACTTAAACGTGCACTCGTGGTTTCTGGCAAATTGAGAAGTGGGGGTGCAGTCATCTGCAGCCCCTTTATAGCCTCTAGAACCTGACTCGTGTGCGGGGTGGTGGAGAGGAGAAGAAAGTTTTAGATTTAGTTTTAAAGTCCAATCAGTAGCACACATGGTTCTCAATTTCCCATTGTGTGTGTGATCCTAAGACATCCTGTGTACCCTGGTGGTGTACAGCTCTCATGGAAATAAGAAAAAGTGATGTTTCACTTTTTCTAATGTTGTCGTCCCCCCAGGAAATATCATCAAATTGTTAATTGATCATTTAGGGGTTTTCGCTCCTGTTAAACACAAGTGGCAACAAACAGTGACGTCACCCAATAGTTTTGTGAATGGCCGTTATAGCATCAAGTTCGGATTTTGTCCGGCGCCATTTTGCTAGTTCGGAGCTGTTTGGAGCAGGAAGTGACCATATTTGGATGAGCTTGGAGCCCACCGATAGCTGTAACCTTACTGCAGCATAGGCCTGTCAATCAAACAGACACGTCCCCCAAAAAGCACAGCTTGTTGAGGCCTATTCCCGAATTCATAATGGGATTATTTTCAGATGGACCGCCAGAAAACTAATAAAGAAGGAGAGACTTTAGCTAAGAAACATCATAATAACTCGTGGAAAAAATGTGTTGGCTTGGTATTTCATGAGAGAAGTTGAATGGGAGTCTATGGAGCTGGAGCCTTTTTGGAGCTGACCTCTATTGGCACTCGGTGGTATTGCAGCTCAGAGCACTTCCACATCGGCCTCATTTTTCAGACCCGGAAGCTTCGAACACTTTTACATACGATCTATAGCTAAACATTGCAGTGAGCCATTTTTGGCCTCGAAGACAACATGAGGGTGAACGTAGACCCATTTAACCAGGGCCATGTTCGTGCATGTATTAATGAGAAGGTGTATTTAAATGATATTTGTTAATGTTACCGTGGAATGAGTCACCTAAACAGCTGGAGCCCTCACAGTGTGGAATACAGGTACATGCATATAATACAATATAAAACATATTGGCCAATAGGTGGAGCAATAAATATGGAGAGGGACCTCTTTTACAGAAGTAATTGTGATTAAAAAATAAAAACACAACTTACTTTCTTGCTTTAAAATAGATGTATACCTTTTACATACTGTTACTCTGTGAAGTATAGGTACATCATGCTTTACTTGTTTTTAATGTCAGTTTTGCCAGTTTCATTCCCTGGGTGTGCCTCACCATGCAAGTTGTTTGTGTCAGAGACAGGATTTGTCTGAATGTGTGTAATTGTGTGTGTGTGTGTGTGTGTGTGTGTGTGTGTGTGTGTGTGTGTGTGTGTGTGTGTGTGTGTGTGTGTGTGTGTGTGTGTGTGTGTGTGTATGTGTGGCCTGTTTTCCCCCTTGGTTCCCCATGCACCTACATAATTAGTGTGTTCTTGGTAATGTAGTCTAATGGCTTCACGGGAACACTCTGAAATGCTGATGAACATCTGTTTGGCAAAAAAAAGAAAAAAAACCTCACACTGTGTCTGCCTCTCTCTCATTCTCTGACAGAAACGCACACTTCCTGCATTCTGCCGTCCAATCAACAGCGTATGTGTCTGAATGTATGCGAGGGATGTAAATGTTACATATGTGAAGGTATTAATCCGGCTAAAAGGACTTAATTACGTGTAATTACCAGAAATATCTTTGCACAACATTTTCCTTCATCAATGCTGCTTCACAGCCTCATTTTTAGACAGTTCTGCAGCTGAAGCACACACACACACACACAAACACAAACATTTCGGTTGTTTATCTCGGCAGAGAAGAAGAAAACAGTAGGATTTAAAAGTTTATTTTCCCTAAAAGTCACACAAACAAACTAAAACGCTAAATTCGCTGACAACACGGGAAATGATTTACATGAGAGCAGGTGGCCGTGCATGAGTGCGTTCTTGTTAGGGCTGTGCAGTTTGCTCGCCCCTACCAAGGTCATAGGATGTCTCAGTGCACCCTAGGAGAAGTAGCAGCCCTCACTGTGTGTGTGTGTGTGTGTGTGTGTGTGTGTGTGTGTGTGTGTGTGTGTGTGTGTGTGTGTGTGTGTGTGTGTGTGTGTGCACCCTCGCCAGCTGGCAGCGACCCAACCTGCTATCAGTGTCGCCCTCTTCTTCTGCAGACAGATCCAACGCCTAGTTAAGAAGGTGAGCACAGAATCTGACTCCTTCTCTTCCTCCTCCTCCTCTTCCTCCTCCCGTTCCTCCTCTTCCTCCTCTCTTTCTGTCTTCTCTCACTTTTCCTGTCCCTCAAATGTCAGGGCAAAGAGAAACAAGAGTGAAAAAGTGTGCATGTGTGGGCGGTCGACTCTGCAGCTTCGTTTTTGCATTTTTTATGAATTCTTATATTTTGTCTCGTCTAACATCCAACAGTTTGCTCTCGTGTCACCTGAGGCGCATCTTCAGATGGACCAAAACGTACATTTACTGTGACACCACATGGCGGAGATTCATTTATTTCCCTTCCTTGCTCTGAGACTGCAGGGTGGACAGATGAAGGGACAGTGGGACGCGACGATGAAGGAAAAGAGAGATGCCAAGAGAGGGAAGCGTGTGACAATTGGCGGCTTAACCAAGCTGCCTAATTGGGCACGAGAGGCCTCGCAAGTTTGGTGGCGGAACACTTCAAAAGCGCTTTTCTAATATAAACACGTCGCGGAGAGGCACATAAAGGGGTGGAGATAATTACACACGTTTGGAAAAAAAAACACACACACACAAAAGCGAATCCGAGGCAGAGATGGCCGATGCGATGGAGTCGTGACCTTGGATGTGTTGAATTCTGTCCGACGACGCGCATTAACAAAAAGCAGAGAATCTTACAAAGTAGAGAGATGGAGGGTTTGTGTCTTCCAATGACAAGTGTACATGTGTAAGCTTCCTAGCACACACACACACACACACACACACACACACACACACACACACATGCGCGCTTAATATAATAGGAGTCCCTCAGATCTCAAAGCAGTTGCATTATTTAACATCAGGACTAGGATAGCCTCCAGTGTGTGTGTGTGTGTGTGTGTGTGTGTCAGTCAGTCAGTGAGATTCTTCTTTTTCCTGCTATAAATACACCTGCATCTGAGAATCCCCCTGTTCTCTCATTGTTTCCCTCCGTCTCTCCTTTATTCCCCATCTCTCTCCATCTGCACCGGAGCTGCGATTCATCTCCATTTAAAATGTTTCTCAACTTAAATCTAAACGCTCCCTGGCACGAAAGCACAATTCACTGTTCTGGGATTATTATTACAGGGTGGGGAAGAAAGCTGCGCGTCACCGCCAAATGTTTTGTTTTTGTTTCTCAAAACCCGGCATCGAAGCCAAACGTATGGTTTTCGCACCCAAAGTCGAGGCGTGATTTCACCTTTGTTTCCCCGAGAACTTGATTGTTATCTCAATATTACCAAAGGATCGAGTGGTTTTTAAGATGCAGCGCTATGAATGTCATTAAAATGCCTCTTCAGGAGACTGCAAAATCAGTCTTGCGATCCCACTGATTCACGATTAATGATTAACAAATTGAACCAAATGTCGTCAGCAGAAGCTGTGCTGAAAGCATTAACGGCATAAAGTCAGTCTTTACAAACAAAAACTTGCGTTATTAACAAAAATAACTCCTCTTTGCCAGAACAAACTTTGTGCACCGGGGGAAGCCGGAACGAGCGGAAAAAACTGAATCGGTGCGGTTTGCAGGAAATGTGGTCTTCACATAAAAAAAAATTCAAATTACATGCTTGTAATCAAAGGAAGTGATTAAATATTACTAAATTATGCTAAAAAAAATAATGGATGCACAAGTCAAGTTGAAAGAGACTACTTTGTTTTAGTGCACACAGTTGGCCTGTGGTGAATTAAGATGAATTAAACAGCATCTAAAACTCTTATTTTGACAGCTCGTGGTAGTTTCTTTTCTATATTACAGTCACAGACTGACTGTTCTGTAAAGCTACATCACTTTCATGATTTTTTTTTTTATTATTATTTTAGCCCCATGGGTCTCTAAGTTCATAAATAAATAAATAAAAAAAGATTACAACTAAGATATTTCTGTGAAGCGCAGTGTCTCGACTTCAATTGTTTTGTAATTCTTGCAATTTTACAGAAACAAACTTGCAATTTTTGAGAAAAACTCCCGGAGAGAATACAAAACGAAGTGTAACAGCAGCAGCCTGAAGCAGCATCTGATCCAGTCCTGCTTGTAGCAGCCACTTTGTAGATGTACAGTATATCTTAGAAACAGCAACCTTTGCTGAAGGGAAAGTTTTCATTTTATTCAGTGTGAATTAAGTTCTTCCAAACTGAGACAGTTACCATTTTGATACCTTTTTTATACCAGAATAACAGACTGTTCACACATCCAGACTCAAAGCAGCCGTTCTGTTCTCTCTCCCCCTTCTGAAGCTCGCAGGTGTGTTTAATTGAGCGCATAATTTACATACTCAGCTCCGACTGAACGGGTATTTCTTCTACATCGCTGCTACGTCGTGCGATGTGTTTTCCCAACGCATCATCCTCGCGTCCTCGTACCTCGTTGAAATTATACCATATTGACTGCAGAAGCCGTTCACCATGACAATCAGTGTTTCTCATGTTTGGAAATGAGTTGCTGACAGCTGTGCTTCCTGGGGGAATAAAAAAAAATAAAAAAGAGATGTTAGTTGGATCCTAGTCGTACATTAGCATGCAATGATTTCACTGCAATCCATCTAATTGTTGTCAGTAAAAAAAAAATCTGACAATAAAATGGAACCAAAAAAGGTTCCCAAAGTTTTCAGACCAGGTACCCCTGATAAACCAAACTAAATGTAAAATTTGTTGTAAAATAAAATTGCCAGATTTAAGTAAGCAATAGCCTCATAAACGCTAAATAACAATGTAAGGCTACAGTTTTAAAATCAAAGGATGCATTTATTAATCACGGCACTCACAAAAATCACTCAAACTCAAAAGACGAAAGTGAGAAGAAACAGCTGTTAGCAACTTTTCCTCGCTCTCGTTCTTTCCAGCATTGAAAGATTCATCTTGAGGTCCAGCATTATTTGCCTCTCCACAGTTTTTTTTAAATCCTGCAGCCATTTGAAATTTCTACTCATTTCGCTCACGAGAATCAACGATTAAGGAATCTGAATCCGACTACGTCAAGCTAACAGAAGCATTGTCCACCGTGAAACGCAATTTGTATTTCTTAAATATATAACTGATTAACAGCTACAATTGCAGAAGTACAATTGTTTCTTCTTCCTGCAATGCTCGTGCAAACCACCAGGTGGAGCCTTGAGGAAAAGTCTGGGGATCACGAACTTCAGCAGGCGTCATCAGACTTCTTCATCTGAAGTTTATTAATGTCTGTACAAAGTTTCATAGAAATTCTTCCAATAATTGTTGAGATTTTTCAATGTGGGCCAAAAGGTGGCTGACTGAAAGCCCCACCATGAGTGTAGCTTTAAAGTTTTTAATCTTCAACTGTTTGTGCAACTCTGAGCTTTCAACTTCCTTCCATTTTCCCATATTCCTCATAAATATACATTATAATAAAAAAAAAATACAGTGGGTCTTTGCTAGTTAAATGTCATTACTGCATTCATAACCTACTGAGGTTCGGATTCTGTTTTGTATAAAGTGTATCGTAAATATTTAGTTGAATCAGATCTGTGCGTGAAAACCGAGAGTGAAAGAAAGCGCAGTGGACCGATACTTTATGGACTACTTTAAAAACTCTGAGGCAACCTTGCATCAGCTTTGGTTGCCGTGCTGCAATTACAGATACTGAGGATTGAAATGGGACATCAGCCATCTCATTAATGAAGTTCTTTTGAGTTACATATTTCTAAGTTTGTAAAAAAAAAAAAAGAAAGAAAGAAAGTGATTTCCCTCTCTTTCAGAAATGGATTGCATTTTCAGTTCAATTCATCTCCAGTTCAGTTCAGTGAAACTTCATAACATGGAATGCAATTAAAATGATGTCAAGCAGTGTCCTTTAGATGGACAGACGTGCACGAGATCAGCATACCACTGGATAACGATTCTTTCTCTATGAAACCGCTAACCGCAGTACAAGAAGCTCTGCTGTTGTGGCGCGGCTGATGAGAGTGCGGCTGCTGAAGTGTTCGGCTCAGTTAATGGAGAGACACACCGGCCATCAAAGCACGAGCACACTTGCCTGCAGTTCACTCTTCTTCTTTTTTTTCCTGCCGCCAAAATGGAAATATTCTAATCTGGGGAGATCATTCGACCTCAAACAAACCGGAAGGCAAGTCGATCACAGCTATCCGAGGTCTCACAGTTTTTTTTATAATGTTGTTAAGAAGGTTTAAAGGGCACAAAGTGGAAAAAGTAGGAAAAATACCACAACTAAATCGTAAATTCTAACTTTACGACGTAAATCCTTGAATCGTTTTGTCGATGATGCAGTTTTCTTACTGTCAACTAAGAGCATGAAAATGAAGCTAAATGGCCACATTGTGGCTGCTGGTAACCTTTTATCAAATATAAATGTCCTGCAGGACAACGTGTCATGAAGCACACATCCTCTCCGGATGTCTCCGGGGACACAACAGCTGTTTAATTCTTGTCTTCTTTACTTGGACCATTTTCAGAGGCCGACCAAAAGAACAAGCCTTTGGGAGTGAGACGGCATCGGATGCTTGAAAACCATCACAATAAATAAAGTGTGTTGATGATTTCAGGTTGTCCTCGAAAAGAAAAAGAAAGTGTACCTGGCACCAGCAAGGTGTAGCTACTGAAGTGGACAAAGAGTCCACATGATTCGATGCCTGATGGTACTGTTGAACACGATGTTCGAGTCGCAGCATCCTTAAATTACTTCCCTCACTCAGGCAAGAACAAGCACACACACACACACACACACACACACACACACACACACAGGCCATTAGGGCAAAAATGCATTTAAGGCTCTTTGTGATATTGATTTAGTTTACTTGAAAAAAAAATAAAAAATAGAACAACTCCCAAGCGTGGAGCCTTAGTCAAACCATTATGTCTACTTTTATAGAACAGAACCGAGGGAAACACATGCACACGCTCAAAATAAGAACCTGCTTGCACTTTACCGGAGATGGGGGGGGTTCAGAGGTCGAACAATCAACCGGAGAACAATAAAGAAGCAAAGGCAATGGAGGGGAAGGAAAAGGCAGAAATTAAAAAAGGACAGAAAAGTTAGGAACCGGCAGTTTGATTGAGGAACTTGAATGAACTTTCAGTCCAGAGTTGGGGAAAAAAAGATGATTAAGTAGAGAGGACAGCAAAGGAGTGTTGTTCTTTTCTTTTTTTTTCTTTAGCTCAAAGAGAGCAGAGACGTATAGGGATGTTCCACATAAATCTAATTTATTTTTGCTGTCTCCTGCCACTAATTTGCCAAAAGAAGGATTCTTGTCAAAAGGGTGAGACGTGGAGCGCTCGCTCTGACACGGGCAATTGATGGTATTCACTTTTTGAGTCCGGCTATAAAAATAAGTGGGCCCAGTGCAAGTCTTGAGCAAATTGAGAGGGTTGGATGAAGGGAAAATAACTGTGTTTGTGCCTTTTCAGACATTTCAGTGTCTCACCTCTAGAGTTTCGTACCTGCATTTCTTTACCTTTTGCATGCAGATGACTTATAGTTCTTTTAAAATTCTGGATATCCAATGAAGTTCTTTTTCATCCATCTCTACCTTCCATTATTGTTGTTTTACTCCTCTTTCTGTCTCCTGTTGAAAAGTTCGGTCTTTATTGCAGTTAGCAAAGCTTTGCCCTTCTTGTCTCGTTTCTCTTTTTCTTTCTTCCGATTTCAACTCTGACTCACTGAACTCTTGGAAGCTGAGGCTGCCTGTGTAAAAAAAAAAGAAAGTAACATTATAGTATTTTCCCTCTTCTTATGTAATATTGGATGTAGAAAACATCCCAAAATATTTTCATTTAAAGGCCTTTAACAAGTCAAAAATGTGTTATTTGTGTCAAAGACAGGTTATTTGTGTCACTGAATACATGGAGTTTATTTTTTTTACACTTTGCTCGTTCATTTTTAGAAATGTTGTTTAAGTTAAAAACTCAAATCAGCATTGCTCAAACATAAATCATCTAACGCTAGCAATTATGGAAAATTCCAATATTTTCCAACCTGGATTTTTGGCTGTTGATCATGATAACAGTCATATTTTAATCTCTGTTGCAGCAATTTGTAAAATCTGGCTTTGAGGGATGCAAATTGGCACGAGAACTGTGAGCCCTCTGCAGTTTCCAAGCTGCTGTAGCTTCTGCAGCATCATGTAAAGGTAGTATAATCTCTACGGCTGAGCCCAGCTACCCTGCAGAGAAACCTCGTTCCAGCCACTTGTATCGGTGATCTCGTTCTTTCGGTCACTCCCCAAAGCTCATGACCGTAGGTGAGGGTTGGACCGGTAAATCGAGAGCTTTGCCCTCCATCTCAGCTCCCTCTTCATCAAAAACGATCCTGTACAACGCCTGCTTTGCTATTGACGCCGCGCTGAAGACCCCGGGATACTTTGAACTCCTTCACTCGGGGCGAGACCTTTTGTCCCGACCTGAAGGGAGCAATCCACCGTTCTCTGGCACAGAGCCACGGCCTCATACTTGGGAGGTGCTGACTCTCCAGCCGCGTCGCTTCACACTCGGCTGGAAAACCACCCCGGCGCATGCTGAAGGTCACGGTCTGATGAAGCCAACACAACCAAATCATCTGCAAATAGGAGAGAAGAAATTCTGAGACCCAAATTCTCCTCCAGTCAGGTGCAACTTCAAATCTTGACCAGGAAAATCAAACAGGATTGGTGTCCTGGTGGAGGCCGACCCTCACCGGAATGTGGTTGACTTCATAGCAGGAATACGGAAAAAACTCTTGCTGATTATTTTTTACAGTTTACTTATTGCAAATATTAAAACAACGAGATTTGTTGTTTGCAGGCGCTTTCAGACTTTATGCTAACCCAGGCTAAATATTTTCTGAATCCAGCTTTGTATTAAACAGACTGATGTGAGACTGGCATCGATATTCTCATTTAGCCCTCACCAAGGAAGCAAATAGGTTTATTTCCAAATTTGTGGACCTTTTCCTTGAACAAAATCTGACTTCAGGTTAACATATGAGTACACATTGAGGGTTCCTCACTTCAGAATAACGGGCAGATGTTGTGGCATTTCTGTTGTAGTCCTTATTGACCAATAACCTTAAACAAAATAGAGGAAATCTGCCAGTTTCATATCTGTGAAGTTTGTTATGAGTCAGTTTAACCTCAGTTTCTGTCTGCAGATAGAGTTAAACAGTCATGTGCAGTGTGGTTGTTAAGGTTCCCAACTGTTTTATACACTGTATAAAACATATATAACAGCTTTTATGCAGAAACTCTTTTTGGCCTCCACCTGAGTTCATGAACCTCTATTTCATGCTTAATAACTTTGTTAGATTAAAGAAGACACTTGAGCCATTAAATGAGCATAAAACACTTAATTTATTAGTCTCCATGAAAGTAGAGGACACCAACTGCACTTAAAAAGAAAAGGAAGTGAGTTTGAGGGTGTGGGATATTATCACTAATAAGCGGTAGCATAGACTTCTAATTTAATCGATTTTTAGCCTATAAATTGCTCATAGTTTTGAGGACTGTATTTTTATGGTTCTGTTTTGGTTACGGAACAACTTGTTTCATCTGAATAGAAATTGGGGAGCATCAGGAGCGCTGCAGAAACAAAAGTTAAAAAGTTGCAACAAGTGTCCTTGCTTGTACTAATTACATACACCTGCGAACCAATCAGAAAAAAGTGTCCTCCGTGGGCGTCACGATAACCAATAAATCTACGGTTATATCTCCTGTGGCCAAAGTGTGTTTCTGTTTACCGGTTGTTGTTTTTTTCAAAACTAATTCAATGAGCTCAAATATCTAATGGCCAAGCGGATAACACGAGGCACGCTTTCATCTTCGTCTGCATACACACCGTACCTTCAGCATGTAAGCAGCGTGTATATCATTTGAATGTGGCATATGTGCTCTACCCCACGGAGAGCCTGTGTTTTTCACAGTACAGTCTGTTTGTTAGCGGACCCCCTCCGGTGCCGGGGTCACTGTGTTCTATTACTGCGCAGTACGCATGAAGCCAAACAAACATCATGGCCAATAGGCAAAGCAAACAGTGGCTCAGCACCCTGCTGCCATTTAAGGCGCAGCATGGGGTGTGTGTGTGTGTGTGTGTGTGTGTGTGTGTGTGTGTGTGTGTGTGTGTGGGTGGGTGGGTGGGTGTGTGGGTGTGAGAGAATTTTTCCAATAATTTGATGAGAATATGTGTGTGTGTGTGTGTGTGTGTGTGTGTGTGTGTGTGTGTGTGTGTGTGTGTATCACAGGTGGATGAGTCTATGACAGAAAGTTGAGCTTGTGACTTTATGAGCATTTGCAATGTTAGTGCATGTGTGTGCGTGTGTGCGTGTGTGTGTGTGTGTGTGTGTGTGTGTGTGTGTGTGTGTGTGTGTGTGTGTGTGCGTGTGTGTGTGTGTGTGTGTGTGTGTTTCTGAGTATGTTTGTACACACTGCAGATGTCCTGCGGCCGGTGATTCATTGTCCTTCTTGCAAGCCGACTGGATCGGGCTCCATACTGTCCCCGCAACACCCTTGTCTCCCCGCTGATAATTATCTGCAAGGCTGCACTCCTTCGACTCGCGTTTGAATGGGCAAAGACAAAAGAGCAAGTTTTGTAAAAGAGCAGGAAAACTTAGTTAGGGAGTCAGAAAGGCGGGGTGGAGGGGTGGGGGGGGGGGGTGAGAGTGAGCGACAGTCGGGTGGGGTGGTGGTGGTGGTGGTGTTGGGCGGTGGAGGAGTGGGGGAAGGTTCAGGGGAGGGGCAGACGGCGGAGCAGACAGACGGAAAGGAGAGGAAGGAGAGATGATGATGATGAGTGTGGATAGGCAGCGAGAATTGAATCTTTTAATCTCCCAAAGTGGGAAGAAAGCGACCTGAGGCATTTGTGATTGGATTTCCTTTAAGTCCACAAGTAGGTCAATAGAACTCGCATTGCTCATTAGCAAAGAGGGGAGGAGAGGGAGAGAAAAGTTTCGTGTCGATACAGTGGGCATCATTCATTTGCCCTTTCTTCAGAGGAGATGAGGGGGGTGAGGAGGGGAGGGCGGGGGATGCTGTGGGAAGTTTTTGGCTGTGTGGCTTCGTTGACTGTCTGAATCTGGGTGGAGGAGCGGTTGGAACCAAGCGGCTCCAAACAGCAACGTCACCTGATGGTTTGTGAACGCCCGTTGTGAAGCCGGATTTTGGCCGGCGCCATCTTGCCAGTTTGGAGCGGTTTGGAGCAGGAAGTGGCCATATGTGGGTGAGCTGGGGAGGAGCAAGCGGTGGATCTGACTTGATCTGATCGGAAACCCGGCGATACTACGTCCCGCCCACCGATAGCTGTAACCTGACTGCACCACAGGCTTGTCAATCAAACAGACACGGCCACAAAAACACAGCTTTTTGAAGCTTATTATATAATTAGCAACAAGATCATTTTCAGACGGACGGCCAGAAAACTAAGAAGAAGGAGCAACTTTAGCTAACAACACCGAGATAACGCCTGGAAAAAAGTATTTACTGAGAAATTTATGAGACAAGTTGAATGGGAGTCTATGGAGCCGAAGGCTTTTTGGAGCCAACCTCTAGTGGCACTCGGTGGTATTGCAGCTTAAGGCACTTCGGCATCGGCCTAATTTTTTAGGGCCAGAAGCTATGTCTACTTTTATATGTAGTCTATGTTTGGAACAGGCAGCAAAAGTACATTTAAACTAAACACCTGCCACCAGGCTTGTAGAAGAAATGAAGATTACTCACTGTAAAAACCAAGAGGCCTTATTAATCCAACTGAAAAACATCCAAGGTCGCTGCAGCCAGAAAGAATATAAATAAATAAAAGCAAGCCAACAAGTGTACAGTCTCGTATTTATCAACCCTTAAAGTGACTTCCACCTTTTCTGGGGTGTGAATGAAGGCATTAGCCACTGGTTTTGACATTTGGCTGAATAATAAACAAGTACTAAAAGCTTGGGATAATTCCTCCTCCCCGGATTTCCTTCTGCACAATTACATCTTCCTTTTAAAGCACAATTAGCAATATGGTGCCAAAGACAGCCGGTGGGAGGAAGGAGAAGTGTGGCAGGGCTCGGGGAAAGCAAAAAAGAGAAAGAAAAAGGTTAAGTTTGACTGGAATGTAAGGAATTGGCGGGTGTTTTTTTTTTAAGTGTTTATTGTGCCTGAGTGGTGCTTTCTAAACAGCACCAGCTTTATCTTAATTTATTCAAATATCATCTCTAAAATTAGCTATTTAGAACAACTTAATAATGATGATGGTAAAAATGCTCAGGGTTAATTATAGCACAGTTTTAATTAAAAATAAACCTCGTAATGCGTGTAGGGAAGTCACAAAGGAATGACTGGAATTATGAGACTGTCAAATCCAAAAAGAGTGAAACTCCTGTTCAATACTGTTCGCCTCTATTGAAAAGAGTGTTTGAGTCTCACAGTTTTCTGAGTCCTGTTTGGTTTTCATTCTCGTTTTGAGATGAACTCCGCCTCACCTGGAAGCAGACAAGAACATGCAGCAGCGTGGGGGGGGGGGGGGCAAAGATGAAAAGCTGCAGTCAAGTCGGATAGTTTCCAGCAGCTTTGAGTCTGTACAGGAAGTCAGAGGAACATATCCTGTTAGATCTGATACAGATCGAATCAAATGTTATCAAATCCACATACCAGATAGAATGCAGTCTCCAGCAGTTTTAAATTTGACAGGGCTGCCTATAAAAGTGCCATACAGGTGATCTGCACTCTGTACTGTGCATGGTTCAGCCTCCATTTTATATTAAATCTCATGTCAATCAGCATCATATCGCTTCAGAATTTCAGTCATGAAAGGTACTGTTTTGTATTTCCTCTGACTGTATCTGACAAATAACTATAAGTTCTTCATGATGTTCGATTTTTGGACGGTCAGGGCTTCACATCTGTGACTTTCAGAACCCTCACATCCCATTTACCGGCAGTTTATGTCACTCAATCCTACCTCCACAACAGAACTGTCAATCAAACACACACATGCCTATTTTATAATTAATGACGGGATTATTTTTTCAGATGGACTGCCAGAAAACAAATAAGAAAGAGTGACTTTAGTTAAAAACACCTTTACAAACTTGTAGAAGTTGACTAGTTGACTCTTTTTTAGCCAACCTCTGGCCCGCGGTTTGTATATGTCAAATATATCACAGTTCTGGCCTGCCGTATATGACCATTGGACGATGTAAGTAATCATGTTGGGTTTCCAATCAAATCCAGTCAGATCCAACGCTCGCTCCTCCCCCGGCTCGCCCAAATATGGTCAATCCGCTCCAAACTAGCACGATGGCAACGGCTAATATCTGATCTAATATCTGAACTTCATAACGGCCGTTCAAAAACCCGATGGGTGACGTCACTGTTGTTTGCCCCTTGGATAGACACTAAGCTCTCTTCAAGTACAGCTCAGTCCAGATAGATGGCTCCAACAAAAAGCTATGGTGGACCATTTTAATAAAAGTTTCTCAAGCCTTACTGTTATTGCTTTAACAGTCTCATTTGCATGTATTAAATTAATAATTTTCAATGAACATAAACAGAAATGAACAGAAAAAGAGACATTTTTAAAGATTGTGAATACGTAAGCAGTGGCGGAGTTTTTGTCCTTTCCGTCCTTCTCAATAGTTCGTAGACATTCAGGTTTCCTCCAGCAGAGTCATGAAACTCAGGTGAACTGGAGCAGTTTTCTTGTGCTGAGACCACAGACCATTATGAGGATTTCTGTTAAATGTTCTCATACCTAACCGTACTTTGCATATTTATATAAAAACGCACCCTTTTGAAACGTGACTATTTGCAGCAGAACTAACCACACAGTCGACTGCAGCCTTGCACTTCTCACTGGACTTAAATTGAAGCATGGGGCACTGTGTATATATATATATATATATAAATAAGAGCAGGCCATAATGCACCTTGATACACTCAATCTTGCACACACACTTTCACAAATATTCACAAACCTCCTTGTTTATGTGCACGTGTACGCACGCACACACACACGCACGCACACACGCACGTAATGCTGATGAAGCGGTGGCAGCCTTTGGGCCGAGACAGATGATGGATGTAGGGGAGTAGATGACTGTGTTGGGTGGCTGCTCGCTCCCTTTCTCCACCCCCCTCCACCCCCCCACCCCGCTCCCTCCCCGCCCCCCTCCTCTTACCTTTCTTCCTCCCTTCACATCCACGTCCAAGTCTCTCCCTCCTTTCCTCCGCTGATGAGTGATGGATAAGGATCTGTCCTGCCTCTGCGCTTCCTCCCTGCCACTAAAGGGTGTCAGCATCTCCTCCGTCTCCACTGTTTTGGCCACTGTACACATTTCTGGAAGCACCGTGAGGGAGCGAGGGAGGAGGGTTAGTAACAAGTAGGCATCAGGTCAGATGGAGAGAGATGAGACAAAGAGAGAAGAAGGGGAAGGGAAGAAAAAAAAAGAGGAAGCCGAAGGCGCTTTAAAGCTTCATCGGGGATGAGCGACGAAAATGTGAATTTTGCCCGACATCCACAGCATCTTCCACCCAGGATTCCCCAAGTTAACGGTCCCTAAAGCCGCAGCTCGTTTTCAGTTTTAACTCAACTTTCGTCATGAGCCCGAACCCCCCAAAACCTTCAGCCACGTCGGAGACTTGGTGTCAAACCGCACTGACGATGCGGTCGCACCAGAAAGCGACAACCGATTAAACCGCGCGGGATGATTATTAGGATTAGCACAGAGCAATTAAATGTTAATGATATAATGAATAATGAGCCCGCACTTGTTCTCATTAGCAAACAGTTGTTACGTGTATACAAGGCCACTACCAGCTGATGCTGAGATGGGAAGGAGGAGGAAGAAAACGTGGAAAAAATAGAAAGCGAGCTCACCATAAAAAAAAAAAAAAAAAAAAAAAAAAAAAAAAATTAAATAAATAAAAAAGGGGTGGAGGGGGAGAGAATTGACGAAGCAGAACCACACTGGGGTTTAATATTACTACTTAATTGTGAATTTTTTTTTTTTTTTTTTTTTTTTTTTTTAGGGGGGATTAAACCGCATGATGGACACCTTAATCTAAAGTCAAACAGGCCTGCCCCAGTGTACTTCCTGACATTTTGTACAGACCCGGCAGCAGGTTGTGGAACTGTGCGGCTGCTCGGGGAGCACAAAACCTCTCTCATTTCCTGAAAATGCCCAGAAATCTGAGACGGCAGCGATAACAAAAGTAGTCTTCTCAAAAACAGGATTTTAATAGAGGGTTAGGTCCTGTTTCTTACAAGCATGTACTTTTTTCTTTCTTTTTTTTTTTTTTGGCGAATAACCCATTTATTTATTTCTTTTGGTAGTCCTAAGGAGGCCGCTTTATCCCGTATAACCAGAGCACCCCCATGAGGCAAATAGCTGCAACTGCAGGACCGTCCAGGGGGGATGAGCATCACTTCGGGGACCTGGCGGCAGTGCACTGGAGTAGATTAAGAGGGAAAATTATTTATAAATTCCCCTTCAATTATTTATTGAGCAATTCCTCCCAGTGTTTACTCAGGGGTTATTAAATATTATGCTGCTAAGCTACTCAAAAGACAGAATCGTCAGAGGACATCCCGGGATACTTTTAATTCCAGCCCTCACAGAACTCATGGCTTCCAGAACCTCACAATGCAATTAAAGGAGCAGCTGCTCCATCAGTTTTCCCGACCATTTCATCCCTCTTTTATTTTTATTTTTCATTTGTGTTCAGCAACTTGCAGCCTCTCGCCAAACACCAACATGTGGTGGGGAGGTGGGGGGGATGTGTGTGTGTGTGTGTGTGTGTGTGTGTGTGTGTGTGTGTGTGTGTGTGTGTGTGTGTGTACACATGTGTGGCTGAGAGGTAATGGAATAACTGCAACTCAGCTAATCCGATCTGTCTCTGCGTCTCCATCTCCAGCTTCCTCCCTCTATCACACCCGCTCAGCACACCGAGAGACGGACCTCTTTCTGCCGGCTCCGAGGCTGTCAATAGTTTGTCCAGATTGTGGCAGAAAGCTTAGCCAGGAAGAGGAAATGTAGCCTCGGATTTAAAAAAAAAAATTTTTTTTTTTTTTTTTTTTACCCTTTTCGGCTCCCACAACAAGGCTTTGGTAGGAAGGAGAGCGAGAGAAACTTTAACAGGACAGCAAATGAACATTTACGCAACTGAAGCGGTCTAAATCATCCTGGCTGACACTGATAACACACACACACACTCAGTGACATGTGCACAGGAGTTCATCCTACTTGTGTCTCCTGCAAATTGACACACACACACACACACACACACACACACACACACACACACCTACCTACTCCTACTTCTACTCTGTAAAAATGAGGGGAAGAAAAATTCACACAAAAATGGCAACGGTTTCATTCCACACAGAAGTATGTGTTTGACATTTCTTCAGCCATTCTTCCTGCTTGTTGCCCCTCGTAGGGACTCCTTCCATCCGCTCAGTTCCCTCTTGAGAAAGTAAAAAAAATAATAATACTGTGTGTGTGTGTGTGTGTGTGTGTGTGTGTGTGTGTGTGTGTGTGTGTGTGTGTGTGTGTGTGTGTGTGCGTGTCCTTTTTTTGCTCTGGGTGACTTCCTTGTCCAAGAGAGAAAAAAGGGGGAGAAACACAAACCATAGCTATCATCGCTCTCCACTCGCACCCACACACACAATCTGTCTTGCTTCTCCTCTCCTCGCTTTGCTATCGCAAGTGTGTGTGTGTGTGTGTGTGTGTGTGTGTGTGTGTGTGTGTGTGTGTGTGTGTGTGTGTGTGTGGCCAGAGGGTAGAACATTTCACAAAGCAGAAAAAGACCAATAAGTTCGGAAAGAGGAAGCAAGTGGAGGCATCAGTGTAAAGAAGAATGTGTCACCTGCTCGATAGTTGTTGAAATCAGAGCTGGAGACAAGATTAGTGTGAGTTTACGTGTGTGTGTGTGTGTGTGTGTGTGTGTGTGTGTGTGTGTGTGTGTGTGTGTGTGTGTGTGTGTGCGTGTGTGTGTGTGTGTTTGTTTGTGTTTATTTGTTTGTGGTGCCACGTCAGTTTGCATTGATAAGGTTTACTTCAAATGACACACACACCCAGCTCAATCAACACACAGCAGAGGACTGGTGGTCTCGCACACGTTTCCGTGGAGCAACACTGACCCCTACTGAAAGCAGCCTTTTCTTTTGCTTTTTTTTTTTTTTGCTTTTCTTCAAACACACTGCATCAGTATCAGTGTGATGATCCCAATCACAGCATTTCACACTGAGCCTGTGGAGACGTAGACTCAAGGAATAAGAGGATTTTTGAGAACAAAGTCTTGAGCGCTGCTAGAAATACAGATGTTATTTAACGGTTCTGAAAAGCAGAGGCGTGATGTCCGCCACAGAAATCGTTCCCTCGAAGGAAATCTTTTCATCTCTCTTTCTATCTGAACAATCAAGAAAAAAAAAAAAGTTAGAAAAAAGTTGGCAGTTTTGCTGCATCTTCGCGAGTACATCATTTCGACTCATTGATAACAACTGCAGCGGCTTTTAAATGAAGAGCTCCAATGAATTTGACCAATTTCTCTTGGAAAATTGCTTGTTTACTTTTCGTGTCTTTCCTCCGAAGCCCACATTCATCACGTTTGGTTTGGGGCGGTATAAACTTTCAATCACACTCGTCTCAGCTTCCTTCAGAAGTAACGATATATTTCTCTCGCGCCGCACTCGAGGAGCGCTGACGACATTTTCAAATGGCAGTTTGGGGATTCGGCAGCAATCTCTCGGCAGATTGAACCTCTGATGTCGGTCCGCTTTTGATTTGTGGCGGCGAGCGAGCGCGCGAGCCCACGTCGGATAAGAAGACAGGTTTGCTAAAATACCAATAAAACCGAGCTGCGGATGGGGCCGACATACTTTACTCTTTGTTTCGTTCATAAATCTTCGCCGCGATGAGAACTGCGCTGTGCTGATTTTTCGTTGATGCGTCGTTCTCGTGTCGTTTCAGGAAAATAGTAACTGTGAGTCGAAGAACAAGTAAATTAGTTTTTGCCCAAAGTGAGGAAGCAGATGCTTATTTGCAGCCCTGAATCGTGCCTGTCGTCTTCCTTTTAGGCTTCATTAGGCTCCGGCAACCCCCCGATACGAAGATGGGGGCGTAGAATATATGTCACCTGAGAGTCAAAACCCTGGGAGAAAAAAAAACATCTCCAAACTCACACGTCGGGAGCTGGCTAAGTTTATTGCTCTGTCCACGAGGTAATAACTGAAGGTGACTGTATCAACATTTTATCAGCACCTCTCTTCTTTCAGCTGCAAATTCAGCGGGCTATGTTTGGAGAGAATTTTGTCAGAAAATCAAACCTGAAACATCCCCAGCTGAAATTACAGCGTCTGAAAGAGCTCTGGCGTCTTGTTAAAAAAAAATGTGTTGTACCGAGCTCGAGCTGACTGCACCATCAGTGGCGCTTTCACTAGAAATGTGAGGTTCCAGACGAGCGGAGTCTGACGACTTACGTCGATGATACTTGTGATTATGAATAGCCCCTTTGGTAGCAACAAGGCTGCTGCAGGGTTGTACGGACATTCCTGCTCCCCAGAGGGTGAATCCCAGTGCGTTTGGTGATCCACTGCCTCTACTGCCAACAGCAGCACGGATCTTTTAGTTATTGTGCGAAGTATCTTGACATCTGTACAGATTGACGTTATATTTTTGTATAGTCACTCATGGTTTCCAGATGATACATTTTTTTTTTTTTATAGCATCACAATGAGGTTGAGAGAAATGTTCCAGGAACTGTTGACTGGATTGCCATGAAATTTGACAGACACTTCCAAACCAACGAAAGGAATGCATTCATATCTCTGTGGAGACGCTCTGACTTTATTCATCACTAAATGGCAGCAAAACATTCCCATCAGCCTGTGCGGCGTTTTGTGTTTCGAGCATCGTTTTTGGGGGAGTGTCAGGTCACAGCCGTCGGTGGACGGGACGTAGTATCGTCAGGCTTCCGATCAGATCGGGTCAGACCCACCGCTCGCTCGTCCAAATACGGTCACTTCTGTCTCTGAACCGCTCCAAACCAGCAAGAACGGCGACGGCCAAAATCCAAACTCGAGGCTTCATAACGGCCGTTCGCAAACCAACGGGTGCCGTCACTTTTGGCTGCTGGTTAACAAAGGGTAGCACACTGACGTGCTAACTAAGATGTTGAACGTTCCAACTATTACATCCAGCGCCAGCAGGTTGATTTTGAGCTCAAATGACAGCTCGGCTAGGCTTTAGTTTTTGCTGCGATTCGGTGGTTTGGAAAACCGTGTTCGAATGAAGGTTTGCTCTGCCACTCTGTTGACCAGACAAATAGGGACCCGTGGGGGGTGTGATGAACTGAAGCCGAGTGTTTGTTGCAAAATGTAGTTCCAAAAAAATGCGCCGTTGGCAGAGTTAAATGAGGTGATACAAACAGTTGTAGCAATACCAGCAAATATCGACAAATCGAAGCCGGAGCCAGAACAATGAGTAACTTTTTTTTAAAAAGACTTCAACGGTCAATTACCGCCACGCCGTTGTACTCTGCTCACATTGGAGGAGGGTCTCTGTTGTTTTCATCTTGGGGAGTTTCAGCGCACGGCATACATCATATAGTGGTCAGTGCTAATTGGTTAAAGGCTGCTCCAGTAGTTTACCAATTAACCCGAGGTCGGCACCCGTTGGGATGCAGCGAATGGAAAGAATCCCCGTTCGAGCGTGGCCAAACCCTGATATCCACAAAACGAATTTGGCTCTCGTACAGAGCTAAAGCACAGGCTCTCAAAATGTGTGGAAATGTCAATATACAGTAAAAGCAGTCGTCCCATTGCTCACAATTTCAAAAAAATATATATATATTTTGCGATGAAACAGTATGACAAGTCTATTATTGTTTGTGTTGAAGTTAAAAAAATTAATGAATTGATAGTTGAAAGTCGGCTTTTATGCGAAATTTATGTTTTTGTATCGATTCATGTTTGCCATAAATACAGTTGTAGACAGATGCTAAAAAAAATTTTTTAAAAAGGCAAACGTTAAAACTCGATGTAAACGGTGACACACGGCTTCATTTTCTTGACAAACCGCCAGAGAAAGTAGTTAAACAAAATACTAAAACTGCTGCAGTGATGACAGCGGCAACAGAAGCGTCTGTGTTTCGTGAGTGTGGGTGGGTATGTGCCTACAGCTAAACAAGGGGGAAATGACAAGTCAAAATGGCACTGTTCTTCTGCAACCAGTAGATGATGTTTCTGCCACCAGAGTAATCCTATGCCTGTCTGTGGGTGGAGAAACATGTGGAGGGGACGGTGGGAGGGAGGAGGGAGGGGGGGGGGGGCGAAGAGGTGAGAGCGAGAAAACAAGTGAGATAGTGAGGGGGGGGGGGGGGTGGCAGCACAAATGAGGATAGAGAGAAAAAAAATAAGAAAGATGAAGAGGTGGAAAATAATATGTGGACAATATGCAGAGAAAGCAAAAGGGAAAGGGACTTTGAAGGAACTGACTCGCAATTACAATAGCACTGAAACAGCCAAGCCGTATAAGGCTGAATGAGCTCTGACAAACATCGACAATCACTGTTTGGACAGAGACGGCTTTCAAAATCAACACGAGGCAATCCACGGCGTTCCGAAGGACAAAAAAATATCCGAAGCCCGAATTGCCAGGGATTTATTAGTGAAATCACACAATGTGTGTGCAGAGGGACCCGTCTTGACTTTTCAAAATGTGGAAATACTGTGGCCGTGACAGCTTAAAAGAAGTTGTATAGACAATTGTTCATCACAAAATCCCATCGTGACTGCGAAATTGATCCGTAACCTCTAAAAAACAAACTTTTGAAGCTAGTGGCAGGAGGTTAAAAAAAAGTTATTAGTTATGTCCGAGCCAAGAACATAAGAAAAAAAAAAAAATAATAAATAAAAAAAAAAGGCTGAAAGAAGTTGGAAACCAGCAGGATACGTGACCTTCAGCTCTCCACCTGGTTGTACATCATTTGACTAGCTGAGGGGACAATTTGTTTTGGAATTTTTGCCACTGAAGTAGTGTCATCTAAAAAAGCCCTGTATTTTTTAGACGTATAAGGTCTAGACGTATCTGTCGCCTTCTTGACTCGCGTCAAAATCTTGTTTTAGTTGGCAAGTGGATGTTTTTTGTTGTAGTTGTTGTCATTGAAAATGTACAACAATTACTTCTTTTTTTTTTCTTTTAATCACTCTTAGCTTTCAGTCTGCCTTCAGTCAGGCTCTCAAAGTTTTGCAGTTAGATTGGATTTTGCTTACGGTACTCTTGCCACTCGTTAGTGCTTTGAAATTGATTAAAAAAAACAAAGTGATCGGTTCAGTCTATAGTTTACCTTATGGCTTGCTTATCTACGTTTTTAGCAAAAACCATCTATGGACACCATTTGGAATGGTTCTTGGTTCAGCTTGTGAAGACCTGTTTTGAAGTGTCCAATTGTGGCCAGCATCCCTGTTTTAGTTTTTTTGTTACATAGAATTGCTTTCGTATTTTACATACCTAGATAATAAGCTAATTCAGCGAGTCAAATAGAGCGAACTGGTCTGAACTGCGTATCAACAACTTATACAGAGGTGTACTTGGAAAGAAATTCAGCCCTGGACTCGCTGGGACATGAACGCCCCCAGCGCGCTCTAATGAGCGCCCTGAATGACAGGCACACACAGCGGGCATAGACACTGTTAGCATTAACTATTTACTCACTCAGTCTAAAACAAATGTTGGGAGATCAACATTAAACTTTATTCTTAAAGTCAAGAGCCGTCTCCGGTGGTTGGAAAGCAACACCAATGCTAACTCTGGGTTTTGGCCATTGTTGTTGTTTTTTTACCGCCCTATTCATTATATGAAAAGGTTAGAATAATGTATCTTTCTCTCATGTTGTGAAATCCCATCTATGCAACACAATGCGTCTTTGTGCTGCTTTTTTCTGAAAAAAAACGGCTTTAAAATGACTTTCTAACACACTCTTTGTCCATATAAAAGCAGAGAAGGAATATTTTGGGTTTTTGGTTTAAACGTGAACAAAAAGGAGATTTTTTTTTTTATTATTTTTTTTTTTTTGTTACCTCGTCCAGCCCCTGTAGGTGCACTTACACACACAGCAAGACAGGTTATGTGATTTCAGAGGCTTCTGCCAGACTTTGAAGGACAAACAAGCATCAAACTGTGAGACTGGCAGGGAAAAGAGTCCTGCACAGCTATTATTACACACACACACACACACACACACACACACACACACACACACACACACACACACACACACACACACACACACACAGTGAAGAAAGATGTGCATGACTGTCCATTGACAATGACAGTGTGAACCCCACTGGTATGCATGGCTCTTCCCCTCCTTACACCCCCTTCCTCTTACCCAATGTGTGTAAAGAGCAATAGACAAACATAAAAAAAAAAAAAAAAAATCATTTTTCAGAAATAACTCAAGTTGCAGCTCATGGTTCACTGAGTACAGAAGAGAAGCACCTGTTTGTGTGCAGGGAAATGCGCTGAAACTGTATTTTATCTCACTCTTACTCTCCTGTCTGAATGTTCCTTCCGAAGAATTTGAAACTTATTCGAGAAGCTACTTAGAGCAATACTTACTCATCAAAAAAAGAGAAGACTAAATCTTAAAGAAATTGTGAAACACTATTATTCCTTTTTCTAGACCTTTCAAATGAGGTTAACTGTTTTTCAAAGAGGCGTCTGTGTATACCGCCCCAGGTCGTTCATTGTGGTGAAACTGAAAGAGAATGCTAAGAATTGCTCTAAAGATTTGGTATGACAATCACACTTGTTGAAAAAAAGGATATTGAAATAGCACGTCGAATACAAAATATGTTTTTAAATTATATTTATCACCTGTACCAACGCTTCTATGTTGGCACACTGTTGTTGAACACTAAATGCAAACGTTCCTAAGGCCAAATACTGTGTAGGGGAAAGTTTTTTTGGGGGGGGGTTTAGGGTTCCTCTACACACAGACACTGTCTGTGTTGCACAGAGGGTGACAAAGGGGCACTGAAGGTTAAGGTTTCGAGTGGCAGGTCAGTACTGGGTGTCACTAGATTGGCACCCTGCACCGGCACCCCAACGTCAATTCCGTCAACCCTCGAGGCAGGCCTCAGAGAGTCGGACGCTTTGGTGTCTGTGGTTGTGGACACAAGGTCATCTTGTCAGGAACAAGGTCCAGTGTGGCCAAATTATTTTGCTAATCTTAGCTACCGAGCAGTAAATTTTAAAAAAAAGTATCGTTAAGGTCGATGTGAAAGTCACTTTGCAAATCTTTGGTGGTAAAACAAAAGGATTGGAGAAGTCGAAATTTTGACCTTATGATTGCACAAGATTAGAAATGAAAGGAATGGTGAAATTGAGTCCATTTCATCGGGTGAAACGTTAATGTAGGCAACTAATGGCCAGTGCTAACAGCTGTCAAGAAAATTCATTCAAAACCTCAAATGTGAGGCATAAGAGGAAAAGTGATGGTTTGACCAAAGTCAGTGGGATTCATCCGTTGAGAAGCAAGAATTACTGTAGATATTCTAATGACAATACATCAAGTATTTGTTCAGACATCGTAGTCTGAATCAAACAGACAGACAAAACACAGCAGATCTGTGGTCATGTGAACATCTTAATCCATTTAACAAATTGATAGATTATTACCGATTTCAGTATTTACTGATAAGATTTAATAAAAGGTGCTGGAAATGTTTTCTGACTGACCACAATGAGTATCTAAAATACAGCGTAGGACCCAGAAGCAGAATCAACTGCAGGAACCCGCAGAGGTTTGAATCTCTATTAAACCTTTTTTTGAAGAAGAAAAGCTTCAGTTAGGAGTTCTTTGAAAGTATTCTCAAAATTTAATTAATTAATTTAGTTAATAGAATCTGAGGAGAAACAAGGAAAGTAGTGCCGACTTCTGAGCTGCACATGTTCTTTCATGCACAATATATATAAAAAAAAAAAAGGTGAAGCTCAAGGACTTAAACCCCCCTTCTTAATGGATTTAGTGGACTTACAACAAATGGGAATAAAAGTTAGAATGAAAAACACATCAAAGTTCATTCTCTTCAGCCTGAGCTGCTTTTTATGAAATATGAAGGTGTTATAAATAAGGCACACTTGCCTTGCAACATTTGACATAAATCTTCCACAGTGCACTCCGTAGCCTCTTAAACACCGAATATAATATTGGAATGGTTTGACACAGAAGAGAAAAGAAAAAGTTTCTTTTAAAGTCAATTGAAGTAGGAAGAAGCATTATTAAGTCCAGTCAAGCACTGCTAATACCATTATTGCCCTGTAAAAAATTTTAAAACGGGGCAAAGGGGGTTGGCAGTTCACTTAATATGAGGAATTTGAGATCAAAATTGCGAGAAAAAAAAGTGTAATTCTTTGCCTTCTTTTTCAAAGGGGCATTATCCTTTGGCACCGTCAGTGTGCTTTCTTTTCTTTTCTGCCAGTTTCATTTTCTTTTGTCTCTGCCAGCCCAGGGAGATGTTGAGGGGTTCAGGGTAATGAAAAGGCAGCGGCTCAAAGACACCAGACAGTGCCGAGTTGCACGTTACAATTTTGAACATATTAAAAACGGTGGGGGATGTAAAGGCCAAACCAAACCAGATCTCGATCGTGAAGGAATACACTGGAGGACTAAACACACGAAACGCTGTACAAAACGCATCTGCGTGCGGAGGGCTACAAGGGTCTCATTTGTTTGAGGGAGCAGGGAGGGGTTTCTTACCCTGCTGATTCTATTTGATTTCATGTTTTACTTTTGTCTCTTATATAACATACATACAGTATAAAAAAAAAAATAGTTAACACTTTTTTTTTTTTATGTACCCCATGGTGGTGCACTTTGCCATAATCTGTTCCTGGTTCAACGACTTGGTAGTTGTGATGTCCTCCAGATCCTTTTCTGATCTGATGCCCGAACGGCAGGACGTGAACATTTGCTGAAAAATGCATCAGTGCTATGATGTGATGATGGTAGAGGTAGAATTCGATAACTTTAGGTAACCATCTAAGTTTGGATTAAAAATAACTTCTTAATACGGGATAATACTCTTCCGCTAATATATATATATATATATATATATAAAACATATTCAAAAAAACTGTATTGACATGCAAATTAATTGCACGAAACAATTGCCCCCCAGTGTGTGAAGGCCTTTCGTTTGATGTTTTCTTGACCCATCCATCCACCTCAACCTCCTCCTAAAATAGAGTTTTGTCATTATAATGTGCCCTGACTCCCAAAGTCATGTCACTTCACTGAAAATGTTCTTGGCACTTGCTGAAATCACCGCAGATATATATTGTTTTGTGGTCTGTTTTGTTTTGGGGTGTTTTTTTTAAACAAGATAATCTGCACCTCTCCCCTTTCTTACAGCACCTTCATTATTTCGATAGAGGTTTAGTATCTTGCTCTGGGACACTTTTAATCAGATAATACAACATCTTTAAGTGCTCTACGACTGTCCCGATCCATTACTATCTTTTCCTTGTATAACCTCATCCAGTATCTATTCTTTCCTTCTTTCTTTTCTTTTTTTAAACCAAATCCGGTCGAACAGTAGCTCAGCTTGAAGTAGCTTTTGTGATGTTGCCAAAAAGGAAAAGCCAAACAGACTCAGCCTGTACACAGGAACAGAGCCTCCTATTCCACGTAATGCTCCCGCCTTAGTGAGGCTTACAAAGCACTGAAGGGCCCAGACGGAGAGACAGTAAATATGTTCAATAAGGAAGCGAAAGAGGATAGGAATAAAAAAAATTAAACTGTCTGGGTTGTTATTTTTTCTTTTAGGTAATTAAACATCTTTAGAAGGGATGCTTACATCTGAGTGGCTCAATTAGAGAAAAAAAAACAATGCGTCATATACGAGCTTAATGTTAGAAATGCACAGGCAGAAAGTATATGCCGGCCAACATGGAGGAATATGTTTGAATGTATTGAGCACTCCCACACAGCTGCGACTGTTTTCAAAATCCTCCTCACATAGCAACCGCTATCTATTATGCTCACTGCAGATTCAGCTAAGTAGGTATTTTTCTATCGCTCTTCATAGATAATTTCTCTTGTATTGGGTTCAAACATCAAAAATGAAAGATATCATCTAGAACAGAAGCACTGCTTTAATCCACTTTTTTTTTTGCTCCCTCTCTCTCTCTCTCTCACACACACACACACACACACACACACACACACACACACACACACACACACAAACACACACACATAAACACACACACAGACAGAGTTTAGCTTCTGCTAACGTTTCCTCACCTTGAAAATAAGATTAAAATGTTATCGGTTGTGCCACCTGCACAGTGTTGCTCTGACTCTTAACTGCAGATACAACACATCAAGCTTAATCCTGAGCATAAGATATGTAACGCACAAACACACACACACACACACACACACACACACACACACAGAACACAGATTTGACTAAAACAGTGCTCACAGACACTTGTTACCACAAACTGTTGCTCTTAACAAAGTGGTTTTTATGTAGGAGGTCCATCTCCTTACCATTATTGCAACAGAAGCCACACAAGATCAGAAATCATCTAAAAAAAAAAAAATGTCTGCTAAATTCCTGAAATCTGCAATAGGTTAAATAAAGTGAAAGGCTGACACCAGGTGGTCAGTCAAGGTACGACAGGATTATGGAAAAACAACATCAATGTATTTTTAGAGTTTTTTTTTTTTTTTTTGTAACGTGGCTAACAGAGTTGTATTTAATGAATAATTGATTATGAATTCAGTCGTCAGTCATGACACTTATTATTCAAGTGCTTAAAAGCTGCGATCTTCAGGACTTCAGTACGGATATCTGAGCAGAAACAAAGCATACGTCAGTGTTTCCCACATGTAGAGGTAGATTAATGGCTGCCCGAGTGTACTTGGCGACCAATTCTTTATTTTATTTTAATTTTTTTGGGGGGAGAAAAACAGCACCATCCGTAACGGTTTAACGAGTGCACAAGCTCTCCCGTCGCTCCCGTCTGTCTGTTCTGCTTTCCCCGAGAAGTTTGGACGTTTGGGGTCAACGTCTGTCCAACGATTCATACATCTTTGTTGACTTTTATTGCACTTACAGTGATGCGATGAGTGTAGTTGTCGTAAATTTGCGTAACGTTTATGTTCAACTTTAACTTTTATGTTCAACTTTAACTGTCCCGTGTGTGTGTGTGTGTGTATGTGCGTGTGCATGTGTGTGTGTCATGCACATTAGTCACATGAGGCGTCAGCCACCAACACAAATCAATTCTTCATCTGTGGGAAACACTGTATGCAAGTTTTAACAACGTAAGCCATCAATTGCTGCAAAATAAAATAGAGTTTTTCAAGTGCTTTAAATCTGAGACTGTCAGCGGCACAAAGAAGCACCTTTAGTAGATGTACATTGACCGGGCACGGGTTCCCAAAAGACTCACATTTCAGCTTGATTCATGGCTCTCGCTCAATAGTGGACCATTTTCCAAAATATATGAATCAATTCAGTCATTTAGACCCAACATGATGGGAAAATAAGGTACAGGTTGAAAAACACTTGCAAAAACAACAACAAACACACACAACAAATCTGTCTCTTTTTTTTTTGTTGTTTTTATCGTGTGCTGTCCGTCATCAAACATCCAGATGGATTCTCTGGTGGCGTTTCAGGTTACATTTCTGGGTGAAGCGTTTGCCACAGGCCAGGCAGCAGTACGGTCTCTCTCCGGTGTGGACCCGCCGGTGGGCCTTCAGGTTGCTCAGCTTGGTGAAGCTGCGGCCGCAGAGCGAGCAGCAGAATGGCCGCTCGCCCGTGTGAGTCTGCAGGTGAGCCTTCAGGTTGCTCGGGTGCGGGAAGCACTTCCCGCACTGGCCGCAGCGCAAGAGGCTCCGGGGCGTCCCGGCGGGGGGGTGAGAGTCCGGACGGGGCGCGTTGCTGCTGGCGTGATAGGAGTTCGCGCTCTGAAGCTGGGATTTGATGCTGAGCCAGGGGGCGCCGGCTCGGTTGAAGGTCTGTTTGTCCGACAGGTGAACTCGCTGGACTGAGATTGCAGGAGGAGGAGCGGCGGATTTGGACGTGGAAGGAATTCTGTTGAGGTTATTTAAGTTTGCAACCTGAGAGCGAGCAACCGGCGGCGACGCGCCGGTGCTGCCGGAGAGCGTGTCGGGGGGCTTTTTCATCGGCCGGTGGAGGTACTGTATAGCAGCTTGCAATCTGAGACCGGTACCCACTTTGGAATGCAGCTTCATAACCTCTTGCACGGTGGCTTTATCGTACACGTGGCTCGGTTTGTGTGCCTCTGAACTCGCCCTGTGTTGCCTTCCTGAACACGAGAAAGACGCCGCCCTGGACTTCCTTTTCTTTTCTACGTGCTCGCTTTCCTCGCTGCCGTCAGAATCGACGATAACTTCCTCCTTGACGGTCACGCCCGACGCATCGCTGCGCTGTGTTCTCGCATCCGGGGACGACGGGGAAGAAATCTGATCTCTGCCCGGCGTCGCCTGAACACCCGCTCCGGCGGTGTCGGACGACTCGTTTTCTGCGCGCTTCAGAGGACCTTTCGTTTGTACCGGATCGTGTTCATCTTCGGCCCCGAGTCGGTGATTCTGCAGCAACGCGGCCGTCAGGCCGGCCCAACCGTCGTCCGCTTCCAAACATGAAACGTGCAGTCGATCTGAAGCTGCGTGAGTTTCCTGCTGGTCCTCAGAAAACCCATACACAGCCGAGATCTGTGGGTCCTGCTTAATGACGTTCCTCAATGTTTCCTGAGTGTTTTCTTGCGTCTGGTTTGGTTGTGCCTCCTCCATCTCGCTGATGTTGTCTGATATGGGTCCTCCTCCATCTAGAGAAATACACCAGAATGAAACGGGGGTTATGGAAACCAAATGGTACCGAAAACCAATATTCCACCTCCTTAAATATTTCTGAACAATAAAATAAATGTGCATGCTTTGCACTAACGACAAATCTATTAAAAGGGGGTTTATTGTGACAAAGGTTTTTTCTCAACAATTGAATTCAAAGTTTAGAGAACCATATAAATCCCCTTTTGTACTTCCTCAACTTGATATGATTTACATATTACAGTTATATACAAACAGCTTACTTTACAGTATTTGCCGTGTCACAGTATTGCAGTTGTATTATTTTTGGTGCCGACGGTGGTCGTAGTGCCAAACGTTGCTGATGGATGGATAATTTCACAATACTTACCATCTAGACTGCCGCTCCACCCTCCCAAATGCACAGAACAAGTCGGCTTATTATCTTCTTCCTCCTTCATATCTATAGCTGCTATTGTGTCCCCTTCTTCTGTTGCCTAAACAAGGCACACAGCACGTAAATGACTGAGGATATAAAGGCACATCGCGTGTCCTAGATCGATCTAATTGATCACGAGTATGCTAAACAGATTTATTTCTGCTCCGACGGTCACACGACTCACCTGCGACCCCCTCTCGGGGCTCCGGGTCGCTGCAGGGTTATCCGCCTCCCGGGGCGACTCGGACATGTCTTCCCGTCTGCAGCTCGATATCCACCTTTCAGCACAAACACCCTGGATTTTCACACCACAGCCTGTAAACACGTCTGGGGGGGAAAAATAAAAAAAAATACAAGAGAAACATGAATATTTTTTATTTGCATTTTATTAACTGGTGATGGATGTGTGTTCTCACCATCCTCTTCCTCCTCTGCAGCATCCGAGGACGCATCCACATCGTCCTCGGCACCACCACCACCACCAGCACCACCACCACCTCCAGCACACCTCCTCCCCGTCTGTCCTCCTTCTCCGTCACTGAATTTCCTCTCGGGCCACCGCAGCTGCATCCTCAGGGACTCCACCTCCTGGTTCCTGCGCTTCACCTCCACCAAGAAGACGTCCTCCACCAGCCTGGTGACCTCGAACATCGCCGTCTTCACCACCGTCTCCATCACGTCGGACAGCTGGGTCTGAAAGGTGACGACGAGGGTGTCCAGGTCCGACATGGTCCGGTTCACCGTTAACACGCCGGGACTCCCGTGTGTTTGTGTGGAGGAAAACTAAAAGTTAAAAAATAAATAAATAAATAAATAATAAATAAAAAAAAGACGAGGTATCCCGGATTTAAGGTAAAGCAGATGTGCATTGAATTACAAACGTTTAAAAAGGGGGAGAAGACGTTTAGTGACAATAAACGTCAACCGGAACTGTCAGCTCGCCCGCTAACGAGCTTCCTTAGCTTAACGCTAGCATCTGGACGCTAACTGCCGCTAAAGGCAAAACAAACCGCACCACGGAAGCTACAAAGCGTTTCCAAACGCAGCGTGTCGACGGAAGTCTTCGGTTTTGATCGTATCGGCTGTTTTAGCCAATTAAAATAATGTGCACTAATCGTTAAAAAAAACAACAACAACAACAACCCCGGGCTAGGTGTTCAACGCTCGCTTGTGATCCTTGTTTTTGCTCGTGACGTCATACGTGACGCAGTACGGTGGCCTCGGCTGGAAAACAAGGAATAACGAAACGCGTTTAAAAATAAATAAATAAATAAAAAGAAAGAAAGAAAGCCCAGGCTCCGCCAAAATAATACCAAAAAAAAAAAAAAAATATGAGTTTAAAGATACTAACATTGTTCAGGATTAAAATCTATTTCACCTGTATGAAAATAAATTACTGCCCTACCTATGACCATGTTGTAGTGAAATGGGACACTGTTTATGGACTTGGCCAGGAGAATATGAAAGATGACTTCCTGGTTAGTAATACTGTTATTATTGGGAGGGAAAAAAAGCATATTCACAAATCAAAGTACTCTATATGAAGGCAAAACCCAGGTTATATGCCTTTTACAATAACTATATTTTATGTGTAAAAGCCCTTAAAGTTACGAAATATAGGAATGCAATGAAGTTTGTTCGCATTATACCACAAAATGATTTGCCTTATTTAACTTCCCAGTGTGTGTATGTTGAGTAGTTTGTAAGAGGCCAAACATTGTAACATACTGAAGCGATGTACCGTCATTGCACCGTATCAGGAGACCTCTGCTTGAAGGCAATAACCCGAATGGTACAGATTCAAACCTAGAACCTAAACCTCTACTGATGTGAGGCAATGGACACATCACATATGTTGCTGTAATTAAAAAAAACATATATTTTTATTTATTTATTTTCAAATCCTCTCAATCTCCCTGTCTTCCTCTTTCAGTACAAAGGCTGTGACGTCTAATCGATTCCCTCTCTGACTTCTTTCTCTCCTGTCAACCAGGTCTGATCAACCTTCTACTGACAAAAAGAAACGACTCATATATCACCTGTGTACAATTTCTTTAAAGAACCTTACAACCATTTCCCTTTTATTTTTATTTTTTTTTATCTTTCACTCTTGATCGTGCTTCCTTAATGTGTCAATCACCTAATCTGCAGGGAATCTCTTCTCACTTCACTTTGTCTTTTTACCCTTTATCTTTGAAAGACAAGTCAGATTTCTTGTAGGAAGTCATTTTTATTTGGTCTGAATTAGAATGAAAACGTATTTTATTAAAACAGAGTTGTACGAAAGGTTTGTTCTTACATGAGGGGTTTTAAAACACAGACATTTGCAAATACACCTCTTTGTTGCAACGGATTCACTTTATAGAATTTAATTTTAGACTTCAAAAGCCCAACACACTCATGTAGACCTACAATGGTGTTGGATCTTATTTATTTTTCCAGAGTGTGTGTGATTGACATTTACAATCAATCTATGTGTGACAGTCTCAAAAGGAAGTGATTGGAGAAGCTGATGTCACGTTTATGTCAGTTTCAGATGACACAATATTCTTGTCAGGTGTTGCTGTGAACTGGCCAGAAGACACAACAACCAACACATCAGTCCCCGACCAATCACAGAGCCTCTTTCTTTCCTTGTCTGTGATGTCATTGGGACGGATGGTGTTAGGGACCGTCATGTGGAAAAAAGAAAGTAAATAAACATTTATTCAAAGCAAATTTTATTTAAAATCAGTTACGTAATCACAAGGATAATGTTGGTCAGTTTTTAAAATTGTATTAAAAGCCAGTATTTGTTTCAGTACCAAAAATATGCAGTATTAATTAAGTACAAATTTGAAAATGAAACATGAGGAAAAAAAAAAACATTTGGTGCCATTTTTGTTTGATATTTTTCAATAAAAAGCTTTTAACTAACCATTGAGGAGGAGATACAAAAAAAACATACAAGACCAGAGGACACTCGTGGCTTATAAATACAAACATTCATTTTCTAAACCTCCTGAACCGTATTAAAATCATCGAAGCTCTTTCTCCTCCCCCACGGTGTTAAAGATCGGTCGTGTGTTTGCGTTGATGCGATTTCAGATGGTCGAGACGTTTGAAGCTGAGTCCGCAAACGGTGCAGCAGTACGGCCTTTCCCCGGTGTGGGTGCGCTGGTGGACCTTCAGTATGTCCGCCCGCGTGAAGCTCTTATCGCACATGTTGCACCGATGCGGTTTCTCCTGCGTGTGAATTCTCCGGTGCAGCTTCAGATTCCAGAGGCGGCTGAACTTGTTCCCGCACACGGTGCAGCAGTATGGTTTGTCCCCCGTTTGACCGCACTTGTGCGTCTTGAGGTCCCCGAAGGAAGGGAAACCTTTGCCGCAGTGGCTGCAGAGGTGGAGGCCCTGCCCCGAGTGAATCCTCTGGTGGACTTTGAGGTTACAGGCTTGAGTGAAGGTCTTCCCGCACTGGTTGCAGGTGTACAGGGGCCCTTGTCCGCTGCCCTTGTGTGTCTGTTTGTGGGCCTTGAGGGACGCAGAATCAGGGTAGGACATGGAACACAGGTTACAGGTATGTCTCCTCCCTCCTCTCCCTGCCGCCTGATGCTGAAACTTCTCTCCAATTAAGGTCTCATTATACATATCTGAGGACCTGTACATGCCCTCCGTGTTTTCCACAGACGGGTCGGGGCAAACGCCCTGGCCCCTGAAGCTCAATCTGCTGCCCGTATCACCGGATACTTGTTCGGGGTACAAGACGTTTGGGTCCTGTAGGTACCCTTCCTCGTTAATCAGTAAACAGCTGAGCTCTCCGCTTACGTCGATGTTCGTCCTCGCGGCTGAACCCGCGGGCGAACTCACCGCGCCCCGTCTATTCCGCGTTTGGTAGACTTGATGCCCCGCTCCTTCTGGTGCTTCCACGTCCTCGTTATAGTGTCCCACGTAACCCAGATCCTCACCCAGGTGTGACGGGGAACCTTGTAAGCCGTCGAAGTTACTCATGTCGATCATACCGGCGTCCCCGTAGCCCGTCTTGTCAAAGGCACCCAAGTCTCCCATGCTGTACTTGTTTTGGAAAAGGGTGTCAGACGGGTCGCCCGAGTGTCCTTCTTGGCTTGATTCTGGTCTCTGGTCGAAGCCAGCTTCCCAGCTCATGTGGCACTTCGGGATCTTCTGGTCACTGAAACGTTTACTGGGCCCGGGCAGACCTGACGCCTCCGTTTCTGAGACACGGGAGGGGAAAAAGATTGTCAAGCAGTTATACACATTCTAATACTGAAGCTACAAAAAACTGTATTAACACTTGAAAAAGTGGCTTCCATCCAAAGTTTGTTTTATGTATTGTGTTTTTCAATTTTCTAACTCATCGGTAGTACAATGATAGTTTGTCTCCGTATTCATATATGGCTGAATATGAACCAGATATTGATCATATTTTTATTTGAGGAGACTCACCATCCAAAGGGACTCCCCACTGTTGTGACTCGTTGGTTTCTGTTGCGATCTGCAGAACTTCCTGTTTGAGCAGCCCGTCAAACTTATTCCCTTGTACACCTGGTGACTGGAGGACAAAGCAGGGAGACGACATTAACGCGCTCACTCGCCTCAAGAGGAACTATAAGCCCGGTATTCAATTAACAGGTCATTTCAAGGTTGTTCAATTAATCATTTCAAGAATCTTTGACAAAATAAGAGAAAAATATTACAGCGATTGCACATTTTAAACGTCGTTTATGAGGCTTTTTTACTGCACAGTGTAATAAACAATCCTACATGCTGCATTACCTTCTGGGAAATGTGGACCTGCGGTTTTGTCTCTTCCGGTTCATGACTCGATGTCTCTTCATCAGTGTCCTGGGAACTTTGTATCTCTTCTTCCAGCACTCTCTCCTGTTTCAGGCTTTTTTCTGAAGCTGAAAAAACAAAAATTCAAATTGCATTTCAAAGATTTAGAAATCCTCAAACGGGTCACACTGTGTCCAATTGGATTTTACGATCATTTGAACAGCTATAATCAATATTTTCAAAGGAAAAAAAAATGAATCAGATTACTATTACGTGAAAAAGGCGTGATAAACCCACACAGTAACTAACTAGCTCTGGAGGGCTTTGCGGGCAACAGCCGTGTCAAGACAAATTTTGCCATCGGCTGGTGGACTCGGGAGGATTCGGCAGAGCTTATATTCCGCTCAGGTGGCCCTGAACCATCCCTTAGTTATGCTGTTATTGGCCTATAGGCTGCTGGGGGACCTTGTGATGCACTGAGCTTCTTTCCTCTCACTCTTTCACTCTCTATACACTCATATCTCACCATTACATCTCATTAACTTCATGCTTTCTCTCTCCCGTAGTTTCTGCTTATTGTCTGTTGCCTCTCCAGCGTAGTTTCTTTTTTGCGGACGTCTCTGCCCTGTGATCGTCGGCCACCACCGACAGCTCATGTCTTGGATCTCTATGCTGACCTTTTCTCTCTCTGCTCTCCTCTCACCTCCAACCGGTCGAGGCAGATGTTCTCCGCCTCTGAGCCTGCTGCTGTCTGAGTTTTTCTCCCTCCTAGCTTATGTGGGAATTGTTGAATTGTTGGGTTTCTCTGTGTAATGTTGTAAAGTTCTTTTGTAATGACTTCAATGTGTTAAGTGCCATGAAATAACCTGTGTTGTGACTTGGCGCTATCTAAAAAATAAAACAAAACTGGGGAGGCTGTGGCTCAGCCGGTAGAGCGGGGTTTGCTCACTAATCGAGAAGGTTCGATCCCCCGGCTCCTCCTGTCCACACGCCTAAGTGTCCTTGAGCAAGACGCTGAACCCTAAGTTGGTCCCGGCGGTGTCCCCACCGGTGCGTGAACGTGCTCCTGATGGGTGATCCGTCTCGTTAAGTGTGTGAATGGGGAAAAACCACTTTGACACCGAAAGGTGATGAAGCGCAGACCATTTACCGTATTTACTGAAGACTCCAGCACCCTATCAGCTCATGCAGAGGCAGCATCACCGCAAATCCAGATGTGCACACCAGAGCAGACTCACCTGTCGCGCCGGGGTTGTCCTCTCCGGACACGTCGACTCTCCGGCAG
Organism: Embiotoca jacksoni; assembly: GCF_022577435.1. Lineage (NCBI taxonomy): Eukaryota > Metazoa > Chordata > Actinopteri > Embiotocidae > Embiotoca > Embiotoca jacksoni. The sequence goes on along the minus strand of NW_027185388.1, from coordinate 1,356,717 downwards.
TCGGCGCATCTCCCTCTCCCGTCTCCCTCCCTCTCTTTGCGGCGACTCTCCGACCACTTCAGTCGCCTCTTCAGGGACTCCACCTGCTCCCTGCACTGCGTCACCTCCTCCAAAAAGCTGTCCTCCACCAGCCGGGTGATCTCGTACATGGCAGCTTTGAAGACCGTTTCCATGACACCGGAGAGCTGGGACTGAAACGTTACTATCGTCGCGGCCATCGTAGCAGCAATGTTTTACCAACCATGAACCGAGTCGACCGTCTCAGGGAGCCGAAGAGGAGGAAAACGTGCCACTTCAAAGCCAGCTGTTTGTTTGTTTGTTTGTTTGTGTGGTCACAGCTAACGTCGGCGGAAATACAAAACACTTTAAAAAAAAACAAAAACAAAAAAACTCTTAAAACCTGACACTTCAAACTTTAATGTAAATTGACGTAACACATGTTGTGGACGTGTGTCGGTCGGTCGTCCGCGTTTACCGTCGACTTGCGTCCGTCATCCCGAAACTCGCCCGTTAAATCAAACTGCACTTAAAAGGTGCTAGCGTTAGCCAACTAGCTCGCTGCAGCAGTTTCCAGTCACAGTTGGACGTGAAACGATTTCCGCCGTTTAGTTGATGAGGAACTTACAGGACACGTAAGTGACCGTCTGGTCTTTTATATTGAGTGAACCAAGGCTTTGGTGAGCGGAAGCGATTTGAATTAGCTGAGCTTGTACTTTGACGTTACAAATGTGTTTACGGCTGCGCTCCGGTATTTCCTCCAGATTCCGTAAACAACCGCACTTCCGATAAATTCAAAATACGGGTCGGGAGTTGGGACAATCTCACGTCGCATCGACGTGGTGAAGAATGACGCTTTGCGGTCAGCAGCGGTACACACACAAGTGCGCGCGCAGCTTCTTCTTATTCTTCTTCTTCTTCGTCTTCTTTTTTTGCGGATGGCATCCATGAAAGGTGCGTTACCGCCACCTACTGTATAGGAGTGTGGACCAGAGTTACTTATCCCCTTACAAACAAACACAAATTTATTCATAAAAAAAAAAAAAATAAATAAAGGTTGTACCAATTCAGTGAAGTAAATTTATTTTACTCATCCCGTTTCTTTCAAGTATTGCACTACTACTCCCAGTCCCTGAAGTTAATGCATCTTTTAGAGTAAGTTCCAGTTTCCTCTTTAACCCTGTCTCGCTCTAGTGGGAATTTCTGTGCAACGACAACTGATATGATCTACAGATTCTGGTATTTTGCAGTAGTCCCATAGTCCTATTGGGTGTTTATTTATTAATTGCATTGTTTTTGTTAAGCCTTGTGTGTCCAACCCTAAGTCTGGTTAATGTGTTTTCTTCCTCGGTGATTCTTTTGGATGTCTTTCCCTTTGCCAACTTCTCTCTGAATAACATAAAGGATACACACAGCATCGGTGGCAGTGGTGGAAGAAGTATTCAGATTCTTTTTTAACTAAAAAAAAAAATGCCAGACCAGCAATGTAAAAAAATACTCCATTACAAGTAAAAGTCCTGCGTGAAAAACCTCAAGTGCAGTTGTATTCAAATGTAATGTAGCGAGTTAAAGCGTGATGCAAAAATAGAAGAAGCTAGTTTGGTCTTTTTGACTGATATTATGTGGCATTAAATTATTAATATTCAAGTATCGGTATGTAAGCAGCATGTTAATGTTGCAGCCGCTGGAGGTGGAGCTTGTTTGAACTCCGTTATGTATGTTGGGAAGGTTATTGTTGAAATGTTATTACAGATTACTAGTTTCCCCTGTTAAATATGTCATACATAAGGAAAGTATTTAAATTACTTCATTAAAGTAATGTAACTAATTACATTTGATTACTTAAACAAAATATTTATAAAGCTAGAAAGTCCGAGAATAGCAATTTAAACTACAGGCCATGTAATCTTCACAACAGTACTCAACACCATCAGACTTTTATTAGTAGTTCTTCAATATAACCTGAATTAAGATTAGAAAGCACAACTGCCAAAACACATTAAAAGTTTTCAGATCAAAACTGATTCATCAAACCCTGTTTACATTCTGATAAAAGCCAGTGCAAATTCAAACAAGTGAATCAATCAAAGAGACCAAAGTTATTTCTGCGCAATAATTATTATTTTATTTTTTTAAATAACCACAATTAATTTTTTACTTGTGAAGGTTAGGTTAGGTTAGGTAGTTACTTTATTAATCCCCAAGGGGAAAAATTTTCGCTACAGCAGCATACAGAAGCAATAAGATAACAATAGAACAATAGAAAAGCAATAAAATAGCAGTAAAATAGCAGTAAAAATATAAATATAAAATGCACAGTATATACAGTACAGTATATATCTATATATATACTGCCATTTGTGAAATATTCCTGTGGGTCCCAATCAAGCAGGAACCTACCATTTTATTTTTATTTTATGTCTTTTTTTTTTTTCTATTTGAAAACTGAAAAAAAAAAAAAAAAAAAAAAAAAAAAAAAAAAAAAGGTTTTCAACGAGTTCACGCTGTGACAGGGTGACGCCTGAAGGTGGCAGTAACGCAGCAGCAACGCGGAAGCCAACTGCCGTGAATCCTTTACAGAAGAAGAAGAATTTCACCGCCCTGCTGATGTGCGTCACACAAAGCGCAGAACGCGGCTCTCCATGTGAGGGAGGCCATGTTAAACCAGCTTCCGATGTCGCGTTTAAAACAAAAAATAAAAAAAACAAAACAACGGACGTGCTTTCCCTAAAGCGGAACCCTTATTTAACAACCCTGACAAACGGTGAACCGCACCGGAAAAACAAAACAAAACAAAAAAAATGTCGGCGGACGATTTTCAGACGAAGTACTCCTCTGTCATGGAGAGCATGCTGAAGGGTGCCGTTGCAGAAACCACGAAACTTTTCGAAACTATGGTTGACGAGCTGAAGGCAGAAATATCCAGAATCAAGGAGGAGAACGACGATCTCAAAACAAGATGCAGCCGGTTTGAAACCGGACAACCGGCTGTTTACTCGCGAGGAAGGAGCCCTCTTCCCGGCCATGAGAAGCGGGACAGAGCCGTTCAGTGTGGTGAGTTATTACTATTATTATTATTTATTTTATTTTACGCCTGTTAAAAATGACGTGTGTATTAATGTTATTAAGTACACAGCGACTGTCGGTTGGTGAGCTCGTGGTTATGTCGAGCGTGGGACCCAAAACGGAAGGGAAACCATACTGTGGTGTCCCGGTTAAAGGTGCACCATGTACGAATTATGTAACGCCCTGTAATACCAATTTGGCACATAAGGAGGCGATATTGAGTCACTACAGCGTCCGGTCTGCTCTCAAGGAGTTTGGCTAAGTTTCCATGGAAACACATTGGGGTATGACTTGACCTCGGTAGAAGCGAATGTAATGTATGCAATGTTTACGACTCCAGGAAGTAGGCCGACCCTTAGCAACGACCCTAGCAACAGAGACAAGAGCTGGTCCGGTTTTTTTTTTGTTTTTTTTATTGCTTTCCAGAGATATTTTCTTAATAAATACAGCACGCAGAAATACGAAACTGCTCAGCTAGCTCAATCTTATTGTTAGTAATATATCCGCTGTAACAAAAATAGCAATGTTACTGCTCAGAGCGACAAAAAAGGACCGAAAGAGACCAGATTTCGCCAAAATGGGTCACAATGAATAGACCTGTAACGAGTAAAAACAACATTATCCTGCATATTATATGAAATTAAATTCCAATTATATATTCCCATTGAGAAGGCGGAGTGATATTTCTCGTGATGAGCAAGGTGTGTTGTCATGGTGATTTGAGCACGTTCCAAATGTACAGTTGACCAATCAGATCTCTGCGTTGGAACTACTTGAACTATTTGCTATTAGACAGCAAATTGTATTTTCTTGACACCATTTGGAATATTTTGGGGGACAATATCTGTTGTTATTAGCTGTACTAAAGATCTGTTTTGCCCCTTTAAAGGTCAAAAGGCCTGGTTTGTTTACCACATAAAATTGCCCCGGATTGGTAGATGGAAAGATGACGAGTTAATTTAGCTAGTTATAGAATCTAGAATATATATATATATAGTATAACTTACATGCCGTAATATTGAGGGATACTCAAGCAATCAGCCTAATGAACTTCTCACCACACTTCAGTAATGTGCAGCTTGAGTTGCACATTTTCTTTTTGTTATTTTGTCAAATGTCAGAACCATATTCTCAAAAAGTTTTCCTGTTGTTTTGTGTATTTCTTTTTACAGATCTTATCCCTTTCAACATAATGGTGGTGGAGCAATGTCAACCAGTGGAGCAAAACCAAGAGCAGCAATTTGCTTATGAGGAGGGGGAGCACAGTTTGCAAGAGCACAACTACTTCACTCACGGAGAGGCAAATTCTGAGATAGCATATATAGTGGTCAAACAGGAGGTATGTGTGCATCTTAAGGTGTTTTTCGGGCCAAACAGTTCTAGGGACTTTCTTTTTATTTCTCTTTGTTGAATAGAAGTCACGCTGTATTTCACCCGATGTGTACCGGCTTAATATGAAGCCAGCACATTTGTTGTCGGCCCATTTCTCAGTATTGTGGTTCTCCAACTTTATTCTGCTGTTATAAAAGGCTTCGTTCGATGCTTTAGTTTACCTGCTTACTGATGTGTTTTAAACACGGCGGTTGTCTGTGCTCCTGTGCCTGTCACGACAGTTCCCCCAAAACGTAATAAGTTCCCCCGTTGCGGACGTTCTTAGAACAGTGATTTAGTACCTCCGTTGCAAAAACACCTTTAGCACCACAAAAACATGATTTTCCCGCTTTTCAAAACTGAAATTTGTGTCACCTTTCTGTAGGAATTAGACCTCGAGTATCCTCTGCAGTCTGACTTGAAGCAAGAGGAAGTCGATCACGCTGCTGTCTCTGGACAAATCCTGAGTGATAATGGAGGTGAGTAATTTAAACTGGCTCTGTTTTCCAATTGAGAATTCGACAGATTTAATAAAGCCTACGACACGTGGTAAAGTTAACTACTCAACCATTCTCTTACCACCAAGGTTTTTTACCTTTCTTCTCATGTTTCCTCTGATGTCTTTGTCTCTGCTGTTCCCAGGTTTACCACAGGCCTCTGATAGTAGATCTGAAAATGAGGGGCCTCTTATTATCCAGCAATGTTCAACAAAAGAAACTACATCGAATCAAAATGATGAAGAGACCAGGATGGTCGTGGAACCATCATCTTTGGGAGTGGATAGTAGTTCACAGGGAGCCCAGAGCCAGTCATCCCAACCACAGAATACACTAGTAATTCCACCTGCTCCAGTAAAGGACGACATCGAAGAAGAGTCGGCGGTTGGTCAGAAGGTCTCAGAAACGTGGACACCAGGAGAACTCAGAACATCTGAAGAACACCAGTTGGCCCCCCAACAAAGTCAAAGAGACAGTGAGACCTCTCTAGATAAACAAACCGATGTTATCGGACAACAATATGCAGATGTGCACCGCACAGAGGAACAGCCAGCAGAGTCCACACTCGTCATTAAAGAACCTAATTTGCCTGTACACCGTAGAAGAGGACGACCACCAAAGAAAAGGAAACAAAAAGAAATACTTCTGTCGTCATCAGCGGATGTTTCAAGATACAAGGAGGGGTTAAGTCCCCCTTCAGGAAGAAAGCAGCAGGGTCAGGTGTCTTCTGCTGTTGATAGAGTGAATATCGCTTCACCCAAGTCTCCACAGACATCTCCAGATGAGCTCAAAGAGACTTCATCCATCATCGCTCCGACAGTCCAGGACAGATCAGACACCGCTTTGAAAGACGTGGAGAACAGAAAAGTTGGTTCTCTGCCCGTTTCAGTTGTATCTGTCAGTAGCAGCTGCCCCTCTGAAAAGCAAAAACCCTCTAAGTCCCAAAACCTTCCCATGGCAATAGAAGAAAAGGTAAATAAGGATCCATCCACTGAAGTTTCATCTGCATGTGACGCACTGAAGACTCCACCAGTGGAGTCATCACATACGACATCGGTTCAGCTTAAAGAACACCACACCTCTGTAACTCTACAGGATGCAATGCTGCTAGTTGAAGCTATGAATCAGTCGACAGTGGAAAATACATTATCTTGTTCACAAAGAATGGCGCATGCCCAGACCCACAATGCTCCCTGTGTGGGTTCCTTAAAAACTGGGCACGGGATCCCAGCTGAGCCACAGACACCTTCGCTTCTTGTTCAAAGCCAAGTCACGGTGGAAAGACTTGGCGTTGCTCCTCAGATTACTGGCTCCACTTCATCCAATGAAGCACAGGCCCAAACAGCAGTTACCACACCGAAAGTACAGCACGCACTCCCTCCTTTCAATACTACTACATCGACAATGTCATCATTAGCTGCTGCATCTCAAACCACTGCACAGTCACTTCCCCATCCTCTGAAAGTATCGGTAACACCTAGTAAACAGAGTAGAACCCCAATTCATAAAGTAATTGTTGTGCCAAGACCAGCATCTTCATCTGGGTCCTCTAAAATTGGAAAATTATCACAAGCCCAACTTTGTACTCTTGTGTCAACAGCTGCGAGGAATAATAGTTTACCTCCAGTTTCTACAGCTGCAGGGTTACATCTTGACACCAGGGAATCGCTCCCTGGTGTCCCTTCACAGTCGACCGCCACCTCAACAAACCAGCAGTCAGGGACTTCACCACACCCACAAATTATAATTCCAAGACCATTGTCAGCGGTGGCATCAGGGAAAAATCAGCCACTGTCAGTTGTTCCAACAGCAAAGCAGGAGTCAAGGTCATCAACAGAGTTGATTTCCTCGTCACAGGAATTAAGTGCTCCTGCTTTAGATGCAACAATATTTTCTCAAAAGAGGCATAATACAGCTGAAAACTTAGAACCTCCCAAAGAACCTGCCTCAGTTTCTGAAACCGTAATTGTTCCTACTGAAACCTGTTCCAGTTCAAAATTGTCCTTTAAGCTGGTGTCAAAATCGGTGTCTTCCGAGTTACCACGACGTGTGAAACAGAAACTCTCCCCAGCGGTCAGATTGACCAGACTGCCATTTCCAATATCACCCAAAGAATCCGTCTCGGTTGCAGGACTATTATCAGAAAGATCTTCCAAAGAAACCACAGAGGAGAAGCCATCGAAACCAGCAATCTCAGGGACAGACATGCCAGTTTTATTGTCCAACATTTGTTCCAATTTAACAGAAACATCAATGGCCACTGAACCTACAACAGCCGGTGGAACGACTCCTAACTTGAGCAAGGAAATAATAAGCAACAAATTGCACGAGAAAGAAATGGCTGCCCTCTTCCAGTTAACCCCCATCATGCTCAAGGACACATCTGACCCTCGCTCAAAGATGACTAAGTCACAGTTCCTGGCACAGCTGGCAGTGTCACCAATAGATCCTGCACTACAAAAGGTAAAGATCCTTCAGTCCGTGGAAATAAACTTATTAATTCCACTATAGATAGTTATGTTTGTAATTCCCTCTGCAAACGTCTGCAAAGTGTAACGTGATTTCTTTGTCATGTATGTTTTGCTGAATGTATGTTTCTTCTCTCCCTTGTGTTACAGGCCGGCTCGAATGACTTTGCGGATGCTCGACCTGCTTTCACAAAGACCAGCACCTGTGAAGAGAAAAGCTTACCCAAGAACACCATTTTAATCCGCCTCCGAAGTCACATGAAAAGTCACTCCCAGGTTCGAAGAAGTAAAACTACTGTAATATCTAAGAAACCTAGATTAGAGAATGACGGTCTCAATGACGAAAACACATCTAGCGAACCTATTCCTGTTATTTGTAAAAATCCAGATGTGGTTGAAGATACTATATCCCTAAATAGGATTACTAATACTTCCTCGCCCATGAGTCCTAGGAGATCTGCACTGCGTAAAAATGGTGCCAGACCCTGGAGGAGTGTTAGTAAACCAGCTTCTGTCAGATCTAGGAAGTCTGAGTCCACCCCTGTAAGTCCTGGGGGGCCTAGTGCAGGTCAATGTGGTGTAGGCCCCAAAAATAAACACACAGCTGTGAGTCCAAAAAGGTTTAGCTCCTCTAAAGAATATTCTGGCCATTCAAGGACTAAATTGACTTCTGTGAGTCCCAAGAGGCCTGGTTCTGGTAGAGATGGTGTAGGCTTCAAAAACAGAAAATCCTTATCTGTGAGTCCAAAGAGGTCTAGCTCAACTAAAGGAAGTGCTAGCCCTAAAAAGACGAAATTGACTTCCGTGAGTCCTAGATGGTCTACTTCAAGTAGACATAGTATAGGCTCCAGAAATATGACACCCAGTTGTTTGAGTCCCAGAAGGTCTGGCTCAACTGAAAACAGTCCTAGCTCTAAAACAACTAAAAATGGTTCCAGCCCCAAAAGTACAAAATCAACTTGTACAAGCCCTAACTGGTCAACCAGAGATGTTAGTCCTAAAAAGGCTGAATCGACTTCTGTTATTCCCAGGACAATTAGTTTAAGAACAAGTGAGACAAGCGATGAAATTTCTGACAGTCACAAGAGTTCCACTTTCACTAAAGATGACCCTAGGACGAAACAGATTAAAAGGGAATCCAATTCTTTCAGTCCTGGAAGGTACAGCACAACGGCATGTAGTTCTTCTAAGAAAAAAATGAACATCGAAGCTGTCTACGTAAGTGTTAAGGCACCTAAAATAGCTAGAAATGGCACTAGTCCTGAAAGTACTGGGGAATCCACTCCTGCTAGAAAACCCTTCCAAAATGGTGCTGGTCCTAAAAAGAGCGTTAAAGCTATGAATGCCATGAGGTTGGCTAAAGCAGCAAAAGTTAATACAATAGCTAAAATAAAGATTTCTACTAAATCTAAACTGCAGACAAGACAGTCAGCAGAGAAGCAGGCCAGCTGTGAGGTTGTGAAAAAGTTTAGATCGACAGCTGTGTGGATTCCTCCTGTAATTCCAGCCGGTGAAAACGGGTTACCACTATTACCTGTAAAGACTGAAACGAGTGACCACAACCAAAACTATGATTACTCCGCCATACTTGTCAAAGGACCACCCATTATATCGCCTCTACAGCCCTTGGCAGTCATAGGTAGGCATCTGCTGAAGAACCAGTGTGGGGAATGCGGTCGCATCCTCAGCAGCAGTGCTGCGCTGGAGAGCCACGTCAGTCTCCACACAGGACAGCGGCCTTTCTCATGCACACTCTGCGGGAAGAGTTTCCCAAACTCCAAGGTTTTTAAACGGCATGACCGGGTGCATCGTAATGGCCGGATCCACATCTGCCAGCAGTGCGGGAAGGGCTTCGTCTACAGTTTTGGCCTCACCAAACACATCCAGATGGTGCACAGCAGGATAAAACCATTTATTTGCCAGATCTGCAACAAGGGATTCTATACCAAACGAGATGTGGAAATCCACATACGTATCCACACTGGAGAGAAACCTTTCCCCTGCACCCTCTGTGAAAAGAAATTCACAAGGAGAGTAGAACTTAACGTGCATTTGCGGTGGCATAAAGGGGAGAAGAGACACTGGTGTCCGTACTGCTCCAAAGGATTTTTAGACTACAATAATCTGAAACGGCACAAGTATACCCACACAGGGGAGAAACCACATACCTGCCCACATTGCCCCAAGAAATTCTCACAGTCAGGTCACATGAAAAAGCATATGAGAAATGTGCATAAAGACGATTGAGAGATGGACATCCAAGATGCAACCGGGAACTGTGTTGTTTTTTTTATAAAAGAAGATATAAAGTCTCAATTTAGATACTATGTGAGAATACATGGTGGGGCATCAGGTTTTTTTTTTTTTTCTTCTTGACGTCTCATATTTGTATGAGAGAAAGTGAGAAAAGCAGTTTCTTTATGCCGAGTTCATTAAAGGATGATTGTTTTCATTGTACTTTTGTGAAGGCCTAGAATGTAGTCTGACACTTTGGGAAATACATTTATTTACCTTATTTATACATTTGGTATAAACCGGAAGGGATTAACGCCACGTTAATATTGAAAGCAGCTTATCTGAAGCTAATAAATCAACATGCATATGGTTTGTTAAAACAACAACAACAAAAATTAAAAAATGATAAGTAATGGAAGACTGTAGCTATTTTTAGAAGAGCAAATTTTTTTTTTCCAATTTTGTCAAGACCTCTTGTTGCCTAGAAGTCCTTGCACTGAGTACAAGATTGAGAAATTGTTATGCTGGGTTTCTGCTCACCAAGAAATGACTGAAAAATAAATCTAGCTAAAAACAAAAATTATTTTCCAAATGGTTGGACTATTCTTTTAAATACATTTTCTGTGTTCTTTGCAGAGTAAGAAAAAGTGGGCACATAAATGGCAGTATTTCATTGGTTAGTTTGTAAAGATAATGTGTGTAAAAGTAGCATTTTTCTCCTGTATTGTTAATTTTTTTGTGTGTAATATTTTATTTGTGCAAAATTATGTTTCTGATATCTGTTTCAATAACTGATATGACCAGAGTTGTGAGTTCACGGATAACCAGAATGTTGAACACTTATTTGTATCTGCGTTGCCTATTTGCGGGTAAAGTAATTTTTTTATTTAATTTCTTTTCTTTTGTTACCAAAACTTTACCTAATATTGACAAAGAGTAGTTTCACTACCTTTTCACTCTTTTCAAACTTGTAACTGGTGCAAACTGTTATAAGATTTTATGTTGTGTTATGTAACTGTGAAAATATCAATTATTGGTATTGTTAATACAGTTAACATTATTTATACTGCTATTACTTGCTTGTGCAATAGTTTAACATATCAAACAAGAATTGTAAAGGTGCATCCACACCAAACATGAATATTTGACCACTGGAAAGTTTCCTGTCTGTGTTTAATTTCTGTTAAGACGAGGAATACCTTGCATCTAGCAGTTTTCATCGAAGTGATATATTTTCAGTTGGAGCGGACACACGCGGGCCATTGACTGGAATCCTCACCTGTTAACGTCTTGACATTACTTTGTGTGCACTTGTGACAGTAGTCCCGCAAGTCCTGGGACACTGCTGTTTTAATTAAACCAAGGAGGTTAAAGTCTTAATCAATAAAGACTTAATGACAAAATAAAAAGTCAATTTTAGATAGTATTTAACATTGTGTTTTATTAAAGGAGACAGCCTTGCTTTGCTAAATGTTTTTTTTTCTTTCACAAACATGTTTAAAATGCAAACTTTAAAGAAAAAAAAAAGTCAAACCACATTGTCCTATACTTTTATCATTTAAACCTCATTTAAGTCATTGTACATATTGTAAATTTACTCTAATTCAGATGTATATTTTGTTGGTCCTGTTAATTGAGAAAAATGAGTAATAAATGGAAAGTTGTGCAACATTTGTTATTTTCTGTTAATGAAATCTTTTTTTACTTTTTGTTTTGGCAAATGTCCAATTTGTATTTTTTTCTTTCATTTCCAATAATTTAAATTCTTAAAAAGCTTATAGAACGAAAAAGCACGTTTTCCGCAATACAAGTCAAACAGCGTTGTTCTCCCTGAAGAGGTGTGACTAATTTACTTAAGATTTTATCATTTTAAGTAACTGGTATTAATCAGGTTTGATGATGAATGTTTAAGTACATTAGTCTTTTTCAATTCTCATTCAATGTCAATATCTCTTCAAATCTGATTGCTGCATCCATTCTCCCGCACTTAATGCTCTCGGGTTCTCTACAGTCCGAAGATATGACCCTGTTCTAAGACCCCGAATACTGTAGCCATAGAAAGTCCATCCCCCCATTTACTTTAAATGTTCTGGATTTCAGAAACCAGGCGATTCACTGATCTTAAAAGAAAGGGCAGAAACAACTACCACTAATTTATCTTATTTGTATCTTTGTTTGGAGTAACTTGTTGATTTTGTTTGCACTGATATTTTGTTGTGAACATGTAGCCTTTGGTTGCCTTTGGGCAAGACATTTTTTTTTTTATCACATAAGGATTTAAAATGTGTGACATGTATAGTGCATGCATAGTTTTCCCACAATTGGCGTGTTTTCATTTGATAAAAAGATAATTTTTTTCTTGCTTCATGCCAAGATACTGCTCTGGCTTGTATTCCTACTTCTACTGAAACCATCAGGGATCAAGACGTGAAGGAATATTATTGTGTATTTTCATGGGTGGAAAGGATTTTGACCGCCTTCCGATGTGCATTCAACTCAAGATTTGCTCCAAACAGGATTTTTGCGTGAAACTTGAGAAAAAATAAAACTAAACAATGTACTTCATGTTTAATTTCGGGCAACTTCAGTATACACTCATCATGCATTACTTACACATTGAAGCAGGTTATCCGAGCATAAAATATCCATCACCAGAAGAAAGTTTAATGCCATATGGAGGAGCATTATTTAAAAAACCTCGACCTAAGCCCTTCACAGCCTTATTGCGAAGGCAGATACCAGCAGGCACAGCCACAGTGGCAGCGACAGAGCGAGAGCAGGAGGGCCACCCGAGTGAACAATTGAATGATAGCACTTGCCCACATTACCAACATCATCCACAGCTATGAACTCTACAATCTGTGAGCAGCAGGATGCGTTGTAGTTTGCCTGGAAGATGGAATTACTCAACGGGAAGTACGTCAGGTTTCCAGTCCCCTGACGCAGGGAAATGCTCTGTATCCCGGTGCCGTTTCCGTCAGTAAGGTGAGCTGTGAGCTCCCATGTGAAAGGTTTGCACTGGGACATATCATTAGGGCAATGATCAGCCAGCACACTAACCACGTCACACACTGGCTGAATAAAATCTGTAATCTAGACAGAAAAGAGAAAAAGATGGGGAATTTCTATCAGAGTAACGTCAACATGGCACTTTAGATCTATAGCACACAGCTATAATAGCCCTCTTTGTAGCTAAATCCAATAGAACTTCTATGTAGTTACTTGACTGCGTCAAACTATGTTACATCGAGGAATCCTCTGGTTACCTTGGTAAAAACGGAAAATCTCAGTACGGCGTAATTGGAGTCAACACGGCTGGGCGACTTGGCTTTAATAGTCAGGGTGATGTCAGTGCCTGATGGGGTGTCGGCAGGTGGGGTAATGGTCAGCGTAGCATTAGAATATTGTCCAGTTGTCAAGTTGAGGCTGTCAAGAGAGGAGAAAAATACACCTGAAGGTTACAGGAATTGGATTCGTGATATAGTAGGAGAGAGTTTGCAGTGCCAGGCAGGTTGGGGTTGAGTTACCCTAACGTTTACTCCATTCGGTGGGTAGGGGTTTCACATGGTACTCCAGGTCAATCGTAGATTACGTTCAAACAACAGTGATGTGTTTCACTCGGCTATGATTGTTTTGCCAGAGCGAAAGGGGGGAGGGGAAGCAACAGTTGTGACCTTAGCGATGGAGCGGAGGAAGCAGCAGCTAAAAGTATGTTTAAAGACAACAATAAGTGCCCAAGAAAAGTTTCTTAGTTGCTCCTTATGAAAGAATATCCCTGAAGAAGGTGCTGTTGGGGCCGTGGGAGATATGGTTGGGCATGGTCGCTAGTTTCTCTCACCTCTTTGGGTAGGAAATGGGGAAGCTTCTGTCATTTCTGATGTTGATGGAGAATGAACCACCAGAGCCCTGCGTCATCAAACTGAAAGGGAGCTTCGAGGCTTTTCCTGGCTCCACACTGCTGTCCACCACAGCCTAGAGTGGACAAGTGAAGGAAACAGGTAAAGACTGCTGATATCTTTCTTATATTCCTAAAATGTTTGGATATTCCTTCACCATCCTCATGGTTTCTGTCATCAAACAAAAGCTGTGTGAAAGGGTACACAGGATGTAAAGGGGAAGTAAAGCAAACAGACCTGGATAGTCACTTTGGAGACGGACATCTGGGTGGTTGACTGCCTCTGAAATTCACTGTTTGACACTTTGTCGGTTCCTTTCAGAAGGACCACGAACTCCCCTTGAGGGGCCACATTCACAGTCACCAGGATGTCTCCGTTGCCCATGTCAGTCAATGTGCTGGTGGCACCGGACGCAGAACCAGACACGGGTACCAGGTTGACATCTCCAACAGTGATCGAGGACGGACCTCTCCTACCTATTACTGAGAGCATCAGGGTAGCTGGCTGCCCTGAGTTTCCAGACGTAGGGAGAAGATCGAAAGGAAAACCAAAAGACAAAGGTACAAGTCATATAAGGTAATATCGGACACTGAACTATTTTCTACCACTGGATTGTGGTGTACAGAAACACTGGATTATGTGCGTCTGTTTTAGAAAACACATCCACAAGTAACTATATTTTAAATAGCGTCAGATGAGTATTCAGATAATAATTTGGATATTGGGGATTGAAATACTCTTACCTTAACTTTTGTGATGATGACTATACATAATAAATTACGACATCTATGTCTTACACAGCTAGTGATGTGGTGCTACCAATAAAACTGCTTTTTTGCAGCTACTGTACCTGCTTGTGGACGCCCTCTGAGAACTGCATAACCCGGGTGAGGTCCACCGAAACTTTCCACAAAGTTATAGATGAAGGTGATAATACTCTGGCCTGGAAACACAATCACTTACCCTAAATACAGATACACAGCAAGAACTCATTGAACCTGTAAATGCACTAACAGTTATGAAAGGAATTTTGTTTAAGTATTCTGACACTTTTGATGAAAAACACGTGTAAACGACAAATATACAGCATCTGACCTGTGACTTTGAGTGTGTACGGTTGGTTGGTCATGATATTAATCTTCCATGTTCCCGCCTGCTTGTCAGCGTTGAGACGAACTCTCATCAGGTTGCCCGCTGTCTTAATGGTCCCCAGTTTACCGCTTGCCTCGTTGTGACTCTGACTCACTCCTGGAAATGTTTAGCACATTTCATTAGCAATGAGAGTTTACACCAAGAAAGAAACACAAAAGGCCTCCACTGCACTGGAACAGTGAGTTACCGGCGGGGTTGGTCAGACTGAAAGAAATGGATGTTCCCGTGATGTAAATAGTGATGTTTTTCAGTGATTTATCCAACATGAAACGAAAGATCTCATCCTTCCCAGGGTTCCTCGCTCGCTGAAGAACTGTCACCTGAGGAAAAGGAGGGAAGAGCAAAATGGACGATTTACCTCTTCAATTCTTCAAACTAGTCCGATTCCTTTCTGGTACATGCTTCAGTGAGTATACTCGTAGAGTTTCAAACTTTTACCAGAGCTGAAGTCGAAGTGTCTTGGATAATGTCAGTGGCCATGGCCAGCTTTTTCTTCTCTACCTGGATGGCCAGGCCTCCAGAGGCCAAAGCTAAGTCCTTATAGTTGTGAAAGTCTGGTATTGGGCGGTTAGGACGGGTGGTCGTGAAGTATGTCACCTGTGGAGATCAGTCAATGTGCAGGTTATATTCATAACCTCTTCACCGACGTACTTAGTGAACATTGGTCGTCATTGAGTGCCAGTCAGCATTTACCGTTGACTTGGTGGTCCTGATGAGAGCAATAATAGTGTCTTTTAGGGAGATGTCTTTGGCTATAGCATCCGTGAAAACGTATATTTGGGACGAGGAAGGAGCACCAGTGAGAGCCAGCTGGAGAAATGAGAGACCATAACTTCACCTTTTTTACAGAACAAACGCCCCCAAAACAATCACAGTCCCAGTTACAATTTGAAGATGCTGCAGTTCATTGTAGTACCTGAAGTCCTGACAGGCACAGCTCAGCGATATCACCACCACCGCCTGCTTTGAGCTTTGAGATTTCTGCTTTCATCTCATCAGGATCTGATGTCCTGATCATAGGTCCAAATTCTACATATAAGCACAAAAACGAGCTGAACACCAAGAATAAGTATTTTGGATTCCTACAGAACGCTGTGACCTTTATGCAGTTTGTTGCAGTTAGCCAGATCTACTTTACATTAGATTGCATGTAAATATATCTAATATAACAACTTTACCATCAAGCTTTGGTCAAATACCACTCATGGTTTTTCTACACATGACATATATAGGTAAAGCAGTTCATACTGGGGTCATTGAAGGCCACAAGTATGTACTCTGAGGGCTCGTCCTGAGTTCCTTTTTTGCCGTCAATGATTTTGTAAAGAACCGCCCTGGCTTCACTGATGTCGATTGACATACTGCCCGTGGTGTCAATAACGAAGCACACAACAGATGAACGGGCAATCCCCATCATTCTGTAAGAAAAGACAAGAGAATGTTGATCTTTATCCCAGAGCTCAACTTTCATTTATGATTGAGTTGTTTTTCATATCTGGCCGTCGTACCTCAGAAAGTTATTGTCCCCTGCAGCGAGGTGGATGTCCTCCAGCAGCTGGAGGCTGGCAGCTGTGGCTTCGTGCACAGCAGCATCGTGGACGGCCACGTTATCCGAGCGGCGCTCATCTTTGTTGATGCCTCCTCGAGGCTGCGTTACGCTGGTGAGATCAGCCACGCCTCCGTGGCTACATTTACCTGGTGCAGGACAGAAGGGAGAGGTAACACTGGGTTGCATGTGGATTTTATTACTTTATCAAAGCAGTAAGTACATTTATCAACACAGAACATTTAAATCAAAGTCATCCAGTTGACATGTGATAGTTATAGTGAGGGACTTTTACACATGAATAAATGTCCAATACATTCAACCCCTTGCTAAAAAGGTTTACACAACGATGATTAATCGAATCTCTGCCTGATATTTATCAGGCAGAGATTTAGTCAGCCACCAATTGTGCAAGTTCTCCCACTTAAAAAGATGAGAAACGCCTGTAATTTTCATCATAGGTACACTTCAACTATGAGAGACAGAATGGGGGAAAGAATCCAGGAAATCACATTGTAGGATTTTTAATGAATTAATTGGTAAATTCCTCGGTAAAATAAGTATTTGGTCACCTACAAACAAGCAAGATTTCTGGCTCTCAGACCTGTAACTTCTTTAAGAGGCTCCTCTGTCCTCCACTCGTTACCTGTATTAATGGCACCTGTTTGAACTTGTTATCAGTATAAAAGACACCTGTCCACAACCTCAAACAGTCACACTCCAAACTCCACTATGGCCAAGACCAAAGAGCTGTCAAAGGACACCAGAAACAAAATTGTAGACCTGCACCAGGCTGGGAATACTGAATCTGCAATAGGTAAGCAGCTTGGTGTGAAGAAATCAACTGTGGGAGCAATTATTAGAAAATGGAAGACATACAAGACCACTGATAATCTCCCTCGATCTGGGGCTCCACGCAAGATCTCACCCCGTGGGGCCAAAATGATCACAAGAACGGTGAACAAAAATCTCAGAACCACACGGGGGGACCTAGTGAATGACCTGCAGAGAGCTGGGACCAAAGTAACAAAGGCTACCATCAGTAACACACTTCGCCGCCAGGGACTCAAATCCTGCAGTGCCAGACGTGTCCCCCTGCTTAAGCATGTCCAGGCCCGTCTGAAGTTTGCGAGAGAGCATTTGGATGATCCAGAAGAGGATTGGGAGAATGTCATATGGTCAGATGAAACCAAAATAGAACGTTTTGGTAAAAACTCAATTCGTCGTGTTTGGAGGAGAAAGAATGCCGAGTTGCATCCAAAGAACACCGTACCTGCTGTGAAGCATGGGGGTGGAAACATCATGCTTTGGGGCTGTTTTTCTGCAAGGGGACCAGGACGACTGATCCGTGTAAAGGAAAGAATGAATGGGGCCATGTATCGTGAGATTTTGAGTGAAAACCTCCTTCCATCAGCAAGGGCATTGAAGATGAAACGTGGCTGGGTCTTTCAGCATGACAATGATCCCAAACACACCGCCCGGGCAAAGAAGGAGTGGCTTCGTAAGAAGCATTTCAAGGTCCTGGAGTGGCCGAGCCAGTCTCCAGATCTCAACCCCATAGAAAATCTGTGGAGGGAGTTGAAAGTCCGTGTTGCCCAGCGACAGCCCCAAAACATCACTGCTCTAGAGGAGATCTGCATGGAGGAATGGGCCAAAATACCAGCGACAGTGTGTGAAAAGCTTGTGAAGACTTACAGAAAACGTTTGACCTCTGTCATTGACAACAAAGGGTATATAACAAAGTATTGAGATGAACTTTTGTTATTGACCAAATACTTATTTTCCACCATAATTTACAAATATATTCTTTAAAAATCAGACAATGTGATTTTCAGGAATTTTTTTTCTCATTTTGTCTCATAGTTTAGGTATACCTATGATGAAAATTACAGGCCTCTCTCATCTTTTTAAGTGGGAGAACTTGCACAATTGGTGGCTGACTAAATACTTTTTTGCCCCACTGTAGCTAATACTGGCATCAATCTTTCTTTTCCTGTTTGTGCATAAATGATTAGTTCAATCTAAATGTGTCATCAGCATGTTGTTAAATATGATGTTATGTGTATTATATATAATATATGTTTATGTGATACAATACCTGAAGGCTTGGTAGAAGAAGAGATTGACAAGTAGCCAGAGGTAAGTTTCTTCTCATTCAGGATCTTGCGGAGGATTTGACTTTTACATTTTCCACTGGCACAGTCACTGCAGGTGGCGGTGTCCACACCTACACAGGCAAAGTGCAAACAAGAAGCAGGAGTGGAGGCGTTATACTTATACCAAAAGTAATTTGCAAGGATTAAAATAAGCATATTTTGCTTTATGACATTTTGCACAACCCAGAGAAAGTTATTTGCTATATCTTGTAACACACACTCACCTGCCAGGTTGTCCAGAGGAAGGTCTGGGCGCATCAGGTTGATGTCTGTGCCCGTGTTGCCCAGCTCCACCCAGTTACTGTGGCTGTAGAAGTCCTGACAGTGTATGGAAACACACACGACTTTATTTCTATCTTCTTTCCCCTCCATCGTCCTGGCTTCCACTCTGTCTTTTTATTTCTTAAAGCCGAGGTTTTTAAATTTTCCCTCCTCACCTGTAGAGTATGAAGGACTCTGCCTAGTGTTTCCCTGGCAGCCTGGAAGTTTTCCTTGTGAATGTTAGCCTTAATGGCCACCACGCCCTCCGTGATGAGACCACGTCCCGCCAAGAAGGCCTCGGAGTTGAAGTGATGTGGAGCACTGGAAGAATTTATCACGCGGAAGAAGAAAATCATATCTAAAGCTTTGGAACACAAACATTTATAGCTGCTTTTTTCTTTTTTTTAATAATAAAATGTTATTCTGTATTTTCTCCTACTTTACCTATTGGCAAAGTCTCGGTCCAGCAGTCCGTTCTGGACTAAAATCTCCTGAAGAGTCGAGTGGAACTTGGCTCCAGACACCTCTCCCGTTGCTGTGGGACCCAGACAGGCCCTGACCAGCTCCTCAGGGGAGGAACCCTAGAGGTCGAAGGTAAGAGATCACAATGTGAGCAGTGAGAACGAGCACTATTCAAACAAGAGCCGGTGTTTATAAAAGAAAATGGAACCATGTTTGTTGCAAAAATGATGAAAAAGGGGTTTAAAGATTTCCCAATGAAGCCTATTAAGTCAAGTCAAGTGAACCGTATTTATGAAGCACCTTTCGTGCAAAATTGGTGTTTTACAATAAAATAAAAATGCAACAATTTTTAGGACCGATAACATAAATAAATAAAAGGTAATATAAACTAAGTGACATGTCAGGAAAAAAAGACTATATAGAAATTGGTACAAATTATATATAAAATAGATTTCGAGAAGTTAAAAAGGCATGTCTTAAGATTTATTTTAAAGGTGTTTAAAGATTGTGAAGCCCTCAGCTCTTACTGCTCCTCCAGGTAAAAATCACTACAATCCTCTACTACTTTCTTAAATTCTTATATCAAAATTTTATTTCTTGAGTATTGTTGGAATGAAAAAAGAATAAACCACAAAGTGAAATTTTTTTCGGTGTATATATGACTTTCTCTCTTGCTTTTTTAAAGCTTATGTATCCAGGCAAGTAGAGTAAAACCAAGTGTTAAAATGCAAATGAATGTGTTTGTATTTTAAGTGTGTGTTTCTGGGTGACTATGTTGTGCGCTGTCATGCACTCTTTTTTTTCTTGTAATTTCTATCGTACCGTGGGGTTGAACTTGCGGCCGGCGGCCTTGGCCACCGTCCGACACGTCTCAGTCACTTTCTGCAACAGAACTGCTCTTGTAATGCTGACGTGACTGGACATCCCACGCCTGATGGGGTAAAAGGCCCCTGCGGGGCCCGATAGAGCCAAGGCCAGCAGGGCGATGCCCAGCAATGAAGTCATGTTTGATCTACAGAAAGAACGATATGAATTATTAGCTATCAGGTTGGTTAATACTTCAAATAATACAGGTGATTTTTGCTTATGCATCCTCATATTGCCTCATGTTTCTGGAAAATATCTTGGCAGACACATCAGTATCAGAACATTTGATCAGAAAACGGAGTCATTTATGGGGATAATAATTCAAATAGCCACTAAAGAACCAGGTGAGAAAAACAATGCATTACAAACAACATGCAATACGCACATATGTTTACAAACTTTGTCTGCTGCATCCTTATTTTGGTGGGTTTTTTCAAATAGTGACAGTTTGTATTTTAAGCCCTTTAAAGTTGTTCAGTGTACTTAACTAAATATCAATATAACCATATAACCATATCCTTTATTTGCTTTTCACACAGATTCATCAATAAAAGGGATTGTGCAAACAGTGGATTTAAATCCACATAGAGGATGGGTTCCAACTGTTATAATCCAATGTTTGCAATCATTTGTCAGTTAAAATAAGTGTAAAAAAAACGAAACAAAAAAAGCTAAACAAAACATATAAACCCGGAGAGAAGGCTTGATCTCCCGACGTGCACGACAGCGCCCCTCTGGTAAACGTCAGTGTTGCATGTGTGAGTTAACCAGTTGCTGGTGAGTTACCAGTGGATTTAAACCCGCATAGAGGATGGGATCCAACTGTTATAATCCAATGTTTGCAATAATTTTTAAAATAAGTGTAAATAACTAAACAAAACATAAATTTATAACTTATATAAAATATATCACACGTACATCATGTGTACAACAAAATCGAATAAACAAGTAAATAAAATAGTTTACAACAGTGTAAAACGTGCAGTTTAATCAAAATTGAAAAAAAAAAACAATATACGGATTAAAATTCTGATTCAGTTCCCCTCATTAAGAAAACCACTTATAAAATCTAGTGCTTATTGTACACTTTAAATTAGGATGTGCTCAACTTTTCTCTACTGTGAAAATGTTAAGAAAAACATTTATATTTTAAAATTCATTAGGTTTGAGAGGATTAATCAATAAAAGGGATTGTGGAAACAGTGTGTAGTCTATGTAACACACTAGATTTCCTGTGTTAAGTTTAGGACTGTCCTTAGGTCGCTCTGGGAGTGAATGAAACATGGCAAATGTTTGCAGTTTAAAACAAGGAACTGAACTGCAATTTATTAGAGTTATTAACACGCACAGAAAATCAAGGGAACAGCATAAAAGAAAAACAACAAATTCAAATAGTAACCGGTCAAATAATAACCGTGTCAATTTCAGTCTATTGTCTTTCAGTCTACTACCCGGGTAGTGTATGTCTGTAGGCTCTCTTACCTGAATCCTTTGCTCGTCGGTGCTCCGGCAGGAGAATCCAAGAAGTCCAAATGCAGCTTCACTCACGGCAAAGATGATCAGGGGTCACAGGGTCACTCAGCTCCAGCGCTCTGCAGAGGTTTCTGGGGATCGCTGTCTCCATCACAGATCCATACAAAAAAAAACAATCTGTATACAGTAGAACAGAATATGTCAGTCCTGTAATTTCTAAACTCTATCATTCGTGTAACAGTAAATGACCAGTACACAACATAGTATTACACACACACATATACAATACTATTCACTATGGTCAATATTAACATACCAACATATTTCACACACAGCATAGTTACACATGTACTCATGTCTCAGTGGAATCTATCACTTATAAACATGCATTATTTAAACGTCCAAAGTTAGTAATCAACACACTCAACAGCTGTTCTCTCAATCTGACCAAGAACATGACGTCATCGTTCCCGCTCGGTTCAACAGGTCCCGACGCATTAACCGCCAGCGCTTAGATAGCCCCGTCGCGCACTTGTAGCTCCACAATCACAGATATCAACCCCGTAAAATAATATTCAACAACAAATTAATATTTATCTCCGACTGTTTTCCCCCCTTCTCTCCTGATCGGTATCTTTAGCCCAACTAAACAACTGTTTACAACCGTCCTTCTTTGTAGCTCTGCACCAACGGCTAACTGTGAGCAACGCATTCACCACTCACCGGAGATTCTTCTCAGACTTAAAAGAAACTTTTCCCGTCGGAGTCGGTCTGGTTAACGACCAAATAAATAAAACAGTGAGCAAAAATCAACCAAATGAGATTCTTCAGTGGTGTAGCTCATGACGCTGCTGTTTCATTGGAGACATAAAGGGTCGTGTCCCGGAGAGAAGGCTTGATCCCCCGACGTGCACAACAGCGCCCCTCTGGTAAACGTCAGTATTGCATGTGTGAGTTAACCAGTTGCTGGTGAGTTACCAGTGGATTTAAACCCACATAGAGGATGGGATCCAACCGTTATAATCCAATGTTTGCAATCATTTGTCAGTTAAAATAAGTGTAAAAAACGAAACAAAACATAAATTTATAACTTATATAAAATATATCACATGTATATCATGTGTATAACAAAACTGAATAAACAAGTAAATAAAGTAATTTACAAGTGTAAAACATGCGCATTAATCAAAATTGAAAAAAACAAAAACAATATACGGATTAAAATTCTGATTCAATTCCCCTCATTAAGAAAAACACTCTTGTAAAATATTTTGCTTATTATACACTTTAAATTAGGATGTGCTAAACTTTTCTCTACTATGAAAATGTTAAGAAAACATGTATATTTTAAATTTATTAGGTTTGAGAGGAAACACTTAAATGCCAAAAATGCTGTGGAAGGGAAAAAGCAAAAATTTTCATACCAAGTAAGAAACTTCAAAGCTGAAATCCAACTATACCTCGATGGTATACCATCATCCAAAAACATGCACCTCAGGTAAGGTTACCTGGCGCCGCGCTAGTGGCAGCCTGCTGCAGCAGCTCCCCCGAGAGCCCCCCTGCTGTAGCGAAGAAATTTCCCCTCGGGGATTAATAAAGTGAATAAAATTTAAAAAATACAATTAAAAAAAATGTTTCCCTGCTGTGAGGACCCCGGTGACTCTTGAAGAGGTCTAAAGTACAGCCTCACCACGTCTTTACAGCTGAATATATACAGCACATCATATATAATGGAGGGTGGGGATTTGAATACACAACATACTTGACTGTATAACTAAAGATTCTCAAGTTGGAGGTGGAGGACTGCAGGGTCATGACTTCAATAGCATTACGCTGTAAAATGTTATCTCATTTCACACAGGAAGTCATTAATTGAGCTCGTTTTAATTTAGTTGAATTATCTTTACCCATATAAACATGAAAACTGAAGATGAATGAAATGTTCCCGTGAAATATTTCCTGATTAGACGTATTTTCCTTTTCATTGCTGTCGCTCCGACCTGCATCCAGGATGTACAGGACTTAAACAAAGCTTGCCAGGGAGGCGGGATGAATTATAGTCTTCACTGCTCCAAGCTCGAGGTTTTGACATTTCCAGATTTGTCCGTATATCTTTACAGCCAGACACTGTTCTTTGAGCACATCTTGGTATATTATAAACTCTTATAATACACATTTATATGAGACAGTTTTGCTTTGTTAAATGCTTCTCTTTTCTTTCACAAACATGTTTGAAATGCAAACGGTTTATCCACTTCAAGATGAATGTTTAAGTACATTAGTCTTTTTCAATTCTCATTCAATGTCAATATCTCTTCAAATCTGATTGCTGCATCCATTCTCCCGCACTTAATGCTCTCGGGTTCCTTGCAGTCTGAAGATATGACCCTGTTCTCAGACCCCTAATACTGTAGTCATAGAAAGCCCATCCCATTTACTTTAAATGTTCTGGATTTCAGGCAACTTCACTATACAGTCGTCATGCATTGCTTACACATTGAAGCAGGTTATCTGAGCATAAAATATCCATCGGCAAGACATTTTCATCACATAAGGATTTAAAATGTGTGACATGTATAGTGCATGCATAGTTTTCCCACAGTTAGCGTGTTTTCATTTGATAAAAAGATAATTTTTTTTCTTGCTTCATACCAAGATACTGCTCTGGCTTTTATTCCTACTTCTACTGAAACCATCAGGGATCAAGACTTATAGGAATATTCACTAGCTAGGACCCTGCCTCGGCCGAGGGCGAACCTTCATTGATTGAGGGAGATTAAGCCAGGGTGATTGTTTCGCGGTTTGGGGAAGGCTTAGTTGAGGATCCACTGCGGCTCCCGGGCCTTGCAGATCCCCAAAAGAAGCCATCCTAAGAAAGCAAGGCTGCCTGCCCTTTGTGCAGGTCATCGAAGCTGTGGCGGGTGCAGAGTTGATAGGCTTGGGAAGACCAGCGGCCCATGACCTTGATGAAGTGGTCTGGGACTCCTCTGCTTGACGCGGTGGTGGCTGCCCCTATGCGGAAGGAGTGGCCGGAGAAGGAGTCAGGATTAATCCCGGAGGTGATTAGAACGGCTCTGAAGTATAAAAGGAACCAGGATCGATTGGCGAATTGGCCTGTTTCGGTGATGAACAGCGGTTCATGGGAAGAAGTTTGCTGTGTTTTCCTGAGCTGCAGATAGTGTATGAGGGGTTCATAGGGGCTCAGATGTGAATTTAGTTTAAAGTAACAAATGGGAACTGGGTTGCTTACCTGGTTTGTTTTGCTCCGTTTGAGCGAATAGCCGAAGCAATCTTCGGAGATGGGATAAAGGTCTGATACGAAAGGGTGGAGACTAGGGTTAAACTTGGCTGAAGAAGAAGAGAATTCTGAGCATCGCAAGAAACCGAAGAAAGCAAGTAGAAACATGGATTCCAGAGTGCGCGCCAGGTGGGCGGAAAAGTGGTTGGAACGAAGGGTGGCAATGCAGCGAGAAATAAGATCGGTGGTTAGCGGGAGTCGGTGTAGGTGTTTGGTGCTGAAGGCCTTTAATAAGTAAAGACGACTGGGAGAGCGTTGCAGGGGAGCAGGGGGAGCCAGTGAGTAATCTTGCAAAGAAGTTGATACCGCTAAGGTAAACCTTAATGGTGGGTATCTTGATGTGAAGAATTGAGTGGACATAGGAGATGAAGCTGCATACAGAGGCCACGTCGAAGGAAGGGAACGGAAGGTTAAACGTGGCGTGGAAGGAGCGGAAAGAGTTCCAGGCCGTCCAGTAAGTGGAAAGAGTGCTGGGGGCTAAGCTGCTGCTGATGGCTTGTTGGGAAAAAGAGATGAGTTCTGCGATGGTTTGTTTAAAATGAGGAATGTCGTGTCTGAAAATGGTGGGACGGGTTAGATTCTCCTCCGCGTCTGGAGCTAAGGTTCTGAAGATCTGGAAGGAGAAGCGAGACAAAGAGTCAGCGATGGAGTTATGGTGGCCAGGAACATGTTTAGCTCGGAGAATAAATTGATGGGTGACCGACAGCCACGTGAGACGGTGTATGAAGGGCATGATCGTAAGAGTTTGTTCTGCCTTTGTTAATGATGTCGACTGCGGCGATATTATCAGAGTGGATGAGTATAGACCTTTTTGGCCACTCGTGACCCCAGAGGAACGCGGCAATAATGACCGGATATATTTCGTGGACTGCTGAAGATGATCGGAGGGAGCCTTGGAGGAAGTTGCGGAATTCGATGGGCCATTCAGCTGAAAACCATCATCTGCCATAGTGGCCCCCAAAACCGGCGGAAGGAGCAGCATCAGTACAGAGCTGAATGTCTTCTGGGTTGGAAAGTTGGTCATCGTAAAAGAAGATGACACCGTTCCAGTTGGAGAGATGCAGCCACATCTGCATCTCTGTTCTGGAGGGGGTATCCATGGAGACTGGATCGATAAGTGAGGGTGTGGATGATGCAAGGGAGAGCAAGTGCGAAATAAAGGAGCGGCCCTGGGGGATGATGCACAAGGCAAAGTTCAGATGTCCCAAGAAGGAGAGTAGTTGTCGTTTTGTGCAAGAGGGAGTAAGAAGAAAGTTTTGTAGGAGGAGAATGGCGCGGTGGAGTTTCTCCGCGGGCAAAGAAGCTTGGAACCGGACAGTGTCGAGAGTAATCCCGAGAAACTCCAAGATGTGTGAAGGACCTTCTGTTTTCTCTTCAGAGAGAGGGACGCCAAGCTGAGCAAAGACTGATTTCATGGTCAAGAGACCGTGGGCTGGAGGTGATGAAGGAGGAGTTATAACTAGGAAGTCGTCGAGGAGGTGGACCAGGTGAGGAATTTTTGTGGTTGTTGGAGAGAATCCAACACGAGGCCTCTGATAGTGTGTCAAATAATTTAGGGCTGCTCTTGCAGCCGAAAGTGAGTCTCGCGGCAAAGTAGTCGGCGTCCTTCCAGTGGACGCTGAAGAGGCGCCAGAAGTCCGGATGGATGGGGAGGATTTTGCATAGTGGGGGCATAGTCGGAAAAGAGAGCATGGGATGGTTGGAGGGTAGGGAAAGAAGGAGTAGGGACTGGCATCCCGGTGCCAGGAATCTCCATAGTAGAAGGGTAAACTGCGGCCCTCGTTGTGCTGGGGAAGGTCGTTGGAGGCGCCTGAGGAAAGGGGGCAGAAGGGTTGTAAGTTGGCAGCCCAGTGGTGATGATGGGCACTGTGGATGGATGAGAGAGGGAGAAAGAGGAAAGAAGACCTGGCAACCCGGTGCCAGAGTAGAGGGCAGAAAAAGAGGGGTATGGAAGAACAGCAGCAGTACAGACTGATGGATCCAAGCCAGAAGGTAGGATGGAATGCTGTGGAAATTGAAGAGAGGAAAAAAGAGTCGGCATCCCGGTGCCGCTGTGCAAAGATGAGTTTGCCTCAGGAAGTGGAGGGGGATGAGAGGTGACGCGCTGCAAACCTGGCAACCCGGAACTTTGTGGGTGGGAGGGCGGGGGTTGGAGGTGCGTGGTAACAGCACTGTCGTTGACGTTACGCCGGTGTGTTTTGGATGGAGGTACGTCTGTGTTTTTAGCCTGACGTGACTTTTGGAAAGTTCTGAGTTGGAACAGTTTTGCTTTGTTGTCGGAGCGGTGGTGAGGTATCCCCTTCTCTTTTAACGCTTTTAGCAGACGGACTACGGTCCAGTCGGAGATCTTGGCTGGTGCGTTTTCGACGGGGGACCTGGCTGGACCGCGGGAGCGGTGGCGGCGGCTTTGAACACGGCGCGCTGGGGAGCCGGAGTCGTCGGAGACTCGTTCCCAAGCGCTGGGTCTGGAGCGAGCGGAGGAAGAGAGAGGGGACTTACGTTGCCGTTGACTACGCCTGGGGGTGGCAGGTATCCCTCTGTCACCGGTGAGTGAGTTATTGGAGGACGGCCGTGGATCGGAACCTTCGTACAGAAGGATTGAACAGAGAGGGATTCTGGCGGGTGGATGCAGCCGGTTGGCTTGTTGGAGCTATGCGGGTTTGGCTCCGATGTGCTGTCTGGGTGTTCCCGGTGTCGGGTGGCGGGTGGCGGGTGGCGGTTGGCGGTGTCTCGTAGGTATCCCTGGGGTTTTTGGATAGGGCAGCAGATCGAGGGCTTCCCTTGGGTGTATGGGTGGCCTCTGGGGAGGCAATACAATCGTCGTCGTCGTCGGACGGGCTGAGAAACAGCAGATCCATGTTTGGTCCAAGGTAAGATTGTTTTTGTTTTGTGTTCTTTCTGCGTGGCGTCTGGTTTCGAATGTGGAAAACGCGAACAGGCCGAGGTTTAGAGTGGGTGGATGTTTATAGGAGTGTGGCTTGAAGAGGGGGAGTGGTTGAGGTGTGGTCCTGCTCCTGAAATTCAGATTAAACTTAATCTCCAATAATTGTGTATTTTCATGGGTGGAAAGGATTTTGACCGCCTTCCGATGTGCATTCAACTCAAGATTTGCTCCAAACAAGATGTTTGTGTGAAACTTGAGAAAAAATAAAGTATTCACTAAACAACGTACTTCATGTTTAATTTCAGGCAACTTCAGTATCCAGTCATCATGCTTTGCTTACACATTGAAGCAGGTTATCTAAAAATAAAATATCTATCTCCATGCCATATGGCATCGTTTAATGTCACATGGAAGAGCATTATTTAAAAAATATATAATTTTGCTGCAGACTATAGACATTTAACCCCAACGAAGACCTTCACGGCCTTATCGCGAAGGCAGATACCAGCAGGCACAGCCACAATGACAGTGAAGGCAGTTATCAGCAGGCACAGCCACAGTGGCAGCGACAGAGGGAGAGCAGGAGGGCCACCCGAACGAACAATTGAATGATAGCACCTGCCCACATTACCAACTTTATCCACAGCTATGAACTCTACAATCTGTGAGCAGCAGGATGCGTTGTAGTTTGCCTGGATGAGGGGATTACTCAGCGGGGTGTACGTCAGGTTTCCAGTCCCCTGACGCAGGAAAATGCTCTGTATCCCGGTGCCGTTTCCGTCAGTAAGGTTAGCTGAGAGCTCCCACAGGAAAGGTTTGCACTGGGACACATCATTAGGGCAATGATCAGCCAGCACACTAACCACGTCACACACTGGCTGAATAAAATCTGTAATCTAGACAGAGAAAAAGATGGGGAATTTCTATCAGAGTAACGTCAACATGGCACTGTAGATCTATAGCACACAGCTATAATAGCCCTCTTTGTAGCTAAATCCAATAGAACTTCTATCACTATGTAGTTACTTGACTGCGTCAAACTATGTTACATCGAGGAATCCTCTGGTTACCTTGGAAAAAACGGAAAATCTCAGTACGGCATAATTGGAGTCAACACCGGTAGACGACTTGGCTTTAATAGTCAAGGTGGTGTCAGTGCCTGATGGGGTGCTGGCAGGTGGGGTAATGGTCAGCGTAGCATTAGCATATTGTCCAGTTTTCAAGGTGAGGCTGTCAAGAGAGGAGAAAAATACACCTGAAGGTTACAGGAATTGGATTCGTGATATAGTAGGAGAGAGTTTGCAGTGCCAGGCAGGTTGGGGTTGAGTTACCCTAACGTTTACTCCATTCGGTGGGTAGGGGTTGTACATGGTACTCCAGGTCAATCGTAGATTATGTTCAAACAACAGTGATGTGTTTCACTCGGCTATGATTGTTTTGCCAGAGCGAAAGGGGGGAGGGGAAGCAACAGTTGTGACCTTAGCGATGGAGCGGAGGAAGCAGCAGCTAAAAGTATGTTTAAAGACAACAATAAGTGCCCAAGAAAAGTTTCTTAGTTGCTCCTTATGAAAGAATATCCCTGAAGAAGGTGCTGTTGGGGCCGTGGGAGATATGGTTGGGCAAGGTCACCAGTTTCTCTAACCTCTTTGGGTAGGACATGGGGAAGCTTCTGTCATTTCTGGCTTTGATGATGAATGAACCACCAGAGCCCTGCGTCATCAAACTGAAGGGGAGCTTCAAGGCTTTTCCTGCCTCCACACTGCTGTCCACCACAGCCTAGAGTGGACAAGTGAAGGAAACAGGTAAAGACTACTGATATCCTTCTTATATTCCTAAAATGTTTGGATATTCCTTCACCATCCTCATGGTTTCTGTCATCGAACAAAAGCTGTGTGAAAGGGTACACAGGATGTAAAGGGGAAGTAAAGCAAACAGACCTGGATAGTCACTTTGGAGACGGACATCCGGGTGGTTGACTGCCTCTGAAATTCACTGTTTGACACTTTGTCGATTCCTTTCAGAAGGACCACAAACTCCCCTTCAGGGACCGCATCAACAGTCAACAGGATGTCTCCATTGCCCATGTCAGTCAATGTGCTGGTGGCACCGGGCCCAGGACCAAACACGGGTACCAGGTTGACATCTCCAACAGTGATCGAGGATGGGCCTCTCCTACCTATTACTGAGAGCATCAGGGTAGCTGGCTGGCCTGAGTTTCCAGACGTAGGGAGAAGATCAAAAGGACAACCAAATGACAAAGGTACAAGTCATACAAGGTAATATCGGACACTGATCACAGCTGGTGATGTGGTGCTACCAATAAAACTGCTTTATTGCAGCTACTGTACCTGCTTGTGGACGCCCTCTGAGAACTGCATAACCCGTATGAGATCCACCGAAACGTTCCACAAAGTTATAGATGAAGGTGATAATACTCTGGCCTGGAAACACAATCACTTACCCTAAATACAGATACACAGCAAGAACTCATTGAACCTGTAAATGCACTAATAGTTATGAAAGGAATTTTGTTTAAGTATTCTGACACTTTTGATGAAAAACAAATGTAAACAACAAATATACAGCATCTGACCTGTGACTTTGAGTGTGTACGGTTGGTTGGTCATGATATTAATCTTCCATGTTCCCGCCTGCTTGTCAGCGTTGAGACGAACTCTGATCAGGTTGCCCGCTGTCTTAATGGTCCCCAGTTTACCGCTTGCCTCGTTGTGACTCTGACTCACTCCTGGAAATGTTTAGCACATTTCATTAGCAATGAGAATTTACACCAAGAAAGATACACAAAAGGCCTCCACTGCACTGGAACAGTGAGTTACCGGCGGGGTTGGTCAGAGTGAAAGAAATGGATGTTCCCGTGATGTAAATAGTGATGTTTTTCAGTGATTCATCCAACACGAAAGGGAAGATCTCATCCTTCCCAGGGTTCCTCGCTCGCTGAAGAACTGTCACCTGAGGAAAAGGAGGGAAGAGCAAAATGGACGATTTACCTCTTCAATTCTTCAAACTAGTCCGATTCCTTTCTGGTACATGCTTCAGTGAGTATACACGTAGAGTTTCAAACTTTTACCACAGATGAAGTCGAAGTGTCGAGGATAAGGTCTGTGGTCTCGGGCAGCAGTTTCTTGGATACCTGGATGGCCTGGCCTCCAGAGGCCAAAGCTAAGTCCTTATAGTCGTTAAAGCTTGCTGCTGTGAGGGAACGACGGCGCCTCCCGCTGGCCGTGGTCATGAAGAATGACACCTGTGGAGATCAGTCAATGTGCAGGTTATATTCATAACCTCTTCACCGAAGTAGACTTAGTGAACATTGGTCGTCATTGAGTGCCAGTCAGCATTTACCGTTGACTTGGTGGTCCTGATGAGAGCAATAATAGTGTCTTTTAGGGCGATGTCTTTGGCTATAGCATCTGTGAAAACGTATATGTAGGATGAGGAAGGAGCACCAGTGAGGGCCAGCTGGAGAAATGAGAGACCATAACTTCACTTTTTTTACAGAACAAACGCCCCCAAACCAATCAGTCCCAGTTACAATTTGAAGATGCTACAGTTCATTGTAGTACCTGAAGTCCTGACAGGCACATCTCAGCGAGATCACCACCACCACCGCCTGCTTTGAGCTTTGAGATTTCTGCTTTCATTTCATCAGGATCTGATGTCCTGATCATAGGTCCAAAACCTACATATAAGCACAAAAACGAGCTGAACACCAAAAATAAGTATTTTGGATTCCTACAGAACGCTGTGACCTTTATGCAGTTTGTTGCAGTTAGCCAGATCTACTTTACATTAGATTGCATGTAAATATATCTAATATAACAACTTTACCATCAAGCTTTGGTCAAATACCACTCATGGTTTTTCTACACATGACATATATAGGTAAAGCAGTTCATACTGGGGTCATTGAAGGGCACAAGGATGTACTCTGAGGGCTCGTCCTGAGTTCCTTTTTTGCCGTCAATGATTTCGTAAACAACCGCCCTGGCTTCATTGATGTCGTCTGACATACTGCTCGTGGTGTCAATAACGAAGCACACGACAGATGAACGGGCAATCCCCATCATTCTGTAAGAAAAGACAAGAGAATGTTGATCTTTATCCCAGAGCTCAACTTTCATTTATGATTGAGTTGTTTTTCGTATCTGGCCGCCGTACCTCAGAAAGTTATTGTCCCCTGCAGCGAGGCGGATGTCCTCCAGCAGCTGGAGGCTGGCAGCTGTGGCTGCGTTCACAGCAGCATCGTGGACGGCCACGTTATCCGAGCGGCGCTCATCTTTGTTGATACCTCCTCGAGGCTGCGTTACGCTGGTGAGATCAGCCACGCCTCCGTGGCTACATTTACCTGGTGCAGGACAGAAGGGAGAGGTAACACTGGGTTGCATGTGGATTTTATTACTTTATCAAAGCAGTAAGTACATTTATCAACACAGAACATTTAAATCAAAGTCATCCAGTTGACATGTGATAGTTATAGTGAGGGACTTTTACACATGAATAAATGTCCAATACATTCAACCCCTTGCTAAAAAGGTTTACACAACGATGATTAATCGAATCTCTGCCTGATAAATATCTCCAAGTTTTTTAATCTGGTGTCTGGTGAGACGTTCCCGCTCTGGACTGCCTGAACTGGCTAACTTTTGGTTTTGTCTGGTGCTAACTTAAATAGTTGTAAAATATTTCAATCGTGTCAGTCTTCAAGACTTTGCAAATATTTTTCGACATATGGATCAAATTCTGACAGGGATACGAACCATTTTGTGTTTGGGTGGTGATGCTCAAAATAATTAATGCACGATTTTCCGATTACGGTACGGCAGAGCCTATGAAATAAAGTACGTCAACCGTGTTTTTGGAATTACTCTTACTGGCAGAAGGGAGAGAGAGAAACTCCACACAGCAGGTTTAAGTGAAATATTTGGTCAATTAAATTCAGACTTTATTACGGACACGGCTCACAGAGGGTCTGCAGGAAAATAAATTGATGAAACAGAAAATAGAAAGATTTCTTGAAGGAATAGTTTAATGCTCTCTTGTGGATGAGAAGACCAACAGCACTCTCATATCTGTCCAATAAATACAGGGATGAGTGAGTTAGCTTAACTCAGCATTTAGCTTGACAACAAGAGGAAACTAGCTTTCATTGAAGGTAACAAAATCCATCGACCAGCACCTTTAATGCACACTAATTAACACATTATATCTCGTTTGTTATATTCACAGAAAAGCAACTAACTGTTTTATAGGATGTCGTGTGCGGAACTACTTTTAGACTGGGAGTAGTCACTTCCTGGAGTCTCAGCTGGTTGCCTGGCAACCTCACAGTGGTGACAAGACTCTTGGAAGTAACTTCGAAATATTAAATGGACAGATATAGCTAATACTGGCATCAGTCTTTCTTTTCCTGTTTGTGCATAAATGATTAGTCATGCCATGTGTCATCAGCATGTTGTTAAATATGATGTTATGTGTATTATATATATGTTTATGTGATACAATACCTGAAGGCTTGGTAGAAGAAAAGATACCCAAGTAGCCAGAGGTAAGTTTCTTCTCATTCAGGATGTTGGGGAGGATTTGATTTGGACATATTCCACTGCCACAGTCACTGCAGGTGGCGGTGTCCACACCTACACAGGCAAAGTGCAAACAAGAAGCAGGAGTGGAGGCGTTATACTTATACCAAAAGTAATTTGCAAGGATTAAAATATGCATATTGTGCTTTATGATATTTTGCACAACCCAGAGAAAGTTATTTGCTATATCTTGTGTTGTGGATAACACACACTCACCTGCCAGGTTGTCCAGAGGAAGGTCTGGGCGTATCAGGTTGATGTATGGGTCCGTGTTGCCCAGCTCCACCCAGTTACTGTGGCTGTAGAAGTCCTGACAGTGGATGGAAACACACACGACTTTATTTCTATCTTCTTTCCCCTCCATCGTCCTGGCTTCCACTCTGTCTTTTTATTTCTTAAAGCCGAGGTTTTTAGATTTTCCCTCCTCACCTGTAGAGTATGAAGGACTCTGCCTAGTGTTTCCCTGGCAGCCTGGAAGTTTTCCTTGCGAATGTTAGCCTTAATGGCCACCACGCCCTCCGTGATGAGACCACGTCCCTCCGAGAAGGCCTCGGAGTTGAAGTGATGTGGAGCACTGGAAGAATTTATCACGTGTAAGAAGAAAATCATATCTAAAGCTTTGGAACACAAACATTTATAGCTGCTTTTTTCTTTTTTTTAATAATAAAATGTTATTCTGTATTTTCTCCTACTTTACCTGTTGGCAAAGTCTCGGTCCAGCAGTCCGTTCTGGACAAAAATCTCCTGAAGAGCCGAGTGGAACTTGGCTCCAGACACCTCTCCCGTTGCTGTGGGACCCAGATAGGCCCTGACCAGCTCCTCAGGGGAGGAACCCTAGAGGTCGAAGGTAAGAGATCACAATGTGAGCAGTGAGAACGAGCACTATTCAAACAAGAGCCGGTGTTTATAAAAGAAAATGGAACCATGTTTGTTGCAAAAATGATGATAAAGGGGTTTAAAGATTTCCCAATGAAACCTATTAAGTCAAGTCAAGTGAACCGTATTTATGAAGCAGCTTTCATGCAAAATTGGTGCTTTACAATAAAATAAAAATGCAACAACTGATAACATAAATAAATAAAAGGTACTATAAACTAAGTGACATGTCAGGAAAAAAAGACTATATAGAAATGTGTACAAATTATATATAAAATAGATTTCGAGAAGTTAAAAAGGCATGTCTTAAGATTTATTTTAAAGGTATTTAAAGATTGTGAAGCCCTCAGCTCTTACTGCTGCTTCAGGTAAAAATCATTACAATCCTCTACTACTTTCTTAAATTCTTATATCAAAATTTTATTTCTTGAGTATTGTTGGAATGAAAAAAGAATAAACAACAAAGTGAAATTTTTTTCGGTGTATATATGACTTTCTCTCTTGCTTTTTTAAAGCTTATGTATCCAGGCAAGTAGAGTAAAACCAAGTGTTAAAATGCAAATGAATGTGTTTGTATTTTAAGTGTGTGTTTCTGGGTGACTATGTTGTGCGCTGTCATGCACTCTTTTTTTTCTTGTAATTTCCATTGTACCGTGGGGTTGAACTTGCGGCCGGCGGCCTCGGCCACCGTCCGACACGTCTCAGTCACTTTCTGCAACAGAGCCGCTCTTGTAATGCTGACGTGACTGGACGTCCCAACCCCGATGGGGACAAAGGCCCCTGCGGGGCCCGATAGAGCCAAGGCCAGCAGGGCGATGCCCAGCAATGAAGTCATGTTTGATCTACAGAAAGAACGATATGAATTATTAGCTATCAGGTTGGTTAATACTTCAAATAATACAGGTGATTTTTGCTTATGCATCCTCATATTGCCTCATGTTTCTGGAAAATATCTCGGCAGACACATCAGTATCAGAACATTTGATCAGAAAACAGTCATTTATGGGGATAATAATTCAAATAGCCACTAAAGAACCAAGTGAGAAAAACAATGCATTACAAACAATATACAATACGCACGTATGTTTACAAACTTTGTCTGCTGCATCCTTATTTTGGTGTTTTTTTTCAGATAGTGACAGTTTGTATTTTAAGCCCTTTAAAGTTGTTCAGTGTACTTAACTAAATATCAATATAACCATATAACCATATCCTTTATTTGCTTTTCACACAAATTCATCAATAAAAGGGATTGTGGAAACAGTGTGTAGTCTATGTAACACACTAGATTTCCTGTGTTAAGTTTAGGACTGTCTTTAGGTCGCTCTGGGAGGGAATGAAACACGGCAAATGTTTGCAGTTTAAAACATGGAACTGAACTGCAATTTATTATAGTTATTAACACACACACAGAAAATCAAGGGAACAGCATAAAAGAAAAACAACAAATTCAAGTAATAACCTCAATACCGGTATTTCTCCCACAGTCAGTCAGTTTCAGTCTATTGTCTTTCAGTCTACTACCCGGGTAGTGTATGTCTGTAGGCTCTCAGCCTAACTCTGATCTGATTCATTTGCTCGTCGGTGCTCCGGCAGGAGAATCCAAGAAGCCCAAATGCAGCTTCACTCACGGCAAAGATGATCAGGGATCACAGGGTCACTCAGCTCCAGTGCTCTGCAGAGGTTTCTGGGGATCGCTGTTTCCATCACAGATCCACACAAAAAAAAAAACAATCTGTATACAGCAGAACAGAATATGATGTCAGTACTGTAATTTCTAAACTCTATCATTCGTGTAACAGTAAATGACCAGTACACAACATAGTATTACACACATATATACAATACTATTCACTATGGTCAATATTAACATACCAACATATTTCACACACAGCATAGTTACACATGTACTCATGTCTCAGTGGAATCTATCACTTATAAACATGCATTATTTAAACGTCCAAAGTTAGTAATCAACACACTCAACAGCTGTTCTCTCAATCTGACCAAGAACATGACGTCATCGTTCCCGCTCGGTTCAACAGGTCCCGACGCATTAACCTCCAGCGCTTAGATAGCCCCGTCGCGCACTTGTAGCTCCACAATCACAGATATCAACCCCGTAAAATAATATTCAACAACAAATTAATATTTATCTCCGACTGTTTTCCCCCCTTCTCTCCTGATCGGTATCTTTAGCCCAACTAAACAACTGTTTACAACCGTCCTTCTTTGTAGCTCTGCACCAACGGCTAACTGTGAGCAACGCATTCACCACTCACCGGAGATTCTTCTCAGACTTAAAAGAAACTTTTCCCGTCGGAGTCGGTCTGGTTAACGACCAAATAAATAAAACAGTGAGCAAAAATCAGCCAAATGAGATTCTTCAGTGGTGTAGCTCATGACGCTGCTGTTTCATTGGAGACATAAAGGGTCGTGTCCCGGAGAGAAGGCTTGATCTCCCGACGTGCACGACAGCGCCCCTCTGGTAAACCTCAGTATTGCATGTGTGAGTTAACCAGTTGCTGGTGAGTTACCAGTGGATTTAAACCCGCATAGAGGATGGGATCCAACCGTTATAATCCAATGTTTGCAATCATTTGTCAGTTAAAATAAGCGTAAAAAAACTAAACAAAAAAAGCTAAACAAAACATATAAACCCGGAGAGAAGGCTTGATCTCTCGACGTGCACGACAGCGCCCCTCTGGTAAACGTCAGTATTGCATGTGTGAGTTAACCAGTTGCTGGTGAGTTACCAGTGGATTTAAACCCACATAGAGGATGGGATCCAACTGTTATAATCCAATGTTTGCAATCATTTGTCAGTTAAAATAAGCGTAAAAAAACTAAACAAAAAAAGCTAAACAAAACATATAAACCCGGAGAGAAGGCTTGATCTCTCGACGTGCACGACAGCGCCCCTCTGGTAAACGTCAGTATTGCATGTGTGAGTTAACCAGTTGCTGGTGAGTTACCAGTGGATTTAAACCCACATAGAGGATGGGATCCAACTGTTATAATCCAATGTTTGCAATCATTTTTAAAATAAGTGTAAAAAACTGAACAAAACATAAATTTATAACTTATACAAAATATATCACATGTACATCATGGGTACAACAAAATCAAATAAACAAGTAAATAAAGTAGTTTACAACAGTGTAAAACATATGCAGTTTAATCAAAATTGAAAAAAAACAATATACGGATTCAAATTCTGATTCAATTCCCCTCATTAAGAAAAACACTCTTGTAAAATATTTTACTTATTATACACTTTAAATTAGGATGTGCTAAACTTTTCTCTACTATGACAATCTTAAGAAAAACATGTATATTTTAAATTTATTAGGTTTGAGAGGAAACACTTAAATGCCGAAAATATTGTGGAAGCGAAAAAAAAAAAATTATCAAACCAAGTAAGAAACTTCAAAGCTGAAATCCAACTATACCGCGATGTTTCCCTGCTGTGAAGACTCCGGTGACTCTTGAAGAGGTCTAAAGTACAGCCTCACCACCTCTTTACAGCTGAATATATACAGCACATCATATATAATGGAGGGTGGGGATTTGAATACACAACATACCTGACTGTATAACTAAAGATTCTCAAGTTGGAGGTGGAGGACTGCAGGGTCATGACTTCAGTAGCATTACGCTGTAAAATGTTATCTCATATCACACAGGAAGTCATTAATTGAGCTCGTTTTAATTTAGTTGAATTATCTTTACCCATATAAACATGAAAACTAAAGATGAATGAAATGTTCCCGTGAAATATTTCCCGATTAGACGTATTTTCCTTTTCATTGCTGTCGCTCCGACCTGCATCCAGGATGTACAGGACTTAAACAAAGCTTGCCAGGGAGGAGGGATGAATTATAGTCTTCACTGCTCCAAGCTCGAGGTTTTAACATTTCCACAGATTTGTCCGTATATCTTTACAGCCAGACACTGTTCTTTGAGCACGTCTTGGTATATTATAAACTCTTATAATACACATTTATGAGACAGTTTTGCTTTGGTAAATGCTTCTCTTTTCTTTCACAAACATGTTTGAAATGCAAACGGTTTATCCACTTCAAGATGAATGTTTAAGTACATTAGTCTTTTTCAATTCTCATTCAATGTCAATATCTCTTCAAATCTGATTGCTGCATCCATTCTCCCGCACTTAATGCTCTCGGGTTCTCTGCAGTCCGAAGATATGACCCTGTTCTAAGACCCCTAATACTGTAGCCATAGAAAGTCCATCCCCCCATTTACTTTAAATGTTCTGGATTTCAGGCAACTTCAGTATACACTCGTCATGCATTGCTTACACATTGAAGCAGGTTATCTGAGCATAAAATATCCATCACCAGAAGAAAGTTTAATGCCGTATGTACCAGCATTATTTACATTTTTTTTTACTTTGCTGCAGACTGGAGACAACCGAAAACCTTCACAGCATTATCGCGAATCCAGATACCAGCAGGCACAGCCACAATGACAGCGAAGACAGTTATCAGCAGCCACTGCCACAGTGGCGGCGATAGAGCGAGAGCAGGAGGGCCACCTGAACGAACAATTGAATGATAGCACTTGCCCACATTACCAACTTTATCCGTAGCTATGAACTCTACAATCTGTGAGCAGCAGGATGCGTTGTAGTTTGCCTGGATGAGGGGATTACTCAGCGGGGTGTACGTCAGGTTTCCAGTCCCCTGATGCAGGGAAATGCTCTGTATCCCGGTGCCATTTCGGTCAGTAAGTTTAGCTGTGAGCTCCCACAGGAAAGGTTTGCACTGGGACACATCGTGAGGGCAATGATCAGCCCGCACACTAACCACGTCACACACTGGCTGAATAAAATCTGTAATCTAGACAGAAAAGAGAAAAAGATGGGGAATTTCTATCAGAGTAACGTCAACATGGCACTTTAGATCTATAGCACACAGCTATAATAGCCCTCTTTGTAGCTAAATCCAATAGAACTTCTATCACTATGTAGTTACTTGACTGCGTCAAACTATGTTACATCGAGGAATCCTCTGGTTACCTTGGTAACAACGGATAATCTCAGTTCGGCGTAATTGGAGTCAAAACCGCTGGACGACTTGACTTCAATAGTCAGGGTGGTGTCAGTGCCTGATGTGGTGTTGGCAGGTGGGGTAATGGTCAGCGTAGCATGAGAATATTGTCCAGTTTTCAAGGTGATGCTGTCAAGAGAGGAGAAAAATACACCTGAAGGTTACAGGAATTGGATTCGTGATATAGTAGGAGAGAGTTTGCAGTGCCAGGCAGGTTGGGGTTGAGTTACCCTAACGTTTACTCCATTCGGTGGGTAGGGGTTGTACATGGTACTCCAGGTCAATCGTAGATTACGTTCAAACAACTAAAAGTATGTTTAAAAACAATAATAAGTCTCCCAAGAAAAATTTCTTAGTTGCTCCTTATGAAAGAATATCCCTGAAGAAGGTGCTGTTGGGGCCGTGGGAGATATGGTTGGGTACGGTCGCTAGTTTCTCTCACCTCTTTGGGTAGGACATGGGGAAGCTTCTGTCATTTCTGATGTTGATGGAGAATGAACCACCAGAGCCCTGCGTCATCAAAGTGAAGGGGACATTCAAGGCTTTTCCTGGCTCCACACTGCTGTCCACCACAGCCTAGAGTGGACAAGGGAAGGAAACAGGTAAAGACTACTGATATCCTTCTTATATTCCTAAAATGTTTGGATATTCCTTCACCATCCTCATGGTTTCTGTCATCAAACAAAAGCCGTGTGAAAGGGTACACAGGATGTAAAGGGGAAGTAAAGCAAACAGACCTGGACAGTCACTTTGGAGACGGTCATCTGGGTGGTTGACTGCCTCTGAAATTTACTGTTTGACACTTTGTCGGTTCCTTTCACAAGGACCACGAACTCCGCTTCAGGGACCGCATCGACAGTCACCAGGACGTCTCCGTTGCCCATGTCAGCCATTTTGCTGGTGGCACCGGACCCAGGACCAAACACGGGTACCAGGTTGACATCTCCAACAGTGATCGAGGACGGACCTCTCCTACCTATTACTGAGAGCATCAGGGTAGCTGGCTTGCCTGAGTTTCCAGACGTAGGGAGAAGATCAAAAGGAAAACCAAAAGACAAAGGTACAAGTCATACAAGGTAATATCGGACACTGATCACAGCTAGTAATGTGGTGCTACCAATAAAACTGCTTTTTTGCAGCTACTGTACCTGCTTGTGGACGCCCACTGACAACTGCATAACCCGGGTGAGGTCCACCGAAACGTTCCACAAAGTCATAGATGAAGGTGATAATACTCTGGCCTGGAAACACAATCACTTACCCTAAATACAGATACACAGCAAGAACTCATTGAACCTGTAAATGCACTAACAATTATGAAAGGAATTTTGTTTAAGTATTCTGACACTTTTGATGAAAAACACGTGTAAACGACAAATATACAGCATCTGACCTGTGACTTTGAGTGTGTACGGTTGGTTGGTCATGATATTAATCTTCCATGTTCCCGCCTGCCTGTCAGCGTTGAGACGAACTCTCATCAGGTTGCCCACTGTCTTAATGGTCCCCAGTTTACCGCTTGCCTTGTGAGTCTGACTCACTCCTGGAAATGTTTGGCATATTTCATTAGCAATGAGAATTTACACCAAGAAAGATACACAAAAGGCCTCCACTGCACTGGAACAGTGAGTTACCGGCGGGGTTGGTCAGACTGAAAGAAATGGATGTTCCCGTGATGTAAATAGTGATGTTTTTCAGTGATTCATCCAACACGAAACGGAAGATCTCATCCTTCCCACGTTTCCTCGCTCGCTGAAGAACTGTCACCTGAGGAAAAGGAGGGAAGAGCAAAATGGACGATTTACCTCTTCAATTCTTCAAACTAGTCCGATTCCTTTCTGGTACATGCTTCAGTGAGTATACACGTAGAGTTTCAAACTTTTACCAGAGCTGAAGTCGAAGTGTCGAGGATAAGGTCTGTGGTCTCGGCCAGCTGTTTCTTGGATACCTGGATGGCCTGGCCTCCAGAGGCCAAAGCTAAGTCCTTATAGTCGTTAAAGCTTGCTGCTGGGAGGGAACGACGGCGCCTCCTGCTGGCCGTGGTCATGAAGAATGACACCTGTGGAGATCAGTCAATGTGCAGGTTATATTCATAACCTCTTCACCGAAGTAGACTTAGTGAACATTGGTCGTCATTGAGTGCCAGTCAGCATTTACCGTTGACTTGGTGGTCCTGATGAGAGTAATAATAGTGTCTTTTAGGGCGATGTCTTTGGCTGTAGCATCCGTGAAAACGTATATGTAGGACGAGGAAGGAGCACCAGTGAGAGCCAGCTGGAGAAATGAGAGACCATAACTTCACTTTTTTTACAGAACAAACGCCCCCAAAACAATCAGTCCCAGTTACAAGTTGAAGATGCTACAGTTCATTGTAGTACCTGAAGTCCTGACAGGCACATCTCAGGGTGATCACTACCACCGCCTGCGCTGAGCTTTGAAAATTCTGCTTTCATCTGTTCAGGATCTGTTGTCCTGATGACAGGTCCAAAACCTACATATAAACACAAAAACGAGCTGAACACCAAAAATAAGTATTTTGGATTCCTATAGAACGCTGTGACCTTTATGCAGTTTGTTGCACAGTTAGCCAGATCTACTTTACATTAGATTGCATGTAAATATATCTAGTATAACAACTTTACCATCAAGCTTTGGTCAAATACCACTCATGGTTTTTCTACACATGATATAAATTGGTAAAGCAGTTCATACTGGGGTCATTGAAGGGCACAAGGATGTACTCTGAGGGCTCGTCCTGAGTTCCTTTTTTGTTGTCAATGATTTCGTCAATGACCGCCCTGGCTTCATTGATGTCTTCTGACATGCTGCTCGTGTTTTCAATAACAAAGCACACGACAGATGAACGGGCAATCCCCATCATTCTGTAAGAAAAGACAAGAGAATGTTGATCTTTATCCCAGAGCTCAACTTTCATTTATGATTGAGTTGTTTTTCATATCTGTCCGTCGTACCTCAGAAAGTTATTGTCCCCTGCAGCGAGGCGGATGACCTCCAGCAGCTGGAGGCTGGCAGCTGTGGCTGCGTTCACAGCAGCATTGTGGGCGGCCACGTTAAACGAGTCGCCATCATCTTTGTTGATGCTTCCTCGAGGCCGCGTTACGATGGTGAGATCAGAGATGCCTCCGTGGCTACATTTACCTGGTGCAGGACAGAAGG
The DNA here is from genome assembly GCF_022577435.1 of Embiotoca jacksoni. Lineage (NCBI taxonomy): Eukaryota > Metazoa > Chordata > Actinopteri > Embiotocidae > Embiotoca > Embiotoca jacksoni. The sequence continues at coordinate 1,314,366 of NW_027185388.1, read as the reverse complement.
GAGAGGTAACACTGGGTTGCATGTGGATTTTATTACTTTATCAAAGCAGTAAGTACATTTATCAACACAGAACATTTAAATTAAAGTCATCTAGTTGACGTGTGATACTTATAGAGAGGAACTTTTACATATGAATAAATGTCTGATACATTTAAGCCCTTGCTAAAAAGGTTTACACAATGATGATTCATCAAATCTCTCCTTTAACGCACACTAATTGACCAATTATAGTTCATTTGTTATATTCATAGAAAAGCAACTAACTGTTTTATAGGATGTCGTGTGTGGGACTACTTTTAGGCTGGGAGTAGTCACTTCCTGGAGTCTCTGCTGGTTGCCTGGCAACCTCACAGTGGTGATAAAACTCTGGGAAGTAACTTCGAAATATTAAATGGACAGATATAGCTAATACTGGCATCAATCTTTCTTTTCCTGTTTGTGCATAAATGATTAGTTCAATCTAAATGTGTCATCAGCATGTTGTTAAATATGATGTTATGTGTATTATATATAATATATGTTTATGTGATACAATACCTGAAGGCTTGGTAGAAGAAGAGATTGACAAGTAGCCAGAGGTAAGTTTCTTCTCATTCAGGATCTTGCGGAGGATTTGATTTGGACATATTCCACTGACACAGTCACTGCAGGTGGCGGTGTCCACACCTACACAGGCAAAGTGCAAACAAGAAGCAGGAGTGGAGGCGTTACACTTATACCAAAAGTAATTTGCAAGGATTAAAATATGCATATTGTGCTTTATGATATTTTGCACAACCCAGAGAAAGTTATTTGCTATATCTTGTGTTGTGGATAACACACACTCACCTGCCAGGTTGTCCAGAGGAAGGTCTGGGCGTATCAGGTTGATGTATGGGTCCGTGTTGCCCAGCTCCACCCAGTTACTGTGGCCGTAGAAGTCCTGACAGTGGATGGAAACACACACGACTTTATTTCTATCTTCTTTCCCCTCCATCGTCCTGGCTTCCACTCTGTTTTTTTTTTATTTCTTAACGCCCAGGTGTTTACATTTTCCCTCCTCACCTGTAGAGTATGAAGGACTCTGCCTAGTGTTTCCCTGGCAGCCTGGAAGTTTTCCTTGCGAATGTTAGCCTTAATGGCCACCACGCCCTGCGTGATGAGATCACGTCCCTCCGAGAAGGCCTCGGAGTTGAAGTGATGTGGAGCACTGGAAGAATTTATCACATGGAAGAAGAAAATCATATCTAAAGCTTTGGAACACAAACATTTATAGCTGCTTTTTTCTTTTTTTTAATAATAAAATGTTATTCTGTATTTTCTCCTACTTTACCTGTTGGCTAAGTCTCGGTCCAGCAGTCCGTTCTGGACTAAAATCTCCTGAAGAGCCGAGTGGAACTTGGCTCCAGACACCTCTCCTGTTGCTGTGGGACCCAGATAGGCCCTGACCAGCTCCTCAGGGGAGGAACCCTCGAGGTCGAAGGTAAGAGATCACAATGTGAGCAGTGAGAACGAGCACTATTCAAACAAGAGCCGGTGTTTATAAAAGAAAATGGAACCATGTTTGTTGCAAAAATGATGAAAAAGGGGTTTAAAGATTTCCCAATGAAACCTATTAAGTCAGGTCAAGTGAACCGTATTTATGAAGCACCTTTCGTGCAAAATTGGTGCTTTACAATAAAATAAAAATGCAACAACCGATAACATAGATAAATAAAAGGTACTATAAACTAAGTGACATGTCAGGAAAAAAAGACTATATAGAAATGTGTACAAATTATATATAAAATAGATTTCGAGAAGTTAAAAAGGCATGTCTTAAGATTTGTTTTAAAGGTGTTTAAAGATTGTGAAGCCCTCAGCTCTTACTGCTGCTTCGGGTAAAAATCACTACAATCCTCTACTACTTTCTTAAATTCTTATATCAAAATTTTATTTCTTGAGTATTGTTGGATTGAAAAAAGAATAAACCACAAAGTGACATTTTTTTCGGTGTATATATGACTTTCTCTCTTGCTTTTTTAAAGCTTATGTATCCAGGCAAGTAGAGTAAAACCAAGTGTTAAAATGCAAATGAATGTGTTTGTATTTTAAGTGTGTGTTTCTGGGTGACTATGTTGTGCGCTGTCATGCACTCTTTTTTTTCTTGTAATTTCTATCGTACCGTGGGGTTGAACTCGTGGCCGGCGGCCTCGGCCACCGTCCGACACGTCTCAGTCACTTTCTGCAACAGAACTGCTCTTGTAATGCTGACGTGACAGGACATCCCACGCCTGATGCTGTAAAAGCCCCCTGCGGGGCCCGATAGAGCCAAGGCCAGCAGGGTGATGCCCAGCAATGAAGTCATGTTTGATCTACAGAAAGAATGATATGAATTATTAGCTATCAGGTTGGTTAATACTTCAAATAATACAGGTGATTTTTGCTTATGCATCCTCATATTGCCTCATGTTTCTGGAAAATATCTCGGCAGACACATCAGTATCAGAACATTTGATCAGAAAACGGAGTCATTTATGGGGATAATAATTCAAATAGCCACTAAAGAACCAAGTGAGAAAAACAATGCATTACAAACAATATACAATACGCACGTATGTTTACAAACTTTGTCTGCTGCATCCTTATTTTGGTGTTTTTTTTCAGATAGTGACAGTTTGTATTTTAAGCCCTTTGAAGTTGTTCAGTGTACTTAACTAAATATCAATATAACCATATCCTTGATTTGCTTATCACACAAATTCATCAATAAAAGGGATTGTGGAAACAGTGTGTCGTCTATGTAACACACTAGATTTCCTGTGTTAAGTTTAGGACTGTCTTTAGGTCGCTCTGGGAGGGAATGAAACACGGCAAATGTTTGCAGTTTAAAACATGGAACTGAACTGCAATTTATTATAGTTATTAACACACACACAGAAAATCAAGGGAACAGCATAAAAGAAAAACAACAAATTCAAGTAATAACCTCAATACCGGTATTTCTCCCACAGTCAGTCAGTTTCAGTCTATTGTCTTTCAGTCTACTACCCGGGTAGTGTATGTCTGTAGGCTCTCTTACCTGAATCCTTTGCTCGTCGGTGCTCCGGCAGGAGAATCCAAGAAGTCCAAATGCAGCTTCACTCACGGCAAAGATGATCAGGGATCACAGGGTCACTCAGCTCCAGTGCTCTGCAGAGGTTTCTGGGGATCGCTGTTTCCATCACAGATCCATACACAAAAAAAAAAAAACAATCTGTATACAGCAGAACAGAATATGATGTCAGTACTGTAATTTCTAAACTCTATCATTCGTGTAACAGTAAATGACCAGTACACAACATAGTATTACACACATATATACAATACTATTCACTATGGTCAATATTAACATACCAACATATTTCACACACAGCATAGTTACACATGTACTCATGTCTCAGTGGAATCTATCACTTATAAACATGCATTATTTAAACGTCCAAAGTTAGTAATCAACACACTCAACAGCTGTTCTCTCAATCTGACCAAGAACATGACGTCATCGTTCCCGCTCGGTTCAACAGGTCCCGACGCATTAACCGCCAGCGCTTAGATAGCCCCGTCGCGCACTTGTAGCTCCACAATCACAGATATCAACCCCGTAAAATAATATTCAACAACAAATTAATATTTATCTCCGACTGTTTTCCCCCCTTCTCTCCTGATCGGTATCTTTAGCCCAACTAAACAACTGTTTACAACCGTCCTTCTTTGTAGCTCTGCACCAACGGCTAACTGTGAGCAACGCATTCACCACTCACCGGAGATTCTTCTCAGACTTAAAAGAAACTTTTCCCGTCGGAGTCGGTCTGGTTAACGACCAAATAAATAAAACAGTGAGCAAAAATCAACCAAATGAGATTCTTCAGTGGTGTAGCTCATGACGCTGCTGTTTCATTGGAGACATAAAGGGTCGTGTCCCGGAGAGAAGGCTTGATCTCCCGACGTGCACAACAGCGCCCCTCTGGTAAACCTCAGTATTGCATGTGTGAGTTAACCAGTTGCTGGTGAGTTACCAGTGGATTTAAACCCGCAGAGGATGGGATCCAACTGTTATAATCCAATGTTTGCAATCATTTGTCAGTTAAAATGAGTGTAAAAAACTAAACAAAACATAAATTTATAACTTATATAAAATATATCACATGTACATCATGGGTACAACAAAATCAAATAAACAAGTAAATAAAATAGTTTACAACAGTGTAAAACATATGCAGTTTGATCAAAATTGAAAAGAAACTATACGGATTCAAATTCTGATTCAATTCCCCTCATTAAGGAAAACACTCTTGTAAAATCTAGTGCTTATTGTACACTTTAAATTAAGATGTGCTAAACGTTTCTCTACCATGAAAATGTTAAGAATAACATTTATATTTTAAATTTATTAGGTTTGAGAGGAAACACTTAAATGCCAAAAATATTGTGGAAGGGAAAAAAAAAAATTATCAAACCAAGTAAGAAACTTCAAAGCTGAAATCCAACTATACCTCAATATTTCCCTGCTGTGAGGACTCCGGTGACTCTTGAAGAGGTCTAAAGTACAGCCTCACCACCTCTTTGCAGCTGAATATATACAGCACATCATATATAATGGAGGGTGGGGATTTGAATACACAACATACCTGACTGTATAACTAAAGATTCTCAAGTTGGAGGTGGAGGACTGCAGGGTCATGACTTCAGTAGCATTACGCTGTAAAATGTTATCTCATATCACACAGGAAGTCATTAATTGAGCTCGTTTTAATTTAGTTGAATTATCTCATATAAACATGAAAACTAAAGATGAATGAAATGTTCCCGTGAAATATTTCCTGATTAGACGTATTTTCCTTTTCATTGCTGTCGCTCCGACCTGCATCCAGGATGTACAGGACTTAAACAAAGCTTGCCAGGGAGGCGGGATGAATTATAGTCTTCACTGCTCCAAGCTCGAGGTTTTAACATTTCCACAGATTTGTCCGTATATCTTTACAGCCAGACACTGTTCTTTGAGCACATCTTGGTATATTATAAACTCTTATAATACACATTTATATGAGACAGTTTTGCTTTGGTAAATGCTTCTCTTTTCTTTCACAAACATGTTTGAAATGCAAACAGTGTATCCACTTCAAGATGAATGTTTAAGTACATTAGTCTTTTTCAATTCTCATTCAATGTCAATATCTCTTCAAATCTGATTGCTGCATCCATTCTCCCGCACTTAATGCTCTCAGGTTCTCTGCAGTCCGAAGATATGACCCTGTTCTAAGACCCCTAATACTGTAGCCATAGAAAGTCCATCCCCCCATTTACTTTAAATGTTCTGGATTTCAGGCAACTTCAGTATACACTCATCATGCATTGCTTACACATTGAAGCAGGTTATCCGAGCATAAAATATCCATCACCAGAAGAAAGTTTAATGCCACATGTACCAGCATTATTTACATTTTTTTTTACTTTGCTGCAGACTGGAGAAAACCGAAGACCTTCCCAGCATTATCGCGAATCCAGATACCAGCAGGCACAGCCACAATGACAGCGAAGGCAGCTATCAGCAACCACTGCCACAGTGGCGGCGATAGAGCGAGAGCAGTAGGGCCACCTGAACGAACAATTGAATGATAGCACTTGCCCACATTACCAACTTTATCCGTAGCTATGAACTCTACAATCTGTGAGCAGCAGGATGCGTTGTAGTTTGCCTGGATGAGGGGATTACTCAGCGAGGTGTACGTCAGGTTTCCAGTCCCCTGACGCAGGGAAATGCTCTGTATCCCGGTGCCGTTTCCGTCAGTAAATTTAGCTGTGAGCTCCCACAGGAAAGGTTTGCACTGGGACATATCATTAGGGCAATGATCAGCCCGCACACTAACCACGTCACACAGTGGCCGAATAAAATCTGTAATCTAGACAGAAAAGAGAAAAAGATGGGGAATTTCTATCAGAGTAACGTCAACATGGCACTTTAGATCTATAGCACACAGCTATAATAGCCCTCTTTGTAGCTAAATCCAATAGAACTTCTATCACTATGTAGTTACTTGACTGCGTCAAACTATGTTACATCGAGGAATCCTCTGGTTACCTTGGTAAGAACGGATAATCTCAGTTCGGCGTAATTGGAGTCAAAACCGTTGGACGACTTGACTTCAATAGTCAGGGTGGTGTCAGTGCCTGATGTGGTGTTGGCGGGTGGGGTAATGGTCAGCGAAGCATTAGAATATTGTCTAGTTTTCAAGGTGAGGCTGTCAAGAGAGGAGAAAAATACACCTGAAGGTTACAGGAATTGGATTTGTGATATAGTAGGAGAGAGTTTGCAGTGCCAGGCAGGTTGGGGTTGAGTTACCCTAACGTTTACTCCATTCGGTGGGTAGGGGTTGTACATGGTACTCCAGGTCAATCGTAGATTACGTTCAAACAACTAAAAGTATGTTTAAAAACAATAATAAGTCTCCCAAGAAAAGTTTCTTAGTTGCTCCTTATGAAGGAATATCCCTGAAGAAGGTGCTGTTGGGGCCGTGGGAGATATGGTTGGGCACGGTCGCTAGTTTCTCTCACCTCTTTGGGTAGGACATGGGGAAGCTTCTGTCATTTCTGATGTTGATGGAGAATGAACCACCAGAGCCCTGCGTCATCAAACTGAAGGGGAGCTTCAAGGCTTTTCCTGGCTCCACACTGCTGTCCACCACAGCCTAGAGTGGACAAGGGAAGGAAACAGGTAAAGACTACTGATATCCTTCTTATATTCCTAAAATGTTTGGATATTCCTTCACCATCCTCATGGTTTCTGTCATCGAACAAAAGCCGTGTGAAAGGGTACACAGGATGTAAAGGGGAAGTAAAGCAAACAGACCTGGATAGTCACTTTGGAGACGGTCATCTGGGTGGTTGACTGCCTATGAAATTTACTGTTTGACATTACGTCGGTTCCTTTCACAAGGACCATAAACTCCCCTTCAGGGACCGCATTAACAGTCACCAGGACGTCTCCATTGCCCATGTCAGTCAATGTGCTGGTGGCACCGGACCCAGGACCAAACACGGGTACCAGGTTGACATCTCCAACAGTCATCGAGGACGGGCCTTTCCTACCTATTACTGAGAGCATCAGGGTAGCTGGCTTGCCTGAGTTTCCAGACGTAGGGAGAAGATCGAAAGGAAAACCAAATGACAAAGGTACAAGTCATATAAGGTAATATCGGACACTGATCACAGCTGGTGATGTGGTACTAACAATAAAACTGCTTTTTTGCAGCTACTGTACCTGCTTGTGGACGCCCTCTGAGAATTGCGTAACCCGTATGAGATCCACTGAAACTTTCCACAAAGTCATAGATGAAGGTGATAATACTCTGGCCTGGAAACACAATCACTTACCCTAAATACAGATACACAGCAAGAACTCATTGAACCTGTAAATGCACTAATAGTTATGAAAGGAATTTAGTTTAAGTATTCTGACACTTTTGATGAAAAACACGTGTAAACGACAAATATACAGCATCTGACCTGTGACTTTGAGTGTGTACGGTTGGTTGGTCATGATATTAATCTTCCATGTTCCCGCCTGCCTGTCAGCGTTGAGACGAACTCTCATCAGGTTGCCCACTGTCTTAATGGTCCCCAGTTTACCGCTTGCCTGTTGAGTCTGACTATCTCCTGGAATTGTTTGGCATATTTCATTAGCAATGAGAATTTACACCAAGAAAGATACACAAAAGGCCTCCACTGCACTGGAACAGTGAGTTACCGGTGGGGTTGGTCAGAGAGAAAGAAATGGATGTTCCCGTGATGTAAATAGTGACGTTTTTCAGTGATTCATCCAACACGAAACGGAAGATCTCATCCTTCCCAGGGTTCCTCGCTCGCTGAAGAACTGTCACCTGAGGAAAAGGAGGGAAGAGCAAAATGGACGATTTACCTCTTCAATTCTTCAAACTAGTCCGATTCCTTTCTGGTACATGCTTCAGTGAGTATACTCGTAGAGTTTCAAACTTTTACCAGAGCTGAAGTCGAAGTGTCGAGGATAAGCTCTGTGGTCTCGGCCAGCTGTTTCTTGGATACCTGGATGGCCTGGCCTCCAGAGGCGAAAGCTAAGTCCTTATAGTCGTTAAAGCTTGCTGCTGTGAGGGAACGACGGCGCCTCCCGCTGGCCGTGGTCATGAAGAATGACACCTGTGGAGATCAGTCAATGTGCAGGTTATATTCATAACCTCTTCACCGAAGTAGACTTAGTGAACATTGGTCGTCATTGAGTGCCAGTCAGCATTTACCGTTGACTTGGTGGTCCTGATGAGAGCAATAATAGTGTCTTTTAGGGCGATGTCTTTGGCTGTAGCATCCGTGAAAACGTATATGTAGGATGAGGAAGGAGCACTCGTGAGAGCCAGCTGGAGAAATGAGAGACCATAACTTCACCTTTTTTACAGAACAAACGCCCCCAAACCAATCAGTCCCAGTTACAATTTGAAGATGCTGCAGTTCATTGTAGTACCTGAAGTCCTGACAGGCACATCTCAGGGTGATCACTACCACCGCCTGCGCTGAGCTTTGAAATTTCTGCTTTCATCTGTTCAGGATCTGTTGTCCTGATGACAGGTCCAAAACCTACATATAAACACAAAAACGAGCTGAACACCAAAAATAAGTATTTTGGATTCCTACAGAACGCTGTGACCTTTATGCAGTTTGTTGCACAGTTAGCCAGATCTACTTTACATTAGATTGCATGTAAATATATCTAGTATAACAACTTTACCATCAAGCTTTGGTCAAATACCACTCATGGTTTTTCTACACATGACATATATAGGTAAAGCAGTTCATACTGGGGTCACTGAAGGGCACAAGGATGTACTCTGAGGGCTCATCCTGAGTTCCTTTTTTGCTGTCAATGATTTCGTCAATGACCGCCCTGGCTTCACTGATGTCTTCTGACATACTGCCCGTGTTTTCAATAACGAAGCACACGACAGATGAACGGGCAATCCCCATCATTCTGTAAGAAAAGACAAGAGAATGTTGATCTTTATCCCAGAGCTCAACTTTCATTTATGATTGAGTTGTTTTTCATATCTGGCCGTCGTACCTCAGAAAGTTATTGTCCCCTGCAGCGAGGCGGATGTCCTCCAGCAACTGGAGGCTGGCAGCTGTGGCTGCGTTCACAGCAGCATTGTGGACGGCCACGTTATCCGAGCGGCGCTCATCTTTGCTGATGCCTCCTCGAGGCCGCGTTACGCTGGTGAGATCAGCCACGCCTCCGTGGCTACATTTACCTGGTGCAGGACAGAAGGGAGAGGTAACACTGGGTTGCATGTGGATGTTATTACTTTATCAAAGCAGTAAGTAAATTTATCAACACAGAACATTTAAATTAAAGTCATCTAGTTGACGTGTGATACTTATAGAGAGGAACTTTTACATATGAATAAATGTCTGATACATTTAAGCCCTTGCTAAAAAGGTTTACACAATGATGATTAATCAAATCTCTCCTTTAACGCACACTAATTGACCAATTATAGTTCATTTGTTATATTCATAGAAAAGCAACTAACTGTTTTATAGGCTGTCGTGTGTGGGACTACTTTTAGGCTGGGAGTAGTCACTTCCTGGAGTCTCTGCTGGTTGCCTGGCAACCTCACAGTGGTGATAAAACTCTGGGAAGTAACTTCGAAATATTAAATGGACAGACATAGCTAATACTGGCATCAATCTTTCTTTTCCTGTTTGTGCATAAATGATTAGTTCAATCTAAATGTGTCATCAGCATGTTGTTAAATATGATGTTATGTGTATTATATATAATATATGTTTATGTGATACAATACCTGAAGGCTTGGTAGAAGAAGAGATTGACAAGTAGCCAGAGGTAAGTTTCTTCTCATTCAGGATCTTGCGGAGGATTTGACTTTTACATTTTCCACTGGCACAGTCACTGCAGGTGGCGGTGTCCACACCTACACAGGCAAAGTGCAAACAAGAAGCAGGAGTGGAGGCGTTACACTTATACCAAAAGTAATTTGCAAGGATTAAAATATGCATATTGTGCTTTATGATATTTTGCACAACCCAGAGAAAGTTATTTGCTATATCTTGGGTTGTGGATAACACACACTCACCTGCCAGGTTGTCCAGAGGAAGGTCTGGGCGTATCAGGTTGATGTATGGGTCCGTGTTGCCCAGCTCCACCCAGTTACTGTGGCTGTAGAAGTCCTGACAGTGGATGGAAACACACACGACTTTACTTCTATCTTCTTTCCCCTCCATCGTCCTGGCTTCCACTCTGTTTTTTTTTTATTTCTTAACGCCCAAGTGTTTAAATTTTCCCTCCTCACCTGTAGAGTATGAAGGACTCTGCCTAGTGTTTCCCTGGCAGCCTGGAAGTTTTCCTTGCGAATGTTAGCCTTAATGGCCACCACGCCCTGCATGATGAGACCACGTCCCTCCAAGAAGGCCTCGGAGTTGAAGTGATGTGGAGCACTGGAAGAATTTATCACATGGAAGAAGAAAATCATATCTAAAGCTTTGGAACACAAACATTTAGTTGTTTTTTTCTTTTTTTTTAATAATAAAATGTTATTCTGTATTTTCTCCTACTTTACCTGTTGGCAAAGTCTCGGTCCAGCAGTCCGTTCTGGACTAAAATCTCCCGAAGAGCCGAGTGGAACTTGGCTCCAGACACCTCTCCTGTTGCTGTGGGACCCAGATAGGCCCTGACCAGCTCCTCAGGGGAGGAACCCTAGAGGTCGAAGGTAAGAGATCACAATGTGAGCAGTGAGAACGAGCACTATTCAAACAAGAGCCGGTGTTTATAAAAGAAAATGGAACCATGTTTGTTGCAAAAATGATGAAAAAGGGGTTTAAAGATTTCCCAATGAAACCTATTAAGTCAAGTCAAGTGAACCGTATTTATGAAGCACCTTTCATGCAAAATTGGTGCTTTACAATAAAATAAAAATGCAACAACCGATAACATAGATAAATAAAAGGTACTATAAACTAAGTGACATGTCAGGAAAAAAAGACTATATAGAAATGTGTACAAATTATATATAAAATAGATTTCGAGAAGTTAAAAAGGCATGTCTTAAGATTTATTTTAAAGGTGTTTAAAGATTGTGAAGCCCTCAGCTCTTACTGCTGCTTCGGGTAAAAATCACTACAATCCTCTACTACTTTCTTAAATTCTTATATCAAAATTTTATTTCTTGAGTATTGTTGGAATGAAAAAAGAATAAACCACAAAGTGAAATTTTCTTCGGTGTATATATGACTTTCTCTCTTGCTTTTTTAAAGCTTATGTATCCAGGCAAGTAGAGTAAAACCAAGTGTTAAAATGCAAATGAATGTGTTTGTATTTTAAGTGTGTGTGTCTGGGTGACTATGTTGTGCGCTGTCATGCACTCTTTTTTTTCTTGTAATTTCCATCGTACCGTGGGGTTGAACTTGCGGCCGGCGGCCTTGGCCACCGTCCGACACGTCTCAGTCACTTTCTGCAACAGAGCCGCTCTTGTAATGCTGACGTGACTGGACGTCCCACCCCCGATGGGGACAAAGGCCCCTGCGGGGCCCGATAGAGCCAAGGCCAGCAGGGCGATGCCCAGCAATGAAGTCATGTTTGATCTACAGAAAGAACGATATGAATTATTAGCTATCAGGTTGGTTAATACTTCAAATAATACAGGTGAGTTTTGCTTATGCATCCTCATATTGCCTCATGTTTCTGGAAAATATCTCGGCAGACACATCAGTATCAGAACATTTGATCAGAAAACGGAGTCATTTATGGGGATAATAATTCAAATAGCCACTAAAGAACCAAGTGAGAAAAACAATGCATTACAAACAATATACAACACGCACGTATGTTTACAAACTTTGTCTGCTGCATCCTTATTTTGGTGGGTTTTTTTCAGATAGTGACAGTTTGTATTATAAGCCCTTTAAAGTTGTTCAGTGTACTTAACTAAATATCAATATAACCATATCCTTTATTTGCTTTTCACACAAATTCATCAATAAAAAGGATTGTGGAAACAGTGTGTCGTCTATGTAACACACTAGATTTCCTGTGTTAAGTTTAGGACTGTCTTTAGGTCGCTCTGGGAGGGAATGAAACACGGCAAATGTTTGCAGTTTAAAACATGGAACTGAACTGCAATTTATTATAGTTATTAACACACACACAGAAAATCAAGGGAACAGCATAAAAGAAAAACAACAAATTCAAGTAATAACCTCAATACCGGTATTTCTCCCACAGTCAGTCAGTTTCAGTCTATTGTCTTTCAGTCTACTACCCGGGTAGTGTATGTCTGTAGGCTCTCTTACCTGAATCCTTTGCTCGTCGGTGCTCCGGCAGGAGAATCCAAGAAGTCCAAATGCAGCTTCACTCACGGCAAAGATGATCAGGGGTCACAGGGTCACTCAGCTCCAGTGCTCTGCAGAGGTTTCTGGGGATCGCTGTCTCCATCACAGATCCATACAAAAAAAAAAACAATCTGTATACAGCAGAACAGAATATGATGTCAGTACTGTAATTTCTAAACTCTATCATTCGTGTAACAGTAAATGACCAGTACACAACATAGTATTACACATATATATACAATACTATTCACTATGGTCAATATTAACATACCAACATATTTCACACACAGCATAGTTACACATGTACTCATGTCTCAGTGGAATCTATCACTTATAAACATGCATTATTTAAACGTCCAAAGTTAGTAATCAACACACTCAACAGCTGTTCTCTCAATCTGACCAAGAACATGACGTCATCGTTCCCGCTCGGTTCAACAGGTCCCGACGCATTAACCTCCAGCGCTTAGATAGCCCCGTCGCGCACTTGTAGCTCCACAATCACAGATATCAACCCCGTAAAATAATATTCAACAACAAATTAATATTTATCTCCGACTGTTTTCCCCCCTTCTCTCCTGATCGGTATCTTTAGCCCAACTAAACAACTGTTTACAACCGTCCTTCTTTGTAGCTCTGCACCAACGGCTAACTGTGAGCAACGCATTCACCACTCACCGGAGATTCTTCTCAGACTTAAAAGAAACTTTTCCCGTCGGAGTCGGTCTGGTTAACGACCAAATAAATAAAACAGTGAGCAAAAATCAGCCAAATGAGATTCTTCAGTGGTGTAGCTCATGACGCTGCTGTTTCATTGGAGACATAAAGGGTCGTGTCCCGGAGAGAAGGCTTGATCTCCCGACGTGCACGACAGCGCCCCTCTGGTAAACGTCAGTATTGCATGTGTGAGTTAACCAGTTGCTGGTGAGTTAGGTCGGTAGGTAGGTATATACTTTATTAATCCCCGAGGGGAAATTTTTTTTTTTTTTTTTTTTTTTTTTTTTCTTTTTTACCAGTGGATTTAAACCCACATAGAGGATGGGATCCAACCGTTATAATCCAATGTTTGCAATCATTTTTAAAATAAGTGTAAAAACCTGAACAAAACATAAATTTATAACTTATATGAAATATATTACATGTACATCATGGGTACAACAAAATCAAATAAACAAGTAAATAAAGTAGTTTACAACAGTGTAAAACATATGCAGTTTAATCAAAATTGAAAAAAAACAATATACGGATTCAAATTCTGATTCAATTCCCCTCATTAAGGAAAATACTCTTGTAAAATCTAGTGCTTATTGTACACTTTAAATTAAGATGTGCTAAACGTTTCTCTACCATGAAAATGTTAAGAAAAACATTTATATTTTAAATTTATTAGGTTTGAGAAGAAACACTTAAATGCCAAAAATATTGTGAAAGCGAAAAAAACAAAAATTATCAAACCAAGTAAGAAACTTCAAAGCTGAAATCCAACTATACCTCGATGTTTCCCTGCTGTGAGGACTCCGGTGACTCTTGAAGAGGTCTAAAGTACAGCCTCACCACCTCTTTACAGCTGAATATATACAGCACATATATATGACCTTTATTTAACCAGGTAAAATCAAGTGAGAACCAATTCTCATTTACAATGATGACCTGTCAGCACAGTCCACACAGTGACACAAACAGCACAGATACAAAACAGTATAACAAACACATGAGGAAAAGGCTAAAGACAACATGGGTAAATGAATAAACACTATGTACCAAAATAAACAATACAATTAATAAAAATAAATAAATAAAATGAGAAAGGCAGATTACTGGATTTTCTTTATAAAAATGAGAGAAAGAGAGAGAGAGAGAGAGAGAGAGAGAGAGAGAGAGAGAGAGAGAGAGAGAGAGAGAGAGAGAGAGAAAAGCAAGGGCTGGTCAGCAGGTACAGCAGTCAACTATGATTTGTTGCAGCTTTAGTTTTAACATGTTGAGAGAGGTGAGAGCTGTTAGTTTGAGTGTGTTTTGAAGTGAGTTCCAGTCATTTGCAGAGGCAAAATGAAAGGCGTTATGACCAAACACAGTACGGACTTTTGGAATGATGAGCCTAATGAAGTCACTTGATCTTAAATGGCGATTACTGTCCGAGATGTGCAGAAGATTTGAGAGGTAGCGAGGGGTCATTCCCAAAAGGGATTTGTAGACCACGAGCAGCCAGTGTTGTAGCCGCCTGGTGTGAAGGGAGGGCCAGTCCACCAGTCTGTAGAGATCACAGTGGTGGGTGGTGAAGGGGGCACCTGTGGCAAAACGGATTGCTGAGTGGTGGAGTGTGTCCAGTTTTCTGAGGGTGGTCTTAGATGCCATTTTATAAATTATATCGCCGTAGTCAAATAGAGGAAGGATGGTCATTTTCACAAGGGTGAGATTGGCAGAGTGTGTGAAGGAGGCCTTGTTTCGATACAGGAAACCCAGTCTAGCTTTGACTTTAGCTAGAAGGTTATTGATATGTATATTAAATGAGAGAGATGAGTCCAACCAGAAGCCAAGGTATTTGTAGGAGCTGACAAACTCCAGCTCTGAGCCATCAGCACTGTAGATGTTGGGGGGGCTGGGGATGATGAGGTTTTTCCGGTCAAACAGCATACATTTGGTTTTTTTGGAGTTGAGGAGCAGATGGAGGTTGTGGAAAGACTGTTGGATGGAGGTGAGGCTTAGTTGAAGAGTGGATACAGCAGAGTGGAGTGAAGGACCAGCTGAATATAAGATGGTATCATCAGCATACAGATGAATCCTGGAATTTCCTGCAGCTTTGGCTACATCGTTAATATAAATGGAGAACAAAATAGGGCCTAAGATGGAGCCTTGAGGCACACCTTCAGAGATGGTAAGAGGTTCAGACATGATGTTTTCGGTCTTCACCCGCTGGACACGACCAGCCAAGTAGCTAGCAAACCAGTTGCAACATCTACTGGACAAGCCAATGCTGGTAAGTCTATGCAGGAGAATGTTATGGTTGACCGAGTCAAAAGCCTTGGCTAGATCTATAAAGGCAGCTACACAAGTCTGTTTGTTGTCCATGGCGGAGATGACATCATCAAGGACCATAAGTGTAGTGGTGGTACATCCGTGGCCTTTCCTAAACCCAGACTGCAGGTCAGACAAAATATGATTTAAGTCAATGAAGTGAATTAGTTGTTTATGTACCAGTTTCTCTAAGACTTTGGCCAAACAGGGCAAGATGGAAATCGGCCTGTAGCAGTTCGGGTCAGAGCCAGAGCCTCCTTTAAAGAGGGGGAGAATCGTAGCCGATTTCCAGTCAAGGGGGAAAACAGACAAATGAAATGACAGGTTAAACAGTCTTGTAATAGGGGAAGCAATAATATGAGCCGCTGATTTTAAAAACACGGGGTCAAGCCCATCAGATCCAGCTGACTTGTTTGAATCTAATTTAATGAGCTCATCCAGGACTTCTGAAACCTTAACAGGTTGAAGGGAGAAGCTGTTAACGCTGGGTGATGAAGTAGGGGTGTTAGGTGAATCTGTTACAGGGGCAGCTGCACCAAGGAAATTAGACGAGTTCACGAAATGTTGGTTGAGTTGTGTGGCCATGCGCTGTTTATCAGTAACGACAATGTCATCAAAGATCAAAGAAGTGGGTAGATGCGGAGAAGCAAGTTTGTTTTCCATGGATTTTACTGTTTTCCAAAATTTCTTGGCGTCAGAGCCACTGGCTGAGAATTCTTCTTTGTAATAACTGATTTTGGCCTTCCTGATCGCCTGTGTTGTCTTATTCCTGTATTGTCTGAAGGCCAGCCAGTCAGCAGCAGACTGGGAAGACCTCGCTCTCCGCCATGAGGTGTTTTTTAGGCGGATCAGAGCCGCCAAATCATGACTAAACCAGGGGCTGTATCGATTCTTCGTCCGGAATCGTTTCAATGGGGCGTGTTTCTCAGTGATTCGGCTAAAGGTGTTTTTGAAATAAGACCATGCGTCTTCCACTGAGGGGATAAGATTGATTCTTTCCCAAGACGCAGCTGAAACATCATGCAGGAAGGCCTGATTGTCAAAGTTTTTCAGTGAGCACTTGGTCACAATCACCGGTGGACGTTTGACAGAGAGGCCGGAGCGAACGCATGCAATGGCATAGTGGTCACTCAAGTCTTGACTGAAGACTCCAGAACGGTAGTTTGATGGAGTGTTAGTGAGAATGATATCGATCAGTGTGGCAGACGACGGTGATTTCAAATTATGTCTGGTTGGCTCAGATACAATTTGAAAGAGGTTTAAAGCATCAAATTGCTGTGTAACTAAATCAGGGGGGTTGATCATATTCCAGTTTAGGTCACCCAGAAGGACAAACTCAGAGGAAATGTGAGGGGCCAACAGTAAACCGAGAGCTCTTAATGTGCATGCTGGAGCAGAGGGTGGTCTGTAGCAAACAGCTACAGACAGAGTGAAATTTGTTGATAGTTTAAGTTTTAACAGTAACAGTTCAAATTGTTTGGGGACTGATTTAGACAGCGTAACAGAACATTGCAAATGGTCTTTTACAAATAAAGCCACGCCGCCACCCTTGGTGGATCTATCCTGACGAAAGACGTTGTAACCGGGTATTCGAATTTCTAGATCCGAGACACCTTTCTTAAGCCATGATTCAGAGACAGCCAGAACATCAGGGTTTGCAGTGTGCATCCAAGATTTTAAATAGTCAAGTTTTGGCAACAAACTACAGATATTGACATGTAGAAAGCCCAATGATTTACGGTCACAAAAATCATTAAACGACAGATTAGAGGCAGTGGGACAATGAATAGCGGGCCCAGGGTCTGGGTGAACATTTCCAGAGATGAATAACATAAGAATGATTAATACATGGCTGAGGACAGTACTAAAATGTTGCATTTGGTTATCTTTCAATGACTGTTTGGTCAAAATTAAAGCAGAGGAGTCGTGGAACTGCTGCAAGAACATGTGAGAATACAAAGAAATAGGCTTTGTTACATACCAAGTGGGAAGTCCAAAAGTCTTTGTAAACCAGAAGGTTGAAATGTCCCTGGTTGATAAACTAAAGTCCAATGTACCAACACCGTTAGAAATGATGGCAGTCTCCCGTGTGTACCTGCTAGAAAGGCAGCTTGTAGGAGCTGATGTGATCCAGAAAATATAAATGATTGTAAGCCAAAAAGGCCAGGAAGGTTTTAGTGGATGAAACATGTCCAAACCAATAAGCAATAGGTTAGGCTGTTGCAGATTGAGGAGGGTCAGGCTGCAGCCACCAGAGGAGGCTAGGTTGTAGTAGCAGCAGCAGATGGAGCAGCAGCAGGTGGACAGCAGGTGGAGTAGCAGCAGCAGCAGGTGGAGCATCAGCAGCAGCAGGTGGAGCATCAGCAGCAGCAGGTGGAGCAGCAGCAGCAGGTGGGATAGCAGCAGCAGGTGGAGCAGCAACAGCAGGTGGAGGAGCAGCAGCAGCAGGTGGAGGCCAGGCTGCAGCAGGATGAACAGGCCCAGGCCGCAGCCACCAGAGGAGGCAAGGTTGTAGTAGCAGCAGCAGGTGGAGCAGCAGCAGGTGGAGCAGCAGCAGCAGGTGGAGCAGCAACAGCGAACGCATGCAATATACTTCATATATAATGGAGGGTGGGGATTTGAATACACAACATACTTGACTGTATAACTAAAAATTCTCAAGTTGGAGGTGGAGGACTGCAGGGTCATGACTTCAGTAGCATTACGCTGTAAAATGTTATCTCATATCACACAGGAAGTCATTAATTGAGCTCATTTTAATTTAGTTGAATTATCTCATATAAACATGAAAACTAAAGATGAATGAAATGTTCCCATGAAATATTTCCCGATTAGACATATTTTCCTTTTCATTGCTGTCGCTCCGACCTGCATCCAGGATGTACAGGACTTAAACAACGCTTGCCAGGGAGGCGGGATGAATTATAGTCTTCACTGTTCCAAGCTCGAGGTTTTGACATTTCCACAGATTTGTCCGTATATCTTTACAGCCAGACACTGTTCTTTGAGCACGTCTTGGTATATTATAAACTCTTAAAATACACATTTATATGAGACAGTTTTGCTTTGGTAAATGCTTCTCTTTTTTTTCACAAACATGTTTGAAATGCAAACGGTTTATCCACTTCAAGATGAATGTTTAAGTACATTAGTCTTTTTCAATTCTCATTCAATGTCAATATCTCTTCAAATCTGATTGCTGCATCCATTCTCCCGCACTTAATGCTCTCGGGTTCTCTGCAGTCCGAAGATATGACCCTGTTCTAAGACCCCTAATACTGTAGCCATAGAAAGTCCATCCCCCCATTTACTTTAAATGTTCTGGATTTCAGGCAACTTCAGTATACACTCATCATGCATTGCTTACACATTGAAGCAGGTTATCCGAGCATAAAATATCCATCACCAGAAGAAAGTTTAATGCCACATGTACCAGCATTATTTACATTTTTTTTTACTTTGCTGCAGACTATAGATATTTAACCCCAACCGAAGCCCTTCACAGCCTTATTGCGAAGGCAGTTATCAGCAGGCGCAGCCACAGTGGCAGCGACAGAGCGAGAGCAGGAGGGCCACCCGAACGAACAATTGAATGATAGCACTTGCCTACATTACCAACTTTATCCACAGCTATGAACTCTACAATCTGTGAGCAGCAGGATGCGTTGTAGTTTGCCTGGATGAGGGGATCACTCAGCGGGGTGTACGTCAGGTTTCCAGTCCCCTGATGCAGGGAAATGCTCTGTATCCCGGTGCCGTTTCCGTCAGTAAGGTTAGCTGAGAGCTCCCACAGGAAAGGTTTGCACTGGGACACATCGTGAGGGCAATGATCAGCCAGCACACTAACCACGTCACACAGTGGCTGAATAAAATCTGTAATCTAGACAGAAAAGAGAAAAAGATGGGGAATTTCTATCAGAGTAACGTCAACATGGCACTTTAGATCTATAGCACACAGCTATAATAGCCCTCTTTGTAGCTAAATCCAATAGAACTTCTATCACTATGTAGTTACTTGACTGCGTCAAACTATGTTACATCGAGGAATCCTCTGGTTACCTTGGTAACAACGGATAATCTCAGTACGGCGTAATTGGAGTCAAAACCGTTGGACGACTTGGCTTCAATAGTCAGGGTGGTGTCAGTGCCTGATGTGGTGTTGGCGGGTGGGGTAATGGTCAGCGAAGCATGAGCATATTGTCCAGTTTTCAAGGTGAGGCTGTCAAGAGAGGAGAAAAATACACCTGAAGGTTACAGGAATTGGATTTGTGATATAGTAGGAGAGAGTTTGCAGTGCCAGGCAGGTTGGGGTTGAGTTACCCTAACGTTTACTCCATTCGGTGGGTAGGGGTTGTACATGGTACTCCAGGTCAATCGTAGATTTTGTTCAAACAACTAAAAGTATGTTTAAAAACAATAATAAGTCTCCCAAGAAAAGTTTCTTAGTTGCTCCTTATGAAAGAATATCCCTGAAGAAGGTGCTGTTGGGGCCGTGGGAGATATGGTTGGGCACGGTCACTAGTTTCTCTCACCTCTTTGGGTAGGACATGGGGAAGCTTCTGTCATTTCTGGCGTTGATGGAGAATGAACCACCAGAGCCCTGCGTCATCAAACTGAAGGGGAGCTTCAAGGCTTTTCCTGGCTCCACACTGCTGTCCACCACAGCCTAGAGTGGACAAGGGAAGGAAACAGGTAAAGACTACTGATATCCTTCTTATATTCCTAAAATGTTTGGATATTCCTTCACCATCCTCATGGTTTCTGTCATCGAACAAAAGCCGTGTGAAAGGGTACACAGGATGTAAAGGGGAAGTAAAGCAAACAGACCTGGATAGTCACTTTGGAGACGGACATCTGGGTGGTTGACTGCCTCTGAAATTCACTGTTTGACACTTTGTCGGTTCCTTTCAGAAGGACCACAAACTCCCCTTCAGGGACCGCATCAACAGTCACCAGGATGTCTCCGTTGCCCATGTCAGCCATTGTGCTGTTGGCACCGGACCCAGGACCAGACACGGTTACCAGGTTGACATCTCCAACAGTCATCGAGGATGGGCCTCTCCTACCTATTACTGAGAGCATCAGGGTAGCTGGCTGGCCTGAGTTTCCAGACGGAGGGAGAAGATCAAAAGGAAAACCAAATGACAAAGGTACAAGTCATACAAGGTAATATCGGACACTGATCACAGCTGGTGATGTGGTGCTACCAATAAAACTGCTTTATTGCAGCTACTGTACCTGCTTGTGGACGCCCACTGACAACTGCGTAACCCGGGTGAGGTCCACTGAAACTTTCCACAAAGTCATAGATGAAGGTGATAATACTCTGGCCTGGAAACACAAACACTTACCCTAAATACAGATACACAGCAAGAACTCATTGAACCTGTAAATGCACTAACAGTTATGAAAGGAATTTTGTTTAAGTATTCTGACACTTTTGATGAAAAACACGTGTAAACGACAAATATACAGCATCTGACCTGTGACTTTGAGTGTGTACGGTTGGTTGGTCATGATATTAATCTTCCATGTTCCCGCCTGCTTGTCAGCGTTGAGACGAACTCTCATCAGGTTGCCCACTGTCTTAATGGTCCCCAGTTTACCGCTTGCCTCGTTGTGACTCTGACTCACTCCTGGAAATGTTTAGCACATTTCATTAGCAATGAGAATTTACACCAAGAAAGATACACAAAAGGCCTCCACTGCACTGGAACAGTGAGTTACCGGCGGGGTTGGTCAGACTGAAAGAAATGGATGTTCCCGTGATGTAAATAGTGATGTTTTTCAGTGATTCATCCAACATGAAAGGGAAGGTCTCATCCTTCCCAGGGTTCCTCGCTCGCTGAAGAACTGTCACCTGAGGAAAAGGAGGGAAGAGCAAAATGGACGATTAACCTCTTCAATTCTTCAAACTAGTCCGATTCCTTTCTGGTACATGCTTCAGTGAGTATACTCGTAGAGTTTCAAACTTTTACCAGAGCTGAAGTCGAAGTGTCGAGGATAATGTCTGTGGCCTCGGGCAGCTGTTTCTTGGATACCTGGATGGCCTGGCCTCCAGAGGCCAAAGCTAAGTCCTTATAGTTGTTAAAGCTTGCTGCTGTGAGGGAACGACGGCGCCTCCTGCTGGCCGTGGTCATGAAGAATGACACCTGTGGAGATCAGTCAATGTGCAGGTTATATTCATAACCTCTTCACCGAAGTAGACTTGGTGAACATTGGTCGTCATTGAGTGCCAGTCAGCATTTACCGTTGACTTGGTGGTCCTGATGAGAGCAATAATAGTGTCTTTTAGGGCGATGTCTTTGGCTGTAGCATCCGTGAAAACGTATATGTAGGATGAGGAAGGAGCACTCGTGAGAGCCAGCTGGAGAAATGAGAGACCATAACTTCACCTTTTTTACAGAACAAACGCCCCCAAAACAATCACAGTCCCAGTTACAATTTGAAGATGCTGCAGTTCATTGTAGTACCTGAAGTCCTGACAGGGACATCTCAGGGTGATCACCACCACCGTCTGCGCTGAGCTTTGAGATTTCTGCTTTCATCTCATCAGGATCTGTTGTCCTGATGACAGGTCCAAAACCTACATATAAGCACAAAAACGAGCTGAACACCAAAAATAAGTATTTTGGATTCCTACAGAACACTGTGACCTTTATGCAGTTTGTTGCACAGTTAGCCAGATCTACTTTACATTAGATTGCATGTAAATATATCTAGTATAACAACTTTACCATCAAGCTTTGGTCAAATACCACTCATGGTTTTTCTACACATGACATATATAGGTAAAGCAGTTCATACTGGGGTCATTGAAGGGCACAAGGATGTACTCTGAGGGCTCATCCTGAGTTCCTTTTTTGCTGTCAATGATTTCGTAAACAACCGCTCTGGCTTCATTGATGTCGTCTGACATACTGCCCGTGGTGTCAATAACGAAGCACACGACAGATGAACGGGCAATCCCCATCATTCTGTAAGAAAAGACAAGAGAATGTTGATCTTTATCCCAGAGCTCAACTTTCATTTATGATTGAGTTGTTTTTCATATCTGGCCGTCGTACCTCAGAAAGTTATTGTCCCCTGCAGCGAGGCGGATGTCCTCCAGCAGCTGGAGGCTGGCAGCTGTGGCTGCGTTCACAGCAGCATTGTGGACGGCCACGTTATCCGAGCGGCGCTCATCTTTGCTGATGCCTCCTCGAGGCCGCGTTACGCTGGTGAGATCAGCCACGCCTCCGTGGCTACATTTACCTGGTGCAGGACAGAAGGGAGAGGTAACAGTGGGTTGCATGTGGATTTTATTACTTTATCAAAGCAGTAAGTACATTTATCAACACAGAACATTTAAATTAAAGTCATCTAGTTGACGTGTGATACTTATAGAGAGGAACTTTTACATATGAATAAATGTCTGATACATTTAAGCCCTTGCTAAAAAGGTTTACACAATGATGATTAATCAAATCTCTCCTTTAACGCACACTAATTGACCAGTTATAGTTCATTTGTTATATTCATAGAAAGCAACTAACTGTTTTATAGGATGTCGTGTGTGGGACTACTTTTAGGCTGGGAGTAGTCACTTCCTGGAGTCTCTGCTGGTTGCCTGGCAACCTCACAGTGGTGATAAAACTCTGGGAAGTAACTTCGAAATATTAAATGGACAGATATAGCTAATACTGGCATCAATCTTTCTTTTCCTGTTTGTGCATAAATGATTAGTTCAATCTAAATGTGTCATCAGCATGTTGTTAAATATGATGTTATGTGTATTACATATAATATATGTTTATGTGATACAATACCTGAAGGCTTGGTAGAAGAAGAGATTGACAAGTAGCCAGAGGTAAGTTTCTTCTCATTCAGGATGTTGGGGAGGATTTGATTTGGACATGTTCCACTGCCACAGTCACTGCAGGTGGCGGTGTCCACACCTACACAGGCAAAGTGCAAAGAAGAAGCAGGAGTGGAGGCGTTATACTTATACCAAAAGTAATTTGCAAGGATTAAAATATGCATATTGTGCTTTATGATATTTTGCACAACCCAGAGAAAGTTATTTGCTATATCTTGTGTTGTGGATAACACACACTCACCTGCCAGGTTGTCCAGAGGAAGGTCTGGGCGTATCAGGTTGATGTATGGGTCCGTGTTGCCCAGCTCCACCCAGTTACTGTGGCTGTAGAAGTCCTGACAGTGGATGGAAACACACACGACTTTATTTCTATCTTCTTTCCCCTCCATCGTCCTGGCTTCCACTCTGTTTTTTTTTTATTTCTTAACGCCCAGGTGTTTAGATTTTCCCTCCTCACCTGTAGAGTATGAAGGACTCTGCCTAGTGTTTCCCTGGCAGCCTGGAAGTTTTCCTTGCGAATGTTAGCCTTAATGGCCACCACGCCCTCCGTGATGAGACCACGTCCCTCCGAGAAGGCCTCGGAGTTGAAGTGATGTGGAGCACTGGAAGAATTTATCACGTGTAAGAAGAAAATCATATCTAAAGCTTTGGAACACAAACATTTATAGCTGCTTTTTTCTTTTTTTTAATAATAAAATGTTATTCTGTATTTTCTCCTACTTTACCTGTTGGCAAAGTCTCGGTCCAGCAGTCCGTTCTGGACTAAAATCTCCTGAACAGTCGAGTGGAACTTGGCTCCAGACACCTCTCCTGTTGCTGTGGGACCCAGACAGGCCCTGACCAGCTCCTGAAGGGAGGAACCCTAGAGGTCGAAGGTAAGAGATCACAATGTGAGCAGAATGAAGCCTATTAAGCCTATTAAGTCAAGTAAAGTCAACCCTATTGATGAAGCACTTTTCGTGCAAAATTGCAATACAAGGTGCCTCACAATAAAATAAAAATGCAACAATTTTTATGGCAGATAAACGAACGAAACAAAATAAAAGGTAATATAAAATAAGTGAAATGTCAGGAAAAAAAAGACAATATAGAAATGTGTACAAATTATATGTAAAATAGAATTCAAGAAGTTAAAAAGTCATGTCTTAAGATTTATTTTAAAGGTGTTTAAAGATTGTGAAGCCCTCAGCTCTTATTGCTGCTTCAAGTAAAAATCACTACAATTGTCTTCTACATTCTTAAATTCTTATATCTATATTTTATTTCTCGAGTATTGTTGGAATGAAAAAAGAATAAACCACAAAGTGAAATTTTTTTCGGTGTATATATGACTTTCTCTCTTGCTTTTTTAAAGCTTATGTATCCAGGCAAGTAGAGTAAAACCAAGTGTTAAAATGCAAATGAATGTGTTTGTATTTTAAGTGTGTGTTTCTGGGTGACTATGTTGTGCGCTGTCATGCACTCTTTTTTTCCTTGTAATTTCCATCGTACCATGGGGTTGAACTCGTGGCCGGCGGCCTCGGCCACCGCCCGACACGTCTCAGTCACTTTCTGCAACAGAGCCGCTCCTGTAATGCTGACGTGACTGGACGTCCCACGCCCGATGGGGACAAAGGCCCCTGCGGGGCCCGATAGAGCCAAGGCCAGCAGGGCGATGCCCAGCAATGAAGTCATGTTTGATCTACAGAAAAAGAGACATTCATTATTAGCTATCAGGTTGGTTATTAATTGAATAAAACCTCTGACCGAGGAAAGGAAAAACTCCCCTTTCACAGGAAGACAAACCTCAGACAGAAGGAAGGAAAAACTCCCCTTTAACAGGAAGAAAAACCTCAGACAGAAAGGAGGAAAAACTCAATTTTAACAGACAGAACCAGGCTCAGAGGTGTGCGACCATCTGCCTCGAACCAGTGGCAGTGGCTTGCTGCTAAGATTTTCCCATCTGTACAGAGGACTACTGCGTCTCTGTTGTGTGCTTGGTAACCTCCCTGACCATGTTCCTTCTTACTTCGTTACTCAGTTTGACAAAAGTAAATTCTGAAAACATGTTTTCCCTTTGTCATTATGGATTATTTAGTGGAGATTGATATGCAGAGATGTCAATCTCAGCTATTTAAAATTAAATCTTCATCTCCATAAATAGTGACTTTCCTTCATACTGTATGGAAGAAGTGGTAAAAGAAGTATTTAAATTAATTTAGGCAGTACAGTGAAAAAATTAATTAATAAAAGTGTTAACAGTTACAAGTTACACAAGTTACCGAATAAATCTTTTCTCCTAAATTTCACCTTGTCACGGGGATTTTTTTTATTGTAACATTATTGATTCTGTCCATTCCTCTTTGTTTGTAATCTCTCAACATGTTTGACCTCCTTTGTACCAAAAACAGGCATATCGATGGCATTTCTAACGGTTTGAAGTTGCGTCTACCAGCAGGTGGAGACAGCGAGAGAGATTTCTTCTCCCAATCACAATTTTTCTCCTCGTGACTCTTAAGAAATATAAATACTGTGTGCGGCCAAAAAAGCTCATATTTTAAAGCTGTTGTTGGAGTTAAAACAGATTTGGACTGCTGTGTTAACATCACAAGGAAATGTGCCAGTATGTGAACTAGTTTGCTGTCAGAGTGTATCATCATGGGAAATCTGCTTCAGTTTGAAGTGTCAGTGGAACTAGTTCACACAAGTCCAGTCTTGTCGTGATCTTCAGTCACGTAGGACAGACAGATAACGACATATCACGGATATCCTTTTTTACTGTGTTACTTCCTGTTATTTTCCCTGCACCTCTCAAAGATTTTTTTTTTCGTGTATTTGTATTTATCTGTACCTGTCGAAACTGAAATTTAAATGGAATTTGCATCCATGCTGCTCGCCTATCAGAAATGTCATCAGCACGAAGGGGAAGGGGCGGAGCAAAGGGCGGTATCAGTGTGTGTGCGTGCGTGTGTGTGTGTGTTTCAGCGGGTGTCTCCGGGACAGGAGAAAGTGACAGAACTGGAGGGATGACTTTTTTTTGAATGAAAGTAACACAAAGAGACACACGGAAGAAACACACAACAGGAATCTATGAAGGGTTTCTTCTTCTTCTGTCCTCTGTGAATGTAAACCAGCGTTTAGGTGAGTGTTTCCCACTAAAATTAATTCTCTTCCCAACATCATCATGATTCACTGCAGCTTTCGACAAACAAGGACTCCTGTTATCAGTGTATGTTTTAATGATACTGACTTTTAATGGCTTGGGTTGACTTCCTGCAGTTAAGAATTGGTCAATGTTTGATTTGTACCTTTTATTGTTTCGCGCTTTTTATTACAGTTTTAAATTCTTTGTTTTTAATGTCGTTACAGACCTACTGAATTTCATGCTGCACTAAAAGTTCCACAGTAAGTATTTTAGATTTTTTTTTCTTCTATATTTAGTTTATGCTTCACTTCTGTATCATGTAATTAAATATATTCAGTCATATGTGTTACCTTAAAAAGGTGCTTACAGGGTTAGTTGGGTAATTCATCGTAGAAATTTGCACAACACAAGTAGTTCTGCTTTTTTCTTGTTCAGTAAAATAATTCAAAGACAAAATACAGTATGTTATCAGCACCTATCACACCCACACATAGAGCAATATTTTTTTTTTTAATTAGAAATGCTAAATAAATCAGAAAAGCTAAATAAATCATATTATTTTTGAATGCTCGGTTGCAAATATCAGACAGATGTATCTGAGATCATTTGATAGAAAGCAAGATGTTGATTAAGTTTTATGGTCACTGGAAAGGCTGCATTGCTACTGTTTGATTTTATTTCTTTACAGTATGGGATGTTTTAATATCTTTCTACTCCATTATTACCCATGGTTAAAAATGAGGTAGATGTACTTAATAAAACACCAACTGATTGTTTATATCAGATATCAAAAGCAACATCAGAGCTCCTAATAAGGAGGTAGCACGGGTCAGCCATCCAGGCTCTAACACTCAGCTCACTGAATAAAACAAATACTCTCTGTGTTCATGAAACTTAAAACCTAAAAAGGAAATATTAGCAAAACCACAAAGTTGATTTGTTTCCTAAATCTCCACAGCAGGTTCAGCAGTTCAGTGCAAAGATGCAGTGAGTTTATTCTGTGTTATTTAGTTTTTCCTCATATTTTTGGGTAAAATCATTTTCTGATTTTAAAGTCTGGTGTCACACTTACACATTCTCAAATTAAGAGTTTACTTACAAGCAAAAAGACACCCTCTGATTTGAGGCCATATTCATCTGATTTACGGTTGCGCTGCCACGTAATCAGCTGTGTCTCCGATAAGTTACTCATGTCTGTGTTCATGTGCAGACACGGTGCAGCGTTTACCTCATCTGGGTAATTGGTGTGAAGGCATGTGAATTAGAACTTTACTGTGGCTGTATGCAATAATTCCATAGCACTTTGAGTTGTCAAAATGATACAGTATTATTTATATATTTATTTGTATTAATTATTATTGAATTCCAAAGCATATCAGTACTTTGATATTGTATTGCGAGTATCACATGATAATAGACCTGTAATTGGCTAATGTGTGAACATTTGTAACCGTGGAGACAGAAGTACAAGAAATCAAACAAAATTGTTTTAACATGTCTGACAGTATATCGTAACACTGGGAAAATGGGACTTGTTACAGTATGTTGTGTTTTTTTCACACTAAAGACGTCTTGGTTTAATCGTCTTCCATGTTCACATTTGTTGCACTTTTTCTGGGGATTTTTAATATTTATTTAATTTAATACAGAAATTACAGAAATTGAATTGAATTTATTTTATTTAATATGTTAAATCTTATCTCATGTCAGCATCAGAAGGAAGTCAACACACTTTAATCAACTAAACTGTTTTTTTTTTGTTAAGTCCTCACCGCCTCCTGTTACGCTTCTCACCTTTGCTACCAACAAAAAGTGACTGAGAATTTTGTCATTCTTTAGAGCCGTGAGTTTCAACAATGTGACATGGAGCCACTATCAGCTGTCGTCATATTTCATAATAACTCAAACAGTTGTGCCTGCTCCAAGCTCACTAATGACAACAGCCAGTGGCATTAAGCGCAGTGATACCCCAGTTTTAGCTGCGATGAGCAGTCAATTAACAGAAAATGTGTCTGCAATGATTTTAAAATTCAATTCATTATTTTGAGTAATTTTTTTTTAAGGAAGAAAAATTCCCAAATTTTGTGTTGGTTTTTATTCTCCTCAACAATTTTAAACGTAATTCAAAACATTTGACGAGAACACAAACGGTGAATTACATTTTTCACTGTTTTATTGGCAAAATGTTGGATCGAGCCATGGCAAAAAGGATTGGCAGATTAATTGATGATGAAAATGACTCGTTGGTTGCAGCCCTAATATTTGGTCAGTCCTGATTTATTATCCACTTGGTGACGACTTTGGTTACGTGCCAGACTTGTGTGATAGAGCATTGTAAGGATTTTCAAACTGAATGAATCTCTATCATCTAAAGAAAACGTTTGTGTCTCTAAAGTTTGGCTACCTGTATGTCTTTAGTGCAAAGTGATTATTTTACTTCAATATATATATATATATATATATATATTGATTGATTGATAGATCAATAATCTCATAGATAATAACTTGGATTCTGTCTACAGCATGCTGGCTTCCCTTTGGGTTCCCAGGCATTTGTTTTGCTTCTCTAAGCTTATCTAGTTGGCCAATAGTTGGAATGTGGCTCAATCACAGC
The DNA here is from genome assembly GCF_022577435.1 of Embiotoca jacksoni. Classification (NCBI taxonomy): domain Eukaryota; kingdom Metazoa; phylum Chordata; class Actinopteri; family Embiotocidae; genus Embiotoca; species Embiotoca jacksoni. The sequence goes on along the minus strand of NW_027185388.1, from coordinate 1,285,392 downwards.
AGCAAGCTCTGACACGTTGTTTGCATAAGAAAGAAACAGATTTTTTTTTCAAAAAGAAAACACAGACCTTCATATTACAAATGAAATGTTTTTGTTGTATTTAGTGAGATTAGTTTGCACACCTACCCACTGGTTAGCCATTTTCCCTAAAACATTCTCAGGACAGTTGTTCCATTGGTTAACATTACTTAAAGCACTTTGAATTGACGTGCTGTTGAAATGTGCTCTCCAAATAAACTGGCCTTGCCTTTCGTAGAGTGTCACTGTAAAAGAAAGGTTGTGACTGTACAGTTAAAAATACAAATATGTAACTTCTCAGAAACTGATTGTGCTAAAAATGAGTCCCAGCACAATAAAGTAGGCTACTGCCAAGCATACGGCTGTAATCATCTGTAATCATGTCAGTCATGTTGTTTTTCTAAATCTTATTAACTTAATTACACTGAATAAAGTTTTCTTTAATGTTTTCTTGCTGGTAAAATAAGGTACTAATTGGTCGATAAAGATAAACAAGTGAGACAAGTAGTGAATCATTTCACTTAGTCATATGGGAGCGCTGCAGGTGATGGCACATCTACCTGCATCATCACTGTCATAAATTGCTCACATAATTTTTTCCTCTTTTGACATCTGTTAACACATTACAAAATACTAGACACCGTTGGAGGAAAATGTACGAAGCATTTGGCTTTTAATCACTCCAGCCCCAGTGGATTTTTTTTTTAATTCCACCCTAAAACAAAACATTCCCGAACAACCTCAGGATGTAAAGATCAGAGACACCTGAGAGAATTTTGAAATATAGTAAGTCTCATTGACTCCAGAGTTAGACGTTAAAACTCTTTACTTCTGCCTCGTCACAACTGTAATATAGGGAGTAAATAGCAGCCCTTAAATTCAGGAAACACTGATGTTATTCGGCCCTTCAGAGTGGCTGGGCGAACGCTAATACGAGCCGATGTCATTCACAGCGAAGAAAACTGAAGCTGTGAGCCGCGGCCGGGCTGACACATTTCAAGTGTCGATAAGCTTCTTGTCTGTGTTTGTTTTCTTCTGTCAGAGCACTGATGTCGAACATGGCCCTCGATGCGAATATCTCAGAGGAGCACCTCTTCTGTCCCCTGCTTGAAATGATGAGGAACCACACGCTCAACAAAAACATGAAGGGCAACCTGGTGGTGATTTGCATCCACGGTCTGCTCTCCTGCCTGGGGATTTTGGAGAACGCCCTGATCCTCTGGGTGGTGGGCTTCCGCCTGAAGCGTCACACCGTGGCCTCCATCTGGGTGCTCAACCTGGCTATGTCCGACTTCCTGGCCACCCTCACGCTGCCCCTCTTCACCTTCTACCTGACCTCTCACCACAGCTGGGAGCTCGGCAACCCTCTTTGCAAAGCGCAAGCCTCCGTCTTTTTCCTGAACATGTTTGTGTCGGCCTTCCTGCTGGCGGCCATCTCGCTGGACCGCTTGCTTCTGGTGGCCATGCCGGTGTGGAGCCAGAATCACCGCTCGGTGGCGGGAGCGTGGAAGGTGTGCGCGCTGGGCTGGCTGTGGGCCGCAGTAAATACATTACCTTACTTCCTGTTCCGCTCGGTGACTGAGAAAAAGGACGGGAGGAAGTTGTGCTACCATGATTTTGCCTTGTATCTATCTTCTACTGCCACGCTGGAGCAAGAGTGCAACGTGAGGCAGGGCGCAACGGCCATCTCAAAGATGCTGTTTGCGTTCCTGTTCCCCCTGCTGGTGATCGCAGGGAGCTACGTCGTAATCAGCGTGAGGCTGAGGAACAGGAACAGGAGGAGGATGCAGAGTAACACCAGGCTGAATAATGCGCTGATTACGTCAAAGAGAGACGGACAGCCAGGAGCAACAAGCATCCCTCTAACCACTAAAACTCCTGACGTCTTTCGCAAGACTTCGACCTTCGGGCCGACTTCACCCTCGACGGAAAGCGCCCGGTCTCCCACCACCGCCAATCCGACCAATCAGGGACAGCTGTCCCAGAGTTTCACCAAAATGGTGACATCTGTGATCGCTGCGTTTGTACTTTGCTGGGCTCCTTATCACATCTTCTGCATGATCGAAATGACCGCCCAGCACAGAGAAGAAAATCTCAAGCTGGTGGAGGTGGGGTTGCCCCTGGCGACCACCTTCGCGTTCTTAAATCCTCTGCTGAACCCGATTCTGTACGCCTTCAGCTGCCCGCACTTCTGCGTGAGGATACGGCAGAGTCTTGGCGCCGTGTTTGACGGACTGGTGGAGGAAGGTGGGGGATTACTGATGGTCCCGGGGAAGAGTTTAAGAGCTCACATCAGGCGCAAGAGCAGTCGAGATGTGAGTCTACCAACGCCGGGATCGCCGAAGGGTTCTCGTTCACCTTGTCAATATCCAGACATCCGACCCCCTTTTCTGCCACCTTTGCTCTCCAAAAGCCCCGAAGACAATCGGAAGTTTTATGCAGGACAAGAATCCAAAAGTGAGGCAGAGAACAGCTGAGAGTTTTGGCTTCATGTTTAGTGAAGTACCTGATTTATGTTTAATAATGTAACGTATGTATATGAACATGTAGAGCTCACTCGGCTCTTGAATGAGTTTAATACAGTATTTCTTGCTACTTTGGTCCAGATCAAAAGATTTCAACAAACATTTGATGGATTGCCAAGAATCTTTGCATCTTTGTGTTGCTCAGAATCTTCTGATTCTGCAGATTTCCTTCGACTTTTTGCTTTTGTGCCAATATGAGACTGATAGTTTTTTGTTTTTTTTTATAGAAATATCTTGAAAGATATCGGATAAATTGTAGTGAAATTTGGTGCTGACATACATGGCACCCAGAGGACAAATTGTCTTCACCAAGGCAACATTTAATGTCGTCCATTATTTCGCTTTGTGGCCAAATACCACAGGCTATAGGAGAGAAAGGAACCAGGTACAACACATATTTTATGGGATATCACGCCCCATTCAGTACGTGTTGTACCGAATGAATCGACTGAAAGGGAACGTTGTAGCTTCAGCTGTGTCTTTTTGTGCTGATTGTACAGGTATCTGAGATCCTACGCTGATATTTGCATTTTGACCACGTGTAAATATTGTCAAATCTTTTGCACTAAACTGAATGGCATCACTCCAGATGAATATTGTGTTAGTTTGTCTTTTTCACTTTGGTATTAAACTGAAAAACATTTTATACAAAAAAAAAAACAAATATTGGAGTGTTTTAATTGGTTTGGATTTTTTGTCACCACTTTGGGCTCTTAAAATGTACTCAAAATAAATATTATAAAAGAAGAAAATCATATCCAAACTGTGACAAGAGGACACAGATACACGGAGATCCACTGCTGTAGACTGGATGTTCATGCTATGCAGATTAAGGCCACTAGAGAGCAGGATGTCACTGACGACATCAGCAGACATGAAACGATAAAGCAGGATTATGCTTTTCAGGACCTGTAATCCAGGAGCACTTTAAATCTGAACTGCTGAACGTCTGAGCACCTTTATGACTGATTGGATTTGATCATATCTGATATGCATTTTGATTGACTGTCTCATCGCGGCCATTGCAATTGTCTGCCTCCATCACCCTCAGTCACACACACACACACACACACACACACACACACACACACACACACACACACACACACACACACACACACACACACACACACACACACAGGGTGGGGTATAATGTAGGCCACCGCAGCGTGGGATTACCATGGAGGTAGTTGTAATTTGGAGAGAATATTAAAGCGTGAAGATCCAGAATATAAAGACAGAGCAGGATTAAACCTAACGGGTCAGCCTGACATCCAAAGTTCCACTTTCCTCTCAGCCATTCACTTCCAACAGATTATTATTCTCTCTCTCTCTCTTTCCCTTAGGGACTATCTTTCTCTGTTTTCCCCCTCTGGTTTCTCTGTTTCTCCCTGGAGGTTTGCGTGGATGTACAGTGATGCATTTTTCTTTTTAAGTGATAGAGGAAACAAAGAAGACAAAGGGAACTCAAGGGAGCGATTGATGGAGGAAAAGTCGATGTTAACCTTTCATTAATTGATTCTACAATCAGCTTGATGCGCAGCAATAATATGTTACAAAGGCTTTGAAAGCATCTTTTAAAGGGATTGTACAAAAATTATTAGCCGGGTAGGAAGCATTCTTCTTGGTTTATTTTTTAATTTTCTTAAGATTTAATCAATCTCTGCACCACCAAATTAAATCTCTTACAGTTTCAAAAGCCTGAAGTGATGAGTATATGAATCGCCCGAATATCTATCAGTGTAATTCAGAAAAGATGTGAACAGACACGAATGGAACGATATAGATGAAAACAAGAAATTAGATGTTTCTGACACTCCGCTGCAGACGGATAAGAAAGAAGATAATGAAACAGCAGGAGAACAGTGACGAACACTGACGGCGCAAGATGCTGAAGATGATTCTGCCAGAGAGATTATGTAAAGCGCTGCGAAAAACAGTTGTTACAGATGAGAGATAAGGCAAAAATGAAAGAGAGAGTACAGTATGTGGAGGAGTAAGTATCACTTTAAAAGGGTTCAATGCACTGCTGCACTACTTATAGCTGACAGATGCTGACTAGAGAATTAAATCTGAGTTGCTTTTCAGTGATTTTCTTTCAACAGTCGTGTACTGAAGGATACGCTTACGCACACGCAAACACACAAAGAAGAGAATGTATTAGTGCAAAAAGAAAAAAAAAACTCAACAAAATCGTGGTATACCGCCAACAGGGATTTTGTGATACTCTATACTTTGTAATTCAACCGTCTTTTACATTTTACATTGGCTCCACTACATTTCATAGAGGAATCTCATACTTTTACTCCACTGCACTTACAGTATTTCATAGTTGGTTGACTAGTTACTCTCCTGATTGAGATTTTACATAAAATTAAAAAAAGGTTTTACAAAATATTCTGGATCTGTAAAGATGAAACGGTAGTTTCTGACCTATTTGCCTTGTTTCAGAATTGTGAGCAGGTTAGCTGTTAAGTCCGTTTTGCCTCGACACTTCTTCGACGGTTTGATATTAATGAATAAAATGAAAAGTTTTACAAAATTATAGCATTTTTTTTTTAAAGTGGTTTTAAAAACCAATTTCAGAACTTGAAAACCACTGGACTAAACAACCTAACTGTTTCTTTAGTGGTTAAACTAATTCTACCACAACAATGTTCGGGTGATACATAGTTCTGTGCTTTAAGTGTGTATTTATGTGTTAAGTATGTTTAGGCTTATTAAGCATTTGCTAATCAGAGGCTGGGAAAGCCACGGTTATGGCTGAAGTGATGTGGACTCATAGTTAGCTGTAGAAATGATTATGTCATTCTGTAATGACTGTGAGTGGATGGGTTGCAGTTTATGTTAAAAGTTAAGATGTATAGAGTGAAGCAATAGCCCTGCTCATTATTTCTGTTCAGTATCAGTAGTGTGCCGATATTTCTTTGTTTCTGCTTTCTTGTAGAATCGCACAATTATCGCACACACTCACACAATTATACACTCTTATTCACACACTTATTCTCACCCACAGATTTGCACACACACATTATTACAAAACCACATCCACAATAATATGCAATAAAAACAACAACAAAAGAATGATGTTACGTGAATGGTGCACTCTGACACAAGATCATTTAGAGCTGGAGAAATGTCAGTATGATACTCACCTCATGGGCTCCACGACAGGACCAGGATGAAATCCCAGCACAAAACTGCTTCTTGTTGAACCGAGTTGAATTCCTTCTTCTATATTTTTTCCCCTTTCATTTTCAATGAAATACCTTCTGGCAGAGAAGGCTGTGTGCTATAATTCTGTGCAACCCCACAATCAGCAGTGATGGAATGTGTTTGCTGCTGTGACTTGTTTTAATTATTTATGAAGGAAGTGGGAGTGAACTTAGTCAGTAAACTTTCAGTTTCTCAAACTCCAAACCCCTTATACAGTCACACAAGATTCATAACTGTTTCACTATAAGTCAAATTGTAACACTACGATGCCATTGCAAAACGGGATGTTTTCAAGCCTGTTGCTCAACTTGGGGAAATCCACATAATCATATTGATTGGGACTCAGTCTAATCACTTGGACAGATTAGGCTATTTATTATTGAGAAACCATTACTGACAACTTTCTCTTTATTAAATTACAGATTATCGGTATAGATATTTGGGACTGAGGCATAATGGAGATAAACTAGAACACACATATTCACACAGAGTGGTGGGAGGAAGACAAGTGGGGTGCAGCAGCACCTCGAGGAAAAATGTTTGTTTGTTTGCATTATTTGTTTTAATATTTCCTATAGTTTTTGTGGCTGTTTGTGTGTGTTTGTGCGTAAGTGCTTGTAAAGTGCGTGGGGACAATGTTTAATGGTGATCAGACATCGTAAATGAAACAGATTTGAAAAAGGAGGGAGAAATATACATTTTAAAAGTTTTTTTGTTTTATCTTAATTTTTAGACGGTTATGTTCAGATTGGGATTATATATATATTTTTTTAACTTTAATAAATTGCTAATAGCGGATCAATTCCAAATGTGCTCCAGTCGGAAGTGACGTTTAAGTTCCGGCGGACGGGTCAGGTGATCTCGCGTGACTTTGATCGCAAACAGGTGCGGCGGCAGAAGAAAATGGCGCCGCGAAAGAAAATGGTGCCGCGAAAGAAGCCGTCAAAAAGAGTGAAAACCGAGCGAATCAGAATCGACAACCGACAGCAGCTGATGAAAGATGACGGACAAGAACCTGAGAGAACTGTTTGTCCACTAAAAACAAAAAGACAGGAGCCTGAAGTTTATGAAACCAGCGAGGACCGGAGTGGACGGAGGAAAGGTAAATCACACACCTCGGGTCGTCATTGCTGTGTTGTTGTTGTTGTTGTTTTTTTAAGAGGTTTTAGCTGTTAAATTTTAAAGCTAAATTAAATATACTGGTGTCATAAAACTTAGAGGAGTCCCCAGTCCTGCTTAGCCTGTCAGGATGGAGGATAAAAACACTTAAACAGTGATGAAAACGTTAAGCAACCTAAAAAAAAAATAAATAAATAAAAGCATAAAAAGTTACAGTGCAGTTTAAGACCTCCTCAAATCTGCTCCAGTGAAAAGCAGCAAACAGGAGAAGTCTTGATTTAAAGGAGCTGAGAGTAACGACTGTGGGACCAGAAAGGAGACCCGTCCCAGGTGACCCAGGGGGGTTGGGATGGTTCATAAGGGAGCAGTAGATTTATTTATTTTTAACCTTAAACCTATCAGTGCTTTATAGACCAACAGCAGGATTTGAAAGTGGATTCTTTGCCAGATTACTCTTCTAACCTGTACTGTTACAGTTGTTGAGTCTGCTGAAGATAAATGCATGGACAAGTTTTTCCAAATCCTGTTGAGACATAAATCCCTCTAATCCTTGATATAAATGATCCAACGTTAATTGTTCTTGAGGTTTCCAGACAGAAATTGGACCACGGTGGTTCCCTGAGGGGTTTAAATGCATCAAAAAAAATGCAATAAATTAAACTAAACAGATTAGAAAAATAAGAGAGTAATATCTTTAACACAATGGGCCTAAATGCACGTTCATTTTTTTTTTTATTAACCGTTAGTTTGGTGACTTTGCTTTGCCTGTGAATACTTAATGCTCTTATCGTCAATATATTTCACAGATGTGACTTTCAGAGCGGCTGTTGTGTGATCTTTGTGTATATTTTGTGTGTGAATATAATCGCCTGCTTTACAAGTGTTTTATCATCAATTGTGTAAATCTGGCTTTTTAAGAGCGCACGTGTGTGTGTGTGTGTGTGTGTGTGTGTGTGTGTGTGTGTGTGTGTCTTCTTTTTTGAGGGCCATAATGCGTAAGATGTAAAAACGCGTGCACAACCAATATTACATTTTCCAGCATATTTTATTTATGCAGGTCTTCGTTATATCAGTTTTGAGTGTTACACCACCACCTCACCCCCCACCCCCTGAAGATTTTTTTTTTTTTTTTTTTTTTTTTTTTTTTTTCAGAACAATGACAAGCTGAGTCTGAGATGACCTCAATTTTTCACTGTACAGGGGATTTAGAAAAACCAACGAGAAACCAGCTCTCACGTTGTCATCACAAATGTCACACCAAATAATAAGCTCCCTGTTACGTTATTAGATCGAACAGATAATATGTAATAACGGCGTCTCCTCCCGACTAATCCGGGTTTGTTCAAACACGTAGATTCGCCCGGGGAGGTTTTGTCTTCGTTGCTCACGGCTCTTCCTTCCTCTGACTTTATTAAAGGGTGGTGAACATCACAAAAGATGTGAGGAACTTTTCACTAATTTAAGAAAAAAATCTAACAAAACTTTACTGAAATTGACTTTATGATTGCAATTATTATGATACCCCTGAAATTATTTGCCCTAAATGCAATAAACCTGATTCTGCTGCTGAACCTGCTGCTTGAAAGTTTGGACACTTGTTGCTGCCGAACCAAAACGCACATTTGCATCATAACCACTTCATATATTGATATCTTGTGGATATTATGACCTAAGACCAGATGTCGTATTTGGACATCTGGATATTGTGATAAGGCATAGGTTTGGTCTTTTCCCGGTTTTAAGGTCTGCATTACAGTAAAGGGATGCAATTTTCTGAACTTCCCACAATTTTGTGTTATTTGTCTTTACCCATTTGTCATTATATCCATTTTTATTAATGATTATTTATCAAGCAATCTCCTTGTGTTGTCTAAATATTTTTGGAAAACCAATGATACCAATGGATCTCTACAGTATCATTGCAATATCGATATTTATTGATCGTTATTTAGTCACAAGTAACGTGATGAATGATTTCTGTCAGTATCGTTCCAACACTTCGTCTGCAGCTGGATTTCTGTTTCTCTCTCCATTTTTTTAATGTCTCTTTCTTTACACCCTAATACTCAGATTAACATGGAAATAAAAGTCTCTGGGCACATCAAATCCAAGTTATAATAACAGACGAATTTTCCTTTCATTGATCAACCTGACAACTTTTTTTTTTTTTTGGTTTGTTTTGTCTTTGTTTTCTATCCATCGTTCTAAAACCATGATGTTCAGACATTTTGACTTGTCACAGCAGGAAGAGCACAGATGTTCAAAGAAAGATTACATTACAGATGGCCGGCTTTGTTCCATTCAAGTGACCCATTAAGCCAAGGCAGCATGACGGTGCACAATAGACCTTTTTCATGGCAGACAAGCACAGGTTTGCGTTCGTGCATGTTGGATCGCTGTCGTTGCTCACCGGGACAGTTGATGGAAACTGAGCCATCATTAGTTCACACTGAGCATTTCAGAAATATCTGCAGTGAAAAAAGGTCTCTACCAAAACCCTGAAACTCCTGCTGCTACATGCAAATTAGCTTTCAATAATTTTGTTATTTTATGCTGTGGTTTTTATGTCAAAATTTAATGTCAAAGCTCTATTTCAGTCTTTAAAAATACATATTTAGGTTGCAGTGTCAGTAATGTAAGTGAGCAGTGTTATCGTGAATTATTTTGTTTGTTTATGTTTTTTTAAACTTTTGACTGCAGACACGCCTAAAACACATCTTCCTATTTTAATCTGCGTGTTTCGTGCCTACGTGTTGGGTCTTGCTCTGTTGGGATCAACCCGCCTCTCTTTGTCTTTTTTTTTTTTTTTTTTTTTTTTTTTTTTTTTTGGCGTCTATTGTGGGAACATCCACTTAATCTCATTCAATTACTGGTGTGGTTTAACTGTTCCAGACCTGCCCTTCTTAAAAGCAGTCCTGCCAATTCTCTTCAACATCTACATCTACATCTCAGAATCGCATTTGTGGCCCAAAGCCCGAGAGAATCAGACAGTGCTGACCACCAGACCGCACTGATAGGAAGTGTGTTGTGGTTCGTGACATGCATGCAAAGCACATTCCTATATGGGGAAAGTAATAAACAATGGGAAGCTCTATGAAATGCAGAGGATTGAGGACAAGCCTACATCAGCATCCGAACGGACGAGATCAGAGCGCGAGACAGGAAATAAATGCGGGATTATTTGAGATGCCACATACATGAACAGGAAATGGTGTCAGGCTGAAAAAAACAACAAGGAAACAAACAAAAAAAAGACGAGATGTGTGATCACAACTGACACACTTCTCCAAAATATATAACTTTTTGATGTCATTTCAAAACTAGTTACACATGACTGTACACATTCATAAACTTGATGCAGCAACATCAAAAGATATATATATATATAAAAAAAAAAGACTGCCGCTAAAAATAATGTTCCAAAATATATTGGCCCAGATCAATTAGCACGTGTGTGTGATGGTGATATTTTCCAGGCACACGGATGAAAAAGCAAGTGAGGGATTCGGATACAGGATGTGGGATGAAGGATGGAGGGATGAGAGAAGGAGGAGCAACATCAGTAGGAGATACGCCTCAGATTATCACCCGGTGTCCATGCTCCAGAGACGGTTAAAGAGGAGGGTTGGGCGCCAGCGTGACACAGAGAGACACAGGACATCCTCCTGGATGCGAGCCGGACCGCGAAGATGAGTGACGTGAAAAGTGTTTCGTCCGTGGAGGTGCCAGAGGGGAAGTTAATAAAGAAGGTCAGTGGATGCAGATGCCAAAAAAAAAAAAAGAGATGTGACTGTAATCCTGCCACTGACGGCTCTTACAAACTCCACATGGTTCACTGTGGTGGCAACAAGGTTTGGCCTCTGGGGTCCGGCCAGCAGGCACTGCTTGAATTATTTATCCACAACTTTTTAACAGAGTGATTGTTTCATTTTTTATTTCTTTTAAAAACAACATAAATGTCAGAGCAGTTAGTGAGAAAGTAAACTGACTATTTCCTTCAGTCGTATTATTAGTTTTTAGCTTACTATTATTTGCTGGTACATTATTAGATTTTTTTTTTTTTTTAAATGCTAATTGTGAATGCTATATCACCTACAATAGATGTGCGTGCTCTCTATCTTGCTGTCGTTGCTGCCTCTTCTTTGTCTCAACCTTTTTCCGCTTACTTTCTGTCAAGGTATTTGATTGCATTTATTTTTGAAGAGCGCCACGACTCGCGTTCATTTCAGCTCAATGATTAATTCATAATCTCTGTTGAATGACAAACTAACTCCCCTTCCCGTTTTTGACCTCTTTGTTTCGTGCTATATTCTCCAGGGTTCCATCAAGAAGAAGATCGAGTCGTTAAGGCGATGGAGTTCGGCGAGTCTGAAGAGGCCGTCGAAGACCAAGGCCAAGACCTTGAGTCTGTCCTCCCCCGTGGAAGACCCCGAGGACATCTGGCTGCAGGAGGGAGACCGGAGGAAGCTGTGCCCCATCGTTGACTCCGTCTTCGGACAGGTAGGACTCTGAACTGTTGAACAACCGTAGCAGAAGATGTCTGTAAATCGTAGTTCGGACTAAAGAGACGGAGATGTCTTCGAACGTTGCGGGGAAAAGTTGCAGCCGTGCGAACTGTCCTGTCTCTGATCAACTGAAGCCAGCTGATGGTGTCGCCTGCTACTCAGTTTGTCAAGTCGCAGCCGGGCAGTTCATTAGAGCTCATTTATCTCATTAAAGGAGATAACAAGTCCTCTAAAAGACCAAAACAGAGGAGAATCTGACGAAACGGGGAAAGTCTGCAGCCTCAAGCTCATGCCTGCGTAAATTTGCAGAAGCCCCTCAGGTTTTCCACTGAAGCACCTGCGGGTGCCTCCTAATTCTCTACCCTCTTCTTCTTCTTTTTTTCTTATTGTTTCATCACAGCTGAAAATGCAACTGTTGCAAGTAACTTACTATCACTTTGTCATTCATGTTTTATAATGCTACAAGTAGGGGAGAATTACATCATAACACGAAGAGGATTATTTTTTCATTTCAATTGAAGAGCATGTGGAGAGTGTGAAGATCAAATTAGCAGATTGCTCACAGCGTTCGTTGCGTCTGAGTGCGCTCGAAATGCAAATCTGTGACGGTGTGAAACGCACACGGGGAACACAAGTCCGCTCTGTGGCTGTAGTTTGTTGGCAGAGTCGATAGCGTCGCGATAAGTGACAACTTAATGTGCAGTTTTTCAGTCTTGTATGAATCAGTTGTCGCTCTCGTGCCGATTTCAAAAGGTGTATAAAATGTGGTTTCTTCAGGTGGAAGCTTTGTAGTTCAACTCTGTGTGCAGAAGCCTGACGGACGCTTTAATATCTTGTAGGGATCGTTTTGTTGTTGTTGTTGTTGTTTTTGTGCGCTTGTGGCTGATTTTTAAGTGTATTAACTAGGTTTTGTTTTCTCACTGGTTTGGTCTGGATTTTTAGCGGTGGAGCTCAGAGCATCACAACAGGAACGCTTTGACAAACTTTGTGTCTGTAATCATCACCTGTGGCTTCATTCGGTTTTCTGTTCTGGTTTGTGTTGTTTACCGGAGCAAAGGGGGGGGGGAACACTCAGGATTGTTTGTGTTTCTGTAAACCAGTCGTCTGATATTTTTGTGGAACATTTGCTCCTGGGGAGGAGGTCCTGGCATTACAATGGTTTTAAATAGCTGCAAAAGACCAAAAGAGACCCAAGTAGACCTGCCTCATTGCATGCTCTTCGTCACTCCTTGCCTTTTTTAGCGCATATGTTGCTGCTTAAAGGATGTTGTTGTTGTTGTTGTTGTTTTCTATTGCAACAGTGATTTAAAAAAAAAAAAAAAAAAACGGTAATACACAGGTAGCAGAAACGGTTAATGGTGTCACCTAAAATGGGTTTACGCTGACATTGTACATCCAGTGAGTCAGAATATCTCTCCCAGTACATCAATGGACACTTCAGAGGCCAAACAGCTTGTCATATTATTCCTTGGGTTTACCGTAGAGAAACTGAATCCCTCTTTCATTGTTTCTCTGCGTTGCCCAGTCTCAGATACTTCGTCTCGTCTGAGGTATTAAGTGAAAATGTTTTCGATCATACAAACGAGACTAAGCAGCCAAACGTGGAATTCTGCTTTAGCTTCATTGAAGAACATCGTTATCAATATGTGCCTTACAATAGAAAACATGACAGAAATAGCAATAGCAATAGTAATTGCGACGGGGCTTAGCCAGCGGTGAGGTCGGGGCTCATGGGTTTTTCATTTGCCTACAATCACAAGACATTCATTAAAGGTCCACTGAAAAGAAAAAGAGGTTGTGTTTTGATGTATTATTTTCTTTTCCTCCGTTTTCTTTTTCTTTTTTTTTTTATCCTCCAGCTCTCATCGTTCTGATTTGTCATCCATACGCTCGGAAACAGATGGACTGAATGAGAAACTGGGGTTGTGTGTGTGTGTGTGTGTGTGTGTGTGTGTGTGATTGAGATTGACAGGCCTGGGGTGCAGTCCGGTTCCCCTATCGGTGGAGAGGCAAAGTGTCCTCGGGTTCCCAATCAGTCAAGTAAGATTCTCCCCAGTTTGTCTGAATACGGTGATTTCTGGCTCCAGAGCAGCGGCCAATAAAATGACGATAATAGTAAGAGCTGTATTTGTATGATAGACTTTATTTAGGTTAATTAGCAACTTGCTTTACATTCAGAAGAGAGAGATATGGCTCTACCTTCCCCTTTGAAATGCTGCTTACATTTTAGGGGCCGTTCTTCACAGTGAGTTGTTTCATTGCACCTTCAAGATTTTAAATTATATATTTTCCCATTGTGAATTTTTAAAAAACATTTTTTTACTCATGTATAGGGTCTAAATACTTCCTCCACTATAAAAGTACCATGGCTGAAATTGTGAATTGAAAGGGAGTCATGTCAGTGATTTGAGAAATCATTTTTTACTGTAAACTTAATAGAAAATCAGTTTTCTTATTGTGCAACTACGACTGCACCTTTTTTCTGCACTGATTCACATTTTTTTTTTTTTTTTTGGTCATTAGTATGCTATAATCTTGTTGCTGGCTTAAAAAAGAAATCCAGTCCAATGATATTTTTTACAGCTGAATGTGGGAAAATCTCATGATCCAATTTATTGTGTGGCAATCAAACCCTGTAGAAAACGACTCTTTAGAGCGTTACATTGCATTCTCAGTGCCCGATTGCACATTTTTAATATGCATTAAAATTATTTCATATTCGTATATTGTGTTGTGTATATTGTCCCCTTTTTCTTATCTTTTCTTTTTTTTTAAGACAACTTCTAATCCATAGAACCTCGACGACCTTGGAGGAAACTCGAATCTAACTTTTAGGTCACATGTAAATGCATAAACAAAATTTGGACAGGTGCAAAAGGCATTGTGGGTAAGTGGGCGAGAATGAGAGCAGGGAATGTGGGACAGTCCAGACGGTCGTGTACGGTTGCATTCTGTAAAGTGACGTCAAGTCGAATGGAAATCCCTCCCCGATGTGCCAGCACTCGTTTTTTTTCTGACCTCGACACAGTTAATTTGGGATTTTGATCCGAGTCCAGGTGTAATAAAGATTGAATTGAGTGGCGCTGGCTTTGGTTTTCATCTTTTTTGTTACTTTTTTTTTTTTTTCTATCCTATCTCAGCTCCTGGTCTTCTACTTCACTCTCATTATTTACTCTACACATCATTTCTGAAAAGATACGAGATGATCTCAAATTGAAAACGTGTAAATTGAACAACTCGGACTTTCCATCCGAATCGGCTGCTTTCTGGCAATTGATGGATTGACTTTGAAAACATATTCTGTTACGTTCCCTTTATCAAAGCAGCAGAACTTTAAGCCGCATTTATTTTTCCCAAATGGAGAAAAAAAAAAAAAAAAAAAGCTGAAATTGTTGACGCATTAGCAAATACTTGAGATGCCCCTGCCAAGGCTGTCTGCCGAGACTTCTTACACACCTCCAAGGGAAGGGAGATATTCAGTTGGTTGCGATCTGCATCCTCACCACTAAATGGCACTAAATTCTACACCATGTTTCTGTGATGCGTTTGCAGTAAGGCCATGTTTGCATTACAGCTCAAACCTATATTTACTTAATCGGGTTCATCTGAATTTCATCTCAACTCGAGCCGGCACTCAGTTCATCGTCTTGTAGATTATCTAGATTATCTCACGTTTAGGATCAAAGGGCATTGTGTGATGTGTATGGATGGTGTACATTTTTCCTAAGACTGAATGAAGGGATGCGCTCTCCTTACACCTATTAAAGCGCTCTATCAAACGGGTTCAGTATACTACACATAAGAGTGTTATAACCTGTCTTTAATGCACTGGGACTATGGTTACCAACCTCGTATGATATGCAGATTGAAACGGTTTAATGAAACTGATGCTATTCAGGCTGCAACTGGTGTGTAGTTACAATATGATGACGGTGATGAAAAAAAACCTGTCCTCCATTTATTTTTTTATTTATTTTTAAAAGCGTCTGCGTAGTTTCATATTTAAATCACCCCGTTTGCCTCGCATGAACTTTTATACTGCCATAGTGCTAAATTTGTGTGTGTGTGTGTGTGTGTGTGTGTGTGTGTGTGTGTGTGTGTGTGTGTGTCAACATGCCTGTGTAAGCACACAGACACGCCTCTTCTCAGCCAAAATGTTTGACCTGACCCTAAAGCAGAAGCTGTTAGCATAGCATGCAAAATCCTGACTCTTGGAGTGTGTCCATCATGCTGTTTACTCCCCCATCGCTGGATTTTCTGTTGGCCTATCTTCCATCCTGGTCTTTTAGGCATCTGGTGTGCTTGTTGTTGTCGAGGGACGGCGCATGAATTCTCACCCAGCTGCTCTGTTCGGCTTTTCTGTTTTTTTGGGGGGCCCGAAAAGCTTTGTGTGTTCACACCGAGCTGTTGGTTTTTCAAGCAGGGTGGCCGTGCCCGATTTAATACGAGAGCTACTTCTCTTCTCTGCAGCTGCATGTGTTTACTTTCTTATGCATGCATTTAACTCTGCATTCGTACAACAATCTCCACTTAATACCACCTGAAGCCGCTGTTCCAGTTAATCCCAAGGATTCTGTTCATGTCTGTGGAATATATAAGAAAACGTAATGCTGGGAAAAGCCCCATTACAAGACTGGGGCTTCCATCTGCTAATCTGTCGGGTGTCCAGCTGTGTCAGTGGTCTCGGCCCCATCCTATTATATAACCGAGACGTTGTGGATTTTAAACCCTTTGCTGCAAGTCATGTCGTTATTCTCTTGTCATCGCTACTCAATAGGTTCTGTACATATGGTGTTTTTTTTTTTTTTACATTTCCCCCAAAGTTCATAGAAAGGTCTGACTGTAGGGTCCGGAGGAGAATCATGTCTGTGGAGCTGGTAGGGACTTCAGTGTTTGCGCCACCATGTTTGAACTCCCATTTTCCCAAATACCATCTCCATACTCATTATCACGTCCTGCTGCATCTCTGCTCTCAGCTTTGGCTTCATGTGACGTCTAAAAATACAGAAATGTTTCAAATGTATTCTTTTACTGAAACGATGGACCAGTGTCGTGGATAGGAAGGCCCGAGGCTGACATCTGGTGGTAGTGCATGAGTGTTATCGCTAAGCCCGAGTTCATGTTTTCATCATCAAGGAGCTGAGCTTTGCTGCCTTCTGCTGGCGATATAGTGACAAGAATGAATCCTGTAATTCCTGCAAAAAGGACCACACAAATTAGAAAACCTGTATGCAGATCTGTCTTAGTTTATAGTAAGTACTGCAGTGGTTAAAGCAGCATTCAGAGGCTTTACTTAAGCATAAATATAAATACAGCAACATAAAAGTGCTCCAATACAAGTAAAAGTCCTGCATGAAAAATCTTACTGAAGTAAAAGCACAAAATTGAGTTGAGGTATTAAAGTAAAAATCCTAGTTGGTCCCTCCGACTGATATATTGTTATATATGACATCATTAAATTATTAATACTGACGCATCAGTGTGTCAGCAGCATTTTACTGTTGTGCTACTGGAGCTCGTTTGAACTACTTTATATATAGAGATAGATATATATATCTATATTTATATATACAGATATATATCTATATATATACATTTCCATATAATATACAGTGACACCTGCTGAGGGGTCGTCAGATGATGACTGGGAGAGAAACGAAGAAAATGCAACGTTCCCTCTAACCTTTTGATTTATTTACTTTTATGGGTTAGATGTTGGATATTTTATAAATCAAATGGAAAAACTCAAGTAAAATACAAGTACCCTAAAAATGTACACAAGTACAATATTGAGGAAATGTACTTTGGTATTTGAACTGTGTAACTGCGGTTTTTACACAGCCAGAAGAGGAAGGCCTGCAGAGTTGACTTGCATTTAAAAGTTGGGCAACAGTAATTTTTGCAGATACATATATTTGGATGAACTCAGGAAACAGATGGAGGGAAGTCAGCAGTCTAACAGACGGATATTGAGAAATGTAGAGGGACACAAAAAAATAAAAAAAATTGTTAGTTCTCCTAAACTGACCATGGAGGATTAGCAGGGCTGCAGGCGCTCAGCATTGGCTTAATTCATACTGCGCTAATCTCTGGCACACATACAGCACCGCATGATGAGTACACAGCAGGCAACAATACACACATGAGTGTATTATATATAGTATATTGGATGTGTGTATACATAAATGAACACACACAGACACAAATGGATTATAAATGTTATAATGTATGGATGGGTACGTTTTAACACCCCGAGCTGATCAGATTATGTAGTATTTTTTTATTTTATTTCGTTGCTATACAATAAATTCCGGGAAAATCCATCAAAATAAAAATACAAGGCTCTTACAAAATGAGAAAAAAAATAATAAACAACTCTATATTTGTTTCGTGATAAAGTCACGAGGTTAGAAATGCCCTTTCCTTGATGCCATCTGGTGGTTTTATACAGACCTTTACTTGTATAATCTTTATTTAATCAGGTAATCCCAATGAGATCAAAGTAACCCGACATGATAAAAGAATAGATACCACTGAGTAGATTTGAAGTTTAAAGTTTCAAATCCTTAGTAATTAATTCAATTTTATCACGTGAAAAGTTGTAAATGTCAGTCTTCGGCAGCCTAGTATATTTTTATGAGCGTACAAACAGACCTCTGTTGCGTTCCGGTTTGGTTTAAACATCATAAGAGGAAGTGATTTACTAAAGCCGCCATCGCAGGTTAACAAATCTTCTGGCAAGTGAGGATCTGCCTTGTTTTGACATCCCTACTCCCCCCCCAAAAAAAAGTTAGTACGAAGTAATGCAAATAAAAAGAGAATGTGATGATTTTCAAATCATGTAGACCCATGTTATATTATGATAATAATAAACTTTATTTGTATGGCACCTTTCATCCAAGAAATGCAGCTCAAAGTGATTTACAGCAAGATAATTACATGCCGTTTTTCACATAAAACAAGGAACATTTACAAATGTAGATAAGAAATGAGATGCATAAGAAACAGATCAAATTTAAACAGTCAGTTGAAAATGGTAAAAGACAACTCATCAAATGTTGAAACTGAAAATATATATAATATATATGCTCATTCTGAATTTAAATGGCAGCAACACATTTGTTATAATATCCATCTGATCTTCACCTAATAAGTAATTAAGTTGTTAACTAGATGTAGCGGCGTAAGAAGGACAAGTTGGGACAAGGTGAAAAAAAAAGATGTATAAAAAAAGAGCATCCCAGAGAGTCTCTCAGCAGTGAAGATGGGGTTCACTACTCTGTGCAAGACTGCATGGGAAAATAGTGCAATAATTTAAGAATGATGCTGCTCAATGTAAAATTCCAAATTATTCTGTGATGTCATCATCTACAGTCCTTAAAATCCTAAAAAAGATTTAGAGAAATCTTTCTACGCGAGGAAAAAAGGCAGAAAACCAATATTTAATGGCCACGATCTTCGGTCACATTTACATGACTTGAAAATCATCTTGTTCTGTTCTTATTTTATAAGAACAGAACGTTTTTGGAAATATAGTTTGTATTAACATCAATGTGGTGAGCAGAAATGTACAAACCGACCCTCCCACTACCCCCAACACTGTTATAAAAAGACGGAGCAACGCAGGCCGCACCAGTTATGTCCAGGATTATCTCCTTTTACAATAAAAAAAAAAAAAAAATAGATAATCTTCTACTTGAAAGATGCAATAATCACAATAAACTCTGTCACAACGTAAAACCAAAGGTTAAAGCTTAATCTGAAGTAAAAGGAATCCATATTTTCTGAATAAGAAGTTTACTGGATTTATGGGGGCCAGCACTTAATATGTAACGGAGGCAGAGTATTTTACAGTTTACGCTTCACGCTGACATCAGTTAGAATTAAACCTGTCGACACAAACTGCATCCATATTTCCACCCCCTTTCTTCTCAGTTGATTTGCGCAGCGAGTGTTCATCAGATTTAATCATCATACGCTTTGCATGAAGCTCCGCTACTCGTGATCGAATTACACCGAATAAACACGCAATTTTAAAACGACACATTTTTTGCCATCGTGTGTCCAAAAAATATGGTTCAGACATCGGCCAGATTCTACACAATCTCCACGACACAACTCTCTCTCTGAGTATTATCAAATGAAATGATGAAAGATTTGGATAGCTTAGACTATCCTGAATAAAACAAAATATATAACATGAATGGTTGGCTCGTATGATGACCAAGATATGAGCTTAAAAGTGAAGGTACTCAAATTGTCCTGAAAATAGCTTTGGGTTCATAGGGTTAAATAATTATGAATAACTATTTAAAACAATTAGAAGAAAGAAAAAAAATTGTATGCTTTTAAAATGATTATTCTCCACCAGAATTACAGACCTGACACTCGGACCATGAGGACCTGGCATAGTATTTAGCTAATATTCAATTAAACAGGTAGATTCATTTAAAATAAATCTGAGTTTTCTTTTATTTAAATAAGAGTTCAATTTGAATGATTTTTGGGATGGCCTTATGCTTCAGAGTTTGAAGAGATTTATTTATTTATTTTTTTTCAATCATTTGTAATTTCCTTTGATTTGATTTTTTTTATTTTTATTTTTTTTTATCTTTTCCTACATTTCCAATTACTTTCTTGAGGTTATCCCTCTCTTTCCAGTTTTATCTAACCTGCTGTAAAAAGGGGGCAAACTAATAAAAAATATTCCTCCTCTATTTATCCCGCTTCGAGCCCATATACTCCACTGCCCGTCAACACAGCTCTTTTCCTCTAATCTGAAATGCAAGGGATTAAACAGGCAGCCAACTCCATCCATAATTCTGCCATTTCCTCCCTCTCTCTCGCTCTCTTTCTCTCTCTCTCTCTCTCTCACACACACACACACACACACACACACACACACACACACACACTTGCATATCAACAAAGTGGGTTCTGCCAGACTCGTCATTTTCAGACGATAAGCACGATGTTGGAGAGGGGAAAGTGGGTGGGATGGATGGATTAGATTAAGTTGGTCCAAATTCAAGGGATCACTCGTGGCAAGAGGGGGTGACAGATAAACAGAAAAAAATACTCCGTGTTTGTGAGAGAGAGAGAGCAAAATGGTCGAGTCATGCAATCAGAGCCAGAGTCTGGCAGCAGCAGGTTGTTTTGAGCCCAGATATGACCCAGCTCTCGCCACCCCCGCCCCGTCAATCTCCACCACCCTGCCGCTATTCCATAAAATCACACGTCAAAAGTCTCAAAGCTCATCATGACAAGCCTGCAGCAACCTATAGGAGTTTAGGATTGAACGCGGCACCATACAACCAACTTGCCTCTCGCCGGACCAATAGGATCTGGGATTGTGGCACATGCCCCCGAGAGGACTCGCTTTTTTTTAGCAGTGGGAGTAGTGGTGGTGCGAGTGGAAACGTTTGCCTTCGTGTGACTGGATGTTAAAAGGCGTTTGCCCCCCCATCCTCCTCCTCCCTACCCCCCCCCGCTCCCCTCGGGATGCACTGGATCTAGTATGGATTTTGGACTTTTGAGTGACGTTTGAACAGAGAAGGGGCGAGAAAGAGGGGGACGAAAAGAAAAACGAGGAGAAAACAGAAGTGTGGGGAGAAACAAGGAGGAAAGGGAGGGGGGGGGAAAGACAGGAAGAAGAGGGCAAGGTGATGGGAAACATTAACAAGGCTTCTAAAAAGAACAAAAAGAACAGTCAAAGCCACCAGGTAAGGACGCTTTTAATTTCTCTTACGAGAAGGAAAAAAAAAAAATGTAACAGATCGAGAAATGTAAGATGGTGCTCGTCTTTGTCGAAATTGGACGTTTTGTGTAAGTTATTAAAACATTTGACAGTTTTCCATGTACTTTTGAGCTTCTAAACAACTTCCAAATTTGGATAGAACAGGCCTTGTTAAATTTGATTTGATTATATCCATGTAGTTGCATATTTGACGTATGATTGCCAGAGCAAAAAAAAAACATGCGATTTAGGCAGTTTTTATTGCAGCCGGTTGGAAGTTAGGTAATAACTTGATCTGTTTCATAATCCTCTAAAGGGGATGCCACCCTCAGAGCTGAGCGGCGCCCCGTTGGCCGCCGCCATGCTGGGGGAGCTGGGTGGCGCAGGGGAGGTGGACACGGACGACGAGGACGAAGGAGGGAGCGACCGTGACTTCGACGAGCCCCTCTGCGCCCTGGTTAAGAACTGCAACATGCTGCACAACATAGTGGGGCCCGCCTGTATCTTCCTCAGACAGGGCTTGGCACAGACCCAGCTCGTATGTATGACATTCCCATAACACCACGCAACCACACGCTTCAGCGAGAAAAATAAACCGTCTCTCGTGCATCTCATTCATCCGTCCATCTCCACGGCGATTCGACTGTTTGACGGAAGGTGACGTTCAGGTCGTCTGCTAGTCGTCAGACCCTCGCGTAACTGCACCCCTCATCAAACCGACTGCATGTACCTCCGTATCAGCATTTTTTTTTTGGAGTAGAACCGATGTGTGAAGTTGTACTAGAAGCTCTCGGTTTAAGCGACGGAGAAGGAGAGCATTTTTTTTTTCACGGTTAACTTCTACGAATCTCGAGCCGTAAAAAGAGAATAACTGACAGCTCCTGCCCTCACAATTTGTCCAGATAGTAATTTAGATAATGAATTCACCGTAGTATTGGCGCTGGGGGGGGGGTGTAATACGTACCACTGATTTCAGATTGATGCCTCGCGTAGTGAAAGTAGAAGCTGGCAGAGATCAATAACGTTAATTTCCTGACTGTGCCGCTAATTGAAAAGAGCCATTAGAGCAGCGTTATAGTCAAAGTGCACAGCTGGCTTTACTGACCTGAGATCGAGGCTGTTGGACGACCTTGAGCCGAGTCTGGAGGAGAAATATAGAATGATGGGAATAATCGCTCTCTTCATTTTGCTGTATTTCGTACTGGACCTTGGTGTGTTTTGGATTTTTGGGTTTGAAGCAGCCAATTTTGGGCTTCAGAGAGTTAATGTCTGCAATACCAACAATACCAACTGACTGTCTTGACACACGTACTTGAAATGTGCATGTGTAGCACCTTCATGGTTTTGCAATGGGTTATGCTTGGAGCAGTGGAACAATGTCGCCAAATTAACTTCAAAATCACCATTTTAAAGCGGCTATAATCAATTGTTTATGATTAGTAGAAAATGCTAAATCAAGATGGTGATCGTGGTAAATGTGGGCAATATTTGCTTCCTAGTAGCTTTAATGAGCCGTCTTAATCAATTCAGGATGCATGTTTTTAGGAGTAATATTAGCGAATGTTAGCTTTCAGCTCAAAGCACAGCTGCGCATGCTCGTGTAGCGTGGCTTTAATTATTATAAATCCAGTTACCCAGCAGCATTAAAGTCTTGGAAAGTGATGGGATTCCTCGACAGAGTCCACAGATTAGTCGGCATGAGACTGATGGTCTTTACTGGTTATTAATCTCTCATAATACCTTTTGTTGTGAACTAAAGAAAATCTCTCGTAGCAACACTGTGAATCGGTTCTTCATCCTTTTTGCTTTCTGTGTTTTTTGGTATCAAGTTATTGCTGCAAGATAAAATAGCTGGACTTCTTTTGAAAGCAAATCGCCGCACGTGTATTTTATTCCAAACTTTTGTCAGTGTTGTCTTCTACTCAACGGTACGAGTAGCTTGGGAACGAAAGCAGACAAGAAAACAATGGACAGACGAAGAATTGCCTCATCACCTCCGTGGTTAAAATCAACCTGACACATTTTTCTCAGCAAAAGTGACAATAAACTAAAGTGGTCCATGTGAGTGTGGTGGTTCGAGCCGTGCAGGTGTGCTAGTGTTCGTTTAATCAAGAGCCAGGCCGGACAGCCGTGCAGATGGAAATGCAGATGGAAAAAAAAAAAAAAAAAAAAAATCAGATAGGGAAAATGAAAAACCAATAAGCCTTCGTGATTTGTAATACAATTTACCGCTGTAATCTCTAATCCAGGCCTGTATTATTCCTCCTGCTGATGTCGCAGCCTCGCAGAACG
Organism: Embiotoca jacksoni; assembly: GCF_022577435.1. NCBI lineage: Eukaryota > Metazoa > Chordata > Actinopteri > Embiotocidae > Embiotoca > Embiotoca jacksoni. The sequence continues at coordinate 1,261,981 of NW_027185388.1, read as the reverse complement.
CGTCGTGAACAAACTTATCCCGGAGTCACCTTTTATCCAAGCAACGTTCTCCAAAGCCAATTCAACACCAACAACTATAGATTGTGTTTTTGTCTTTTTGTGTGTGTATGTGTGTGTGTGTGTGTGTGTGTGTGTGTGTGTTTTTATATCCAGGTGGGGACCTAAACCTGAATGCACAACAACCTGTGGGGACAAAAATGGAGGTTCCCGGTGGAAGAATCTTTGAGAACGTGTGACTTTGTTTTAGGGTTAGAATTAAACTCGGGTTCGGGTACTTTTTTGGTCGTTTAGTTGTGATTGTGAAGGTTCGGGTACATTTTAGATGTTTAGTTGTGAGTGTTAGGGTAAAGGGCTCAGGAAGGTTTTATATCGAAGAAAATCGAATGGGACTAGTGAAAGAAGTTTGTGTGAGTTACTTTGGTACCGTTTAAACTAATTTCTCTGACTTTTTTTTCCCCCTATTTCAATCCAGTCTTGTTTGATTTCTTTGTTTGGCTTCTTTGGCCAAACCGAACCTGTTTTGTGTTGTCATGTCGCACCTACTAACATTTCAAAGGCTGTTGTGAAACATATGCACGACAGACTTTCTCCATCAGCAGGAGCTAAATGGGATTGCGTAGCAGATTGACTAAAAAGGTCATCGGGGTCGATCAGATCAAAAACCAAATAATCCTGTAATAGAAAGTCTGCTCGGGCAGATGATCAGGGAAAGGAAAAAAAAAAAAAAAAGGAGCGATAGGGGTGAAGCAGGGAAGCCACACAAACAAAAAAAGCTGAAATGCTTCTGCCGTTTTTGTTTTGTCATCGTGACTGAAAAATAACAAGATACACAAGATTGAGAGTGTAACCTGACTGACTGTTGGTTTCTCTTTGTATGCCCTTGTCTCTCCCCCCCCCCCCCCCCCCCCCCCCCTCCCCCACCACCACCACCACCACTGCTGCAGGACAGAGACCTACGACCGGAGGAAATGGAAGGTACAGAGATATAAAAAAAAAGAAAAAGCTTAATCCAAATCCTCAATCCGTCTCTCGCTCCGTTCCCTTCTCTTCTTCCCGAAGCCGGCTCCTTTCAAACCTCCCGTTTCACTGTGAAAATGTGTGCTTTAATGTACAGCGCACAATACAAAGACATTAAAGACTGCCTGCTTTTTTTTTTTTTTTTTTTTTTGTGAAGGATTACTTTTTTTTTTTTTTTCAAAGGAAAAGATTATTCCTCAAGAGTTTAAGCACAGTTCAAATCTTCCATCCCTCCTATTGCTCAGGTCTGGCTCCCACTTTTCACACAGAAAAATCAGGAGAACGTAATTTGAATGTGGAATAAAGAGTCACTATGACTTGTGATTTCTTCTTTAACACAGAATCTGAATATATCTGTAAAATTGAAGAAAATAATTGAACAGTGAAAAAACACATTAAAACAGACACGTTAACCGTTTGTTTTGAAGATGTTAAAAATGTGTAACTGTGATCAAACTTGGCATCTCTTATGCTGTAAAGAGGTTGTAATTTGTGTTTTTCCAATCATAAATTGTCCACCGATGGCTTTATAGATCAGTTATATGACCGTAATCAGATTAAATATGAGGTTGCATGGTTGCAAAATCCATGTTGGCAAGTGCTTATGCAACATATTCCGTAATAATACATTTAAAAGAGTAAATTTAGCTATCGGTCTCTCTTACTGTCAGATCACGATGGACAGTTAAAAAAATGATTTTAAAAAAAAAAAAAAAAAAAAAAAATTTTTTTTAAAAGTAATCCAGCAGCATCAGAGATTTTGTCCTTATTTATTTCTTGCCTTTTTGCTTTTCCTCAAAAACTAGTGCCTACATTACCCACAATGCAATTTAACGGCTGCCAGGTCTGCTTTACTAATAGCCGCTAATCTGGCCTGGAGTTTTTACAAAAATTTGATAAGATCACTTCTTTGTAACTGCACACCCCGAGACGTTTTTCATTTTCAGACTTGGGTGACATCACCAGCTAATCTTTATACAACTGTCTTCATTTGATAACAGCACTTCCATTGACCTGTACACAGACTTTAATATGTAAAATCGGTGAAGATCTACCATAACGTTTTGCAGTAAGTCTACAGTATGACGTCGAACAAGTTTCACAACCCAAATATTGTTTTTAAATCTCTGGTTTATAACTGATTCATAAAACATTACAGAATGATTTTTTTTTTTTCTTCAATCTTTTCTTATGTAACTTTTTTAATTTCTGCTGTGTGGAAACCCTGAAAATTTGAATTTTTTTTGCAAAAAAAGCTTTAGCACACAGTAACAAGGACATTGCATGTTCCTTTACCAATTCAGATATAAAACATATTTCCATAAAAAAAAACAACCATTATTTTCCTGAAGTTTTCACATTCTTCTTCTGCAATGATTTAATTGCACCTGACTTGGAAAACTGCGCCACCAACTTTTTATTTCATTGAACTAACAGCTAATATTTGCAGGACAATGTGAAAATGCATTAATTAGCATTTTCTTTTTCTGATTTTCTTAAAATTTGGGTAAACCCCCCCCCCCCCCCAAAAAAAAAAAAAAAAAAAAAAAAAATCTGTTACAGCTTATAAACTCTTTATGAACGGTGCTTTTATGAGAAAGTGCTGCCAAAATTAGAATCTTTCAATTAAAGTCAAATGTGAGATTATTGAGATAAAGCAGCCAAATGTAGAATTTACTTTGGCTTCACATCTACACACTCAGTTTAGGACCCCTGAAATTAACATCTGAAGGCAATACATTGCCTTTGACTAATTATCATGATTACTGTATTATTTAAACAACCATAAAAGTTCTACGCAACAGCAATATACTTTCTCTCACGTGTATTGATTCCTTGCAGAGTTGCGTGAGGCCTTCAGGGAGTTTGACAAAGACAAAGACGGCTTCATCAGCTGTAAGGACCTGGGAGAGTGCATGAGGACGATGGGATACATGCCGACCGAGATGGAGCTGATAGAACTCAGCCAGCAGATCTGTGAGTCCTTGCACACCGACGGACGAAACACACATCTGTGGTTCAATCAAATCTTCCATTTAGGTTGTGTTATTACGTTATTTTTTTAAGGATTGTTTGGTAAATAATCGAGCCGCTAATTTGTTTGCATGTTTTAGACACAATAAAGATAATTTCCTCTCCGTATGCGTTTTGTTTTTGTTTTCTGTCCTCTAGGTGGCGGCAGAGTGGACTTTGAGGACTTTGTGGAACTGATGGGTCCCAAAATGCTGGCTGAGACCGCAGACATGATTGGAGTCAAAGAATTAAGGGATGCCTTCAGGGAGGTCTGGAATTTTACAGCACTATTCATTTTTAGCCGAATATACCACTTACATATTTTCCCCAAGATAAACTGGAATATATTCCCACTTTTCCTCAACTTTACCTTCAATTCAATTTCTTTTTTTGGGAGGGGGGTTTAAATGTTTAATCCAACCCAATCGATTCTGCTTTTCTAGTTCGACTCTGACGGCGATGGCCAGATCAGCCTCGGGGAGCTGAGGGAAGCCATGAAGAAGCTGATGGGAGAGCAGCTCAACCACCGCGAGATCGACGAGATCCTGCGAGACGTAGACCTCAACGGGGACGGACAGGTGGACTTTGAGGGTGAGTGACTCGTGATTTTAGGTGAGACGGCTGAGTAGAAACAGATTGAGGAAATAAAGTGGGAAAGGGACGAAACAAGACAAAAGATCATTAAAAAAAAAAAAAAACTGCTTTTAGATGATGATTGATTTTTTTTGGTCATTCTGATAATCAGGTGTGATGGAATCTCTGTTATGATGCATGCAGCAGGAATAGTGGATGTTAGGAGGCTAACCTGGGGACTCCACCGGCTCCGGTTCTGTCACATAGTTCTGTTACGTCATCTGCACGGCTTCATAACCCAACTGGAGCGTTTCAGAAACAAAACGTTGGTCTGCCTGTCTTTTTTTTTTTTGTTGTTTTTTTTTTTTTTGGTGCCTCTAGCACTAGTCAACGTTGCAAAATGGGTTTTTTTTTTGTTTGCATTTTTTTTTTATCCGTTTTGCGTTTGTTGTTGTCGTTTTCTTCTTTTTTGCTGTCATACAGACAAAGTTCATGAAGTGTTGCAGTGGTTTAGTTATTAAAAGATCATAACTATTTCACATACAGCTCATATAGCAGGAGAACACGTTTCTTGTCCGACTGGGGGGAGACGTAGACGTTAATGCAGGGATGTGGTACACGACCGGGAGTCTGCAAAGGGGGGTTTTATTGTGAAAATTGACCGGATTCTCGGTGCCGTTCTTCTTCCCTTCACCCTCGATAACCACATTTTCCTTCTTCCCACAGAGTTTGTGCGAATGATGTCTCGCTGACTCTTCTGCGAAGCTCGTTCTGCTGCACCGAACACAGACTGCGTACTGTTAACTTTCTCCTCTGATGTACAAAGACTTCTCGGTGTCTGTAATTCTTCACTTACCTCCGTCACCTCTCACGTACTCAAGAATCCCTTCGATGTGTCACTGTTGTACGAATGTAAAATGTAATACGTGCGTAATCGCAGATTATAGAGCGATGACTCAGCGAGGAGAGGGCGTAACCAAAGCTGTGGTGTCTTTAGACGTGAATTCAAATTTTAATATATGTATATATATACTTATATAAAAGAAGTATATTTAAAAGCTTAATAGAATAAAAGCCAATCTTCATTGGCAAAAATGCACACAAAAAACCTTCAAAAAATGATATATTTTTGTTTGTTGTTTTTATAATTATATGAAGTTTTATTGTTAGACTATGAATACGAATGGCACTTCAAGAATCTTCCATTTAAACTTGAATGTATTTTGACTGTGATTGTGTGTAATATTATTCCAAGTCCGGTAGAACAAGTGAGTAATGTGCTAATAGAACAAGTACATGAGATTAGATCTTATTTGTGTCTTTATTGTACAAACATGCATTGATGACCTAAATTACTTCAGCTGCGCACTTTTGACAATCCAATCAATGCAAGTAAATTAAAACCTTTCTAATAACTAATTTTTACAAATCTTTTTGATACCTATTTGATAACAGTAACATGATGATCCTTGGTGTTTGCTGCACATCTGTAAACATCATCCGTACATCTGTTTCCCTATTGGTTAAAAATGTAACGGACAAAGTGCGTGTTTAATTTATGCATATTCACCTGTTAAATGTTTTAATTGTACAGTGTCCAACAGGTGAGGTGCATTGTACATAACAAAAACAAGTGAGTAAGAGTGACATTAAACTAGTTTTCACCATGTGACCGGATTCTTTTTCTCTCCGTTTACATCCGTTTAGTGCATGAAAGCTTCATCTCTCTCTCAGCCTTCTGAGATGTTTGTACCCTCTCAATGAAAGAGGTTAAGTTAGGTTCCTGTATTTGTACCCGTAGGTAGATTTGATTTGCAGTACAATGCATCACATCACCTTTTTTTTTTTTTTTTTTTTAAGGTCTCTGATTGGTCGTTTTTCAAACCAGGAGCAGTTATAGTAGAAACTACTAACTCCGAGTGTTTGGCTCAAACTCCAACACATTCGAAAACTTTGATGTCGGCCCTTTTCATCATCCTTCGGGGTCATTGAATTGAGCTGCCTCTTCTTTACCTCTTCTTTACCTTTATGCCCTTACATGCCGAACATGTTGGTATGTACAAAATGACGCAGTTCGTCAGCCTTGTGAACGTATGAAGCACCACCTTCACGTCATCTTTCATTGCAGAGCTGTCCTTGTCGAAACTTGTCAATCTTGGCATCACGTTCACGGCTGTGATCGTCTCGAGCCATCTAATCTGGCTTTAATCCCCCGAAGTGTCAAAGGTCACATTGCAGCTCGGTTCCTTCCTGACATCGTCTGAACGAGTGTTCCTCTAGTAGTGCGTGTCCCGTCATTAACATGGTGCCGAGTTGATTTAGCTTTACCTCCCTTGACTGCAATGATCTTGAGCTTGCAGTTGAAATCAAGTTGGTAACCCACTGTGATGTCACCGACTGGTTTGTGAACTGCTGTTTTGAAGCCACCGGTCTGGAATTTTCCCTGTGGCCATCTTCATTTTTTTTGGAGCCAAAGGTGACCATATTAAGACGAGGTGAGATAGAACCGAAGGGTGGATCTGAATGAGAACCAAAAACATGACTGCCCCTCAGGCATGTTAGTCAAACCAGGCACGCCCCCAAACGTACCGCTCTTTTAGGCCTAATATCTAATTGGTGAGAGTTTTCTTCCATAAGGACCAGAACACTGATCCTTGTAATGAATTTTGTTAATGACACCATAATGATGTGGAAAAAAAATTGTATTTACGTTGTATTCCATGAGAGAAGTTTAAGGTTTTAAATGGAAGACTATGGAGCCAGAGTTTTTTGGGGGTTTTTTTGGAGCCAGCCCCTAGTGGCCCTCAGAGGCATTGCAAGTTAACACACTTCTGCCTTGGCTTCCCTTTTCAGACTCAGAGACCACAGACATTTTTATATACAGTCTGTGTTTTCCATGCATAATGTATTGAATTTCAGTAACCACTTCAGAGATCCATTTTATCAAGTTGCTGTCAACAAGTACGAAGGGAAACCCTCCAGCAGCATCCGAGCACACGGAGTTGTTTCTTTTTCTTTTTTTTTCTTTCCGCTGTATTCTGGCAAATAACTCGCTGCCGCCCACACATGAAAAAGAAAGTGCTCCTATGGGAAAGAACAAACAGAAACTTGCTTATCATTTCTACAATTTTTAACAAGTTTCTCAGGAAGATTTCTGTTTCAGCATTTTGTCTCAATTCAGCCACGCTGACAGCTGATTGAGGGACAGATTGTCCATTTCTATTTCTTACCATTTCAGGAAATGGTTGTGTTGCACCTCTGTGGAGGAAGTTGAACATATCAGTGGCCATCTCAAATCTTTGCTGCGTCCTTCTGAGCTATTTCTTTCTTGGCTTGTGGTAATTTTCATTGTACTGGTTGCCAACTTTACGCAGGCTCTAGTACTCGGTTTCCGGCTTTGAACCTGCTTTAGCGATGTCTTCAGTGATTTCTATCCATATTCTTTCAACCACGCTCTGGCATTCATCACTATCCTCATCTACCAGGATACAAGAGGGGCCGCTATCAGCCAGGTTTGCCACCAACACTTTGTTTCAGCAGCTTTTTAGCATCTTTGACTGATTTCCGAAGGCTCTTTAACAGCTCCATATCAGTCCATTTCTTCAGGCTCACGTTAGTCGTCTTCAAGCTTGGTTCCATCCTCATCATTTCGAGTCTTAAGATTCTCAATGTACCCGTTTCCACAAGACGGGCACCAGCTGATTTCAACTGGCCCATTTTAAATTCTCCTTCTTCAACTCTTCATGTTTCTTTTCTTGTGTTATTTGTGAGTTTCAGTCTCACCTTTCTGTTTTAGAGGCTTACCAGGGCTTCAATGAGGTTTTGGTCATTAGGTCTTCTCTTCATTGCCGAAAAGGAAATATGTACGCCATCTTTGAGCCCATACCTGTCACAACACGGTTATTCTTCACCATGAACATCATTTTTTTGGTCAGTTACTTACTGTTTTCTAGTTTTTCTGTGCACACCTTTTTCAAATGTACCCAACTGTTAAATTTGGCAAATCAACTGACTTTTAAAACCTCCCTGAGGTTTTTTCTTTTGTTAAGATGGAGTAAAATGTCCTTCACTTGCTTGCTCACCTCTTTACTTGGGATAGTGACACACAGATCTACCTAAATGCAATTGTCAGTCAACTCATAGTCAAATATGAACTCCTTTGTGCACAAACTAACCTTCAAACAACACGCTGCTGCCCAAAAAACATGTTAGCCAGACGTTTAATTACTGTTGAACCCTTGCAATTTGGGCACTCTGTAGTAAAAGGGCTGTATCATAGTCCTTTTTATATTTGCGCTAACCTAAAGTAAAGCTGAAACTGGAAACTTAAATGTAGTAGCCATCACTTTATTGCAAATTATCTATACATTTTAAGAACATTAGCAATGACTAAGAATGAGTCCACCCTCAGTAAGGAGCTCCACTTAACATCGCCACCTCAGGACCACCTCAGTTTGGCTTCACTGACAGGAACTGGCTCTCACCAGGAGGGGGCACCACCAGCAAACAAGACAAAGCATGAACTCATTTCTTCTCCTTGTACACTCACTTACTTAACAAAAAGGCAAGCCTGTCTAATGAGGCATGTGTTTTTGTTTTGTTTTGTTTGTCATATTTGATTCTACTGAGTCCAAGCCAGGAATTTATAAATCTGTGCATGTAGGAAATGTACACTGTTGTTGTGTCACTGGTAATAATTCACTCAATCCTATAACATGCCAGACTTCAATTCATTTAACTGACAATGCATTAGGTAATCATTGAATAAAGGTTATGCTGTTCTTTAAAACTCTTATTTCAGTAACTAGATCTTGGGATGTAGAAACATCTTACAGGTAGTAAATGCAAACAGCAACACCACATACATTTTAGAGGTTTTTTTTGTCTGATCATCTCAGATGGTTTCCAACTTTAGAGTAAATACTTACTGAATACTGAATACTTTTGAGCAGGGGCCTTTTGATGAAGTGTTACTTCTTTTTTCAGGGTAAAGTCGATTAGCTGCTCTCTTCCAAAGCCAGACTAGCAAAACACCTGCAGACTTTAACAGTCCCACCATGTCTCGCCGTGAGTTTGATCCACCGCTGTAACATTCTCTCAGCTGTTCGTCATCAGCGACTTCACCCACTGCTAACTTGTGGCTTGTTTTAACCCATCACGAGTGTTTGTCTTTGTCGTTAAGAGGCGCTACTCGTCCTCTGATAACTTGACCAGTCAGCCTTCTTTCAACAGGACTTTTTGCCGATTGGATTCTTGTGTTCTCTTCTTCGAAAATTCAGTGACGAAGCTGCTTTTCTGTCTCAGTGAACAAAGCTTGCTGTATTGATCTTCTGATGCAGTGCTCACTTTTCTGCCACGTTGTTGTTTGGATACAAACGATCCAGTTTCCACAGTGTTTTAGAGCTCCATGCGCTGCCCCGTGTAGAAACCTTCAGAAACCTTTAGTCCAGTAATGATTTAACACTGAGAAAGTTCCTCTTTGCTTAAAAAACACAATCTGATCTCTCGCTCTTTCCCTTAGTTCTGATGTTTCCCCAAACCACAATGCTACTCAGTAAACAATTGCTGCATTCAAATACAACTCGTGAGCTCGTGCTTACAACACAGGAACTTGGTGCACCATATGCTTGGCGCTGAAGTGGATAAATTGTAAAAACACCATTGCTAGGCACCGTGGATGGCGTGTAGAAGCCAACGGTGGGGGGAGGGGGGGGGTAACGTAAGGCACAGCGTGAAGAGATGAGGTGGTTGGGAAGATCAATGATTTCCTCAGATGCAGGCTATTATCGAAGTTATGAAGACAAAATTACAATATATTGGCTTAACATCCAACGAAAAATGAAATTTCCACTCGAAGATTTTGTGTTCCAACGTTGTGAATACCACAAGAGGGCGCCGTTCAAATGCACTCATATGTCTTAACAGGTGAAACAAGGCTGCAGGTTGATTGACTTTAAGGAGCCAATCAGAGCCTTGTCTGGCTCGATTTGATTGCGGACCATGAAATTGTGCAGAATCTGAAGTATTTCTTCTTTATTTCACATGTCAAACTTCTTGTGTTTTTTTTTTTCAAACTTGATTGTAATCAATCAAAATATAAACTATTTTCCCAGTTGTCTCAGATTTATGGACCCCGCCGCATAAAAGGCTGTTTACCTGACAAGATCACAGTATATTTTGTATTTGGTAAACCACAGCACATCAATAATATTCCCTGTATATTTGTATAATCTTTGTATACTTTCTAAGGGTTGGTGTGAGAAGCTGCACCCACACAGCAATATGGTCAAAGTGAGATCTCACCACCCACCTGTGTGAGTAGGTGTAGTAGTAGAGATTCTCCACAGACACATGAATAAAACAGAGACTGACTATTACAGCTCTGACTGACCATTAGTGTCTTAGAGCATTAATACCATAATGACTGCTGCAATGCGGAGGCCAAGTAATGGAAAAGCCTCTGAGTAAATAAAGAAATTCATACAAGCACCTGGTTATCTTCAGAGATCATTTTTTCAGGATTTTGAATTAGTCTTTTCTTTCCAATGTTGCTGCAGTCTAAAGTCGTGGGTTTATTTTAACCTACAGAAGGCTCTTTGCTCAAAAGTAACAAGTGAGGAATGATTTAGAAGCAAATATGTCAAATTTCTACGCAAAATTGACAATATAAAAATGATAAATATACCGTGTGACAGTCCTGCATTTTTTTCCTACTTCCTTTTATTGACTGTATTTGTACAAGTCTGGACATACAGCCGGATAAAAAAAAAATGGAATTATTTCCATGTCTAACACCACACTGGCAGTCTGCCTCTGAACCCCAGAATAACTGCCAGAAGTGTGTTCACAGAGCAGATGGGGCTCGGGCACGTTTTGGTTTTAGTTTTCACTGAATGTGCATCGCTCCTTGTGATCAGCGAGGTGCCCCTTGGCTATATCAATCTTTGTTGCACAGACATATTCGATCTAACATTTGTGTGGTTATCCATACGTGACAGCAGCTGGTGTTGAATGCAGTGGGGAAAGCTGCAGACTTCTTACGAACATAAATGTGAATTAAATGTGTTGATGATGGCATCTATTTCAATTGCAGTTAACAGTTGGTGATTAATATGTTGGAAAAACAAGAAAAGCTCCAAATCCACTTAAGTAGTAAAGGTAAGAGCGGAACCGGCTACAAATACGGAGAAGACTGAGATCATGCTGTCATAGAAATGCGAAGGCGGCCTGGAGAGGGTTGAGTGGGATCGTAGGCTGTGGGAATGACCGGACAAACGGTAGAGAATCAGGCATCAGTGTGGCAGATTCGTCCTCTATAACGCTGTTTTATTGGTGAATGCTGTAGATGTCCATCCTCTGTCGGGCTCGATGTGCAGTGCGTGTCAGATTTCAACGGAGATCAACCCAAGAGTGACTTTCCCAGAAATTTGTACCGTCAAACAAAACCGGTATAAATGTGACATCATTACTGCTCCCAGAAAGCATCATTGTTAGAATAAGAAAATGACAATATTGAAGTACGATAAGGAGGAAAGTAGAAACAACACCAATGCTAATTTAGTTGAGACCGTTCTTTTGTTTGTAGGACTAAAGGTTCGTAATGGGAACGTAAGTATGGTCGCAGCTGGTTTAGTATCAGTTCGATTTTACTGTTTATGTTCAGACAACAAAAAGCTCTAAAATATCTTGAGCATGGCTGTTCATTCTCAAAGGCTCAGTGTTTAGGATTTAGGATGGATTCATGGGGAGAAATGGAATATGATATTTGCAATAATGCTTTCATTAGTGTGTAGTGACCAACTGGCAACCAACGGCGAGGCCACCCGTTTGTGAACGGCCATTAAGAACGAGCGACGTCAGCTACCAACACCGAAATAGCTCGCGGAGAAATTTTATTGACTGAGAATTTCACGAGAGAAGTTGAATGGGAGTCTATGGAGCCGGAGGCTTTTTGGAGCCAGTCCCTAGTGGCACTCTTTGTTATTGCACTTCCACAATGGCCTCATTTTTCAGACCCGAAAGCTACGTCCGCTGTAGATTCTCTTACACGCTCGGGAAAAGGAAGGTGAGGCGAGAGTTGTTCAGCTACGTTCAATCTGCGACGTTACCACCAGATGGCAGTAAGTCCTGCACACTGCTCCCTAAAGCTGTAAGAAAAGCAGGGGGGGGGGATGTAACTCGCTCTAGTGGACTGTCATGGTTAAACACAGGAGACAAACGGCTTTCAGATCATTTAACACGAGGGTAGGCAGTTTTCGACGACGACAACAACGAGAATTACTAGTGAAACAGAGTGAAAAGGTCTAGAAGTCTGGTCCTCAGTCAGACCACGTGAATTACAGTATGCAGAAAGGTTATTAGGAAATCTTTGACAAATGACACACACACACACAGAACTGCATACCTCAGCTTTAAACTGACACAGGCTGCATCATCCACCCTGCTCCGCATTCTGTTTTTCTGCACCATTCAGCAACTTAGCAGCACATATCTCACGTGCATAAACTGCTTTAATTGTGGAAATGTATCATTTTTTATGTCCTACAGTTTAAACGTTACAGTAAAAGATGTTTCGGGACTGTCTTTTTGGTGCAAGCGGCAAACTACAGCCCACGGCTAAGTTTTAAAGTTAAGCGACCGTTAGCTGTCGTAAAAATAAAGAACGTATGGGGTGTCCTGGAGGAATGGCAAAGTGGGAGTTTGTCTTTGTTTGGAGGAGGAGGAGGGTGGATGATTCGTCACATCAGCAGACTCGTTGTCCGCTTTGCTGTTTGTTTGAAACGGCCTGGGCTGTTGCCATGACAACGGAGGTTGCGTAACTTTAAGAAAGTCGTAACTTTAACGGAAAACACAGTTTAGGTCATCATTTTATATATAAAAAAAAATGCCTTCCCTGTAAAAAAAAAACAAGTTTTTTTTTGTGGTTTTTTTTGTGCTTAAACTTAAAGAGTGATGGTAATTTAGGAAAACCCTCCTGTGGGTCAAATTTGACTCGTGCGTTTGCAAGAGGATACCCGCGTGTCCATGTGCATGCGCACACACAACACACGCACGGAGTTGAGAGGACTGGATTGGTTTTCTGAACCTCAACATTGGTTTCTTATTTATACCCTTTTAAGTAAGGGGCTTCATGAGTTCTGCAGCTTTTGGTGATTTTACAGAACTTACCGACAAACTCTTTGAATGCGATCAGTTACAGGCGGAGCTGTTTTATTTTCATTAAATGTGTTTACATGGATGAATAAGGATAAAGAGTAGGTAGAGTAAGGAGCAAACGAATCAGTTTTATTTCACTGTAAGCGGATACAACACAGACACGTGAATTTTAGAAATATAAGCATCAAATGAATGGTTATTAATAATCTATTTAGTGCTATTTCCCCTTAATAAGTGTGCCCTCCTGTTTGTAAAATATACAATTGTAGTATGGTACAAACCAAACATCAACAAACAATAAAAAATAAAAACTATGAGAACAAACAAATAATCAGACTAGAAAACTAATAAGACATTATCTTACATGTCAATTTTCAATCGGTTCATAAATATCGAACCAAAAGACGCATTGAGTACTTATTACATGAACATAAATGTTTCTACAGTATGTACAGGTATTTATGGTCCCCCGTGAGCCAGTCATGGTCCAACAGCACAAACAGTTAGCTCAAAACAACCTACATCAGCCTCAGCTGGGCCACCGGCTAAATTTAACTTCCTAAAACATTACTCATCACAAAACAGTGCAATGCAGGCTTTAGCTGCTGGCGGTGCTGTGTGTCATTGTGTTTAAAATGATCACACAATATTGATTTTTACGCAAATAGAGAATCAAATCCTTCCTATTATTTCCAATTCTCCGAGAACAACGTTAGCCAAAGGTTTCGACCTATCTCCGCAGTAAAACTACATCTCACAGATCCATTGTTGTTCAATTGTACAGCTCTCGTCGTTCCAGTCACCGATCCCTGTTGCACGGTGCCAGAACTCCACACAGTCCTGGTTCCTCCCGTCATAGCTGTTGGGCTGGCCTTTACCCCAGTACCTGCAGGACGGGGGCGGACACCCAAAATTAGCACACGGACTGCCCTGTCCTCTGGTGAATGAAATTATAAACTATTTTTATTTGGGCTATAATGAGATATTTGTGTTTAGTCTTACGATTTGTTCATCGGTGTCCCGTCCACCCATTTCCACTGCCCCTCTGCTCCTTCGTCCGACAGTCCAATCCAGACTTCTTTGTCATGGCCGTGCAGGCTGTTGATGAAGGCCTATAAGGGAAGAGACACACAAGTTACAGCGATGGTTTGTCATACATGAAGTTTGATGAGGTGAAGCGGAACAAACAGCGTGAAAAATGGAGGAAGCATTATGGACAAAGTGAGCGACGAGCTGGTTATCAGTTAGCAGTTTTTATAATCACTCAAAGACCGGTGGAGACCAAAGACGGAGCTTAAAACTCAGCTATTCAATGTTGGGTTGAGAACTATGATCTTGCCAAATACGTTTGTGTTCTCAGACGCTTTCACCGTGCACACTTGGAAATGTTGTGCACCAAAGTTTCGCAGCACAACAATGTGCACGAAGTTCCTTCTTTTTTCTGTTCCCCAAAACGTTGGTGCATAACTTGATGTGCGCCCTCAGCTCAGGTTTTGTGAAATGCGTATGATACCAGCGCTCGTAAAAATGGTTGTAACACAGATGCCTGATATTTATCAATTGATGCAACTTGGAATCCTGACTTCCGAAGGTTATTGGATCCCCCTGCTCCGAGCACATCGCTGTGTTCACGCACAACAACAAGTCTCGGGACTTTTCCTTGACGTTCAGCTCCACGGTTTCTTGCCAGTCATCAAACCAAAAGAATAAGATGCCAAAAAAGCTTTGTGGCGCTAAGGTGAACCACGGAACTGCGTGATTGACAGCACACATTGTCAGCTGACTGTACACACAGATATACACACCATCTCCGCCGGGCTTTTTATGATTGCCAAATCCGCTCCTTTGCTTTGACAATACTCTCTGCTCAGGGTCCAGGTTTTCTTGCTGACAGAAGTGAAGTAGCAGCTGAACTCAAACTTCTTCCAGCCGGTGAGGCATGCCTTCGCTGTAATTGTCAGACATTCGTCGATTAATACCAATAAACGGGAACAAAGTTATTTTTTTTTTTTTTTTAAAGTGACATTTGGTGATTTTCCTGTCTTTCGTCGGGTCGTACGGCTACCAAAACATTCTGCGATGTCTTTTTTTTAATTTTTTTTACCTTCAATCGTTTCATTCAGCTGGTTGACTTTCCCCAGCAGCTGGTCCCTCTCGACGGTTATGTTGTCGTTTTTCACCTGCAGCGAGTCTCTCTCCGCCGTTACGTTCTTCAAACTGCTCTCCAGCTCATCTCTTTCCTTCACCAACAACATGAAAGTAGCCTGCAGCTCGTTTTCCGCCTTCTTAACGATGTCGTAAGCGGCCTGCAGCGTGTCCATTTCTACCGTCATGTTTTTGTGACTTTTCACCATCATGTCTTTCTCGCTGGCAGATACGTTGTACCTGACTTGTAAATGTTCGACTTTCTTAATCAAGTCGTTGTAACTCAGCTGCAGCTGCTCTCTGGATCTGGTTACGTTGTTGAATTTGTTGTGAAAAACGTCTCTGTCTTTGGACACCGAGTCGTAATTTGCCTGCAGGTCAGTTTTGCGTTTTAAGACGGAGTCGTATTGGTTTTGTAGGAGGTTCTTGGCCACAGTCAGGGCGTCGTTATTCTTTTGCAGCTGGTTTTTGGTGATTTTGATCTCGTCTAGCTCTTTTTTCAAAGCAGTGTTACTGGTCTCGACCTGACTTTGGGTAAGTTTAAGTTGGTTTGTTTCCTCGGTCAGTAAATTGTTGTTGGTCTGTATTTGGTCTCTCCTTTTAGCTAAGTAATCGTAATTTTGCTGTAGCTGATTACGGTTGACTTCCAGATCCCTTTTCTCCTTTTGCGCCGCCTTCAGGCTTTGCTGCAGGTTCTCTTTCTCCCTGCTCATGGCTTTGACGTTGTTGTCGTGGTCTCGCCCTACATTGCGGTCTGACGAAAGAGGGGAGACAACACATCATTCAGCGTTTTTATTTTCTTAATGTTGCCGATTTGAATATTGGGCAGAGAAAACAAAACAGTGGACTCACAGTGGACACTTTGACCTATGACCCCGGCCAGTAGGAGAACACACAGTAGGCCGAGGCAAACGGTCGCAACTTTGAAAGGGCTGTTTCTCAACGGAAAAGCTGAATGCAAGCAAAGCAGAAACGGAAACTTCAAATTAGCGAAGTAATCTAAGGAACTTGTGGTTTTACAGAGTGGAGTTGCAAAATGTGGCACGAAAACATTCATATCAAGGAAAATTTGCTGGTAAAGTAATCATTATTTCAGAAAAACATATAAATCACTGTGTTTTTGAAGGCCAACAATATATTATGCATACCAACACAAATCAAATATATATGATAAATATGGTGATTTTTAAAGAATTCCCACATGTAACCAAAAATATTAATAGGATAAGAACTGTAATATAAACACTAAAGCAGCACATCTTTGCAAAATAAAACAAAGAATTTGCAAAGATGTGCTGCTTTAGTGTTTATATTACAGTTCTTATCCTATTAATATTTTTGGTTACATGTGGGAATTCTTTAATAGAGTACATATTGTCACAGCAGTAGTCAAAGTTTATCTTAGCTGCATTTCTTTCAGTTAATTTTTACATAGTTGTTCAAATAAAATGTCCAATTTCAACATAAAAGTGATTGAATTCCTTTGTTAATGATAATTTAAAGCAGTTTTTTTGGTGATGTGACAAATCTAATTTCAATATTCACTTTAATTTTAGTTGTATTTTGCTCTCTATCTCCTCCTGAGAAAAATTGATCTGCCTGTTTGGGTGCAAATAGCTTTACTGTTTTCATAAACTAATGTCTAAATTGTTCTCTGTGGTGTTGTGCTGGAAGCTTACAATTGGTGGCTGCTGGCTTTTGGTTCAATTCATTTTTAAATCACAAAATAAAACAGCAGTTAAATGTGAATTTCCATCGACTATTGTTATGAAAGCATTAGTAGTTGCTCCACTGAGATAAACACGAGACAATAATTCTAATTTAAATATTTTTGCCAGAAAAGAAGCTACAACAAGATGACGAAATTACAACAGCGCCAGTCAAACAAACAAAAACATGATCGTTGATCCAGAACACATCTGATGCTTTTGGCTGGTGTTATTTTTCTTCTCTCAAGTGGAGCGAAGACTGCAGAGGATGTTTAAATCACATGCTACATGTATTTCGTGGCTTTTTTTTTTTTTTTTTAAGAAGTCTCCATTGCACTTCGCTGCGTTTTTTTGTTTTTATCGATACACCAACTTTTCCCCTTTCAGCCAAGCTCAAAATTTTTTTTGCAACATTTTGATTTTTGGCAGATTCCAATAAATGATTTAGGCTCAGACTTTATTTCAAAAGTATGTGAACAGAAACACTGTTCATGTTGTTTTGTGTAAATAAGCACTTGTCTGCCAAGGTGATAGCATGTTAATATTATGCAGGTTATCTGAGAAGCCTAAATACAACATGAATGTATAGCTTTAACTATAAAACCCAATCAAATTTCCTGTTTAGGTCATTAGGTTATTTTTCTATTAAATTTCTCAGGATGGCTTGTAATGCAGGG
The DNA here is from genome assembly GCF_022577435.1 of Embiotoca jacksoni. Taxonomy (NCBI): domain Eukaryota; kingdom Metazoa; phylum Chordata; class Actinopteri; family Embiotocidae; genus Embiotoca; species Embiotoca jacksoni. Next base: position 1,244,691 of record NW_027185388.1, on the reverse strand, counting down.
TGTGCACCAATGGAGAATATTATTCCGGATATAATTTAAGAGAAGTGAGAGTAAACTAAAACAGGAAACTCCTGGGTTTTAAGCAAAAATAATGAAGTTATCTTATGATAAATACTGAACTGTCATGTCAGTCAACCCTGCTTGAAATAAAGGCGATATTCTCACCTGAATAGCGAGATTCGCTGCCAGCGTCGAAATGCTGCTTGTAGGCAATCTTACTGTCATCGCAGTCCATGTTTGTCGTTTTGGAGGCATGGTATTCGAACGTCATCTCTGCATCTGCCTTCAAAGCTCGAGTCTTCAAAGTTAAGAAAAAAAGAAAGAAAAGCCTCTGAAATAGCTGCCGAGCTTATAAATAGAAAAAAAGAAAATATTTAGTTCTTTCTGCTGCAACGCTGAATATTAATTCCTGATATAGACATAAACTTCCATGAATGTTTACAATAAATGACATAAACCTTACCTATCTGTGAGCAGAAGATGACGAATACTGTTGGAAAGCTTGTTTTAAGCAGCGCCGTGTAAAGTCTTTACCTTCCCGTAACTCTCGCTCATGCTTTATGAAAGGAAGTTTGAAATGTTTCTTATACTCGTGTGGCAGAAATACAGAGGGTCTGTTAGTGGGCGGAGCGACAGCCTCCCTTCTTCCTCACTGTTTGCCCCTCTAAAATTAATCTCAACACTGTTGGTGCATTGCTTTGTCATCATGACGCTGACAAATTTGTATTTTCATTTGAATGAAACATGCTTTAAAAGACAACATTAACTAATTGCTGATGATCAGTTTGTGTTCCCGGTTGTAATAAAGCCCACAAAGCAGCTTCAGTCTGTGCACTCAAGACTTTTACAAACTTCCGAACAACATGAACCTCACTTTCATTTGAACACATATGAGGAAGAACTGATTTCACAAAACACAAAATGCTGAAATTGCAGTTTTCATATCAGCATCTGGCGAAAACTTCTGAGTCAGGTCGATGGTTAAAGTTCTGTTCCAACATCCACAAAAAAAAAACTTTAAACCGTTAAAGAATGCTTTGAACACAGTAAATCGATCTTTAGTAAAACATCAGGTCATTGACAGGCAAATCTTCTTTTCTTTTTTTTTTACTGAAACTTGGTTCGACCGAGATTATGACAGAGTCTCCTCAACTTCAGTTTTTCTGAGTAAAGCTGAAGTGAGTAAGAAAAGTTATTTCGCATATAAACTGAATTCTTCTGGAAAAACTGCTTATTTTTTTAAACCCTGCTCTTCCACTGAATGTCGTGACGCCTTGAACTTGCCAGGCAGAAATATTGTGCAAACATTTTTGACGAGTCAGCTGAACTGGTGTGCATCCTTTAGCATTGACTGCGACCGTGTCTGGTTTTTAGTTTGTTTGTTTAATCTCTCTTTATGTCTTTATGCACTTATTGTAAGTCGCTTTGGATAAAAGCGTCAGCTAAATGAAATGTAATGTAATGTAAATGTCTCCAAGTTACACACATATGTTCAAACAGAGGCCATCAGAAAAAGCAAGTGGTTCCGTAGGTTTTAAAGCTATATGGACTAAATTTGGACTCCACAATAAGACAATAAAATTTTAAAAAAAAAATCAACCTACTTTTACCTTCAAATTATGTCTAAAATTAAATGTCTTAGATCTTTAGACGCTGTCTTTGTAAACCATTCGCATCTCATTGTTTTTTATTGTTGAGTTACGCACGAAGTCACCTGCCGTCACATGTGCCATAATGAGTCCTATTAACCTTGACACGTGTTTGACATAAATCCTTTGCATTACAACACATATCTTTATCTTTCACAATAATCGAAAATGCAGTGACCCCACTGACATCACGGTGACCTTGTGACTGACCTGTGCCTTGACACACAAAACCCGGCACTTTATACTGTGAACTACACTAAAATCATTAGTCGTATTTATTAACATTCAAAGATTATAGAGATATAGGTAAGTATATATCAAGAAAAGCATATATAGGTGAGCATATAGAAAACAATTTCACACAAAGAAAAATCTCCTACAGCCACCGCCTTTAATTCAATTAACTTGCATTGGAGATGCACTGCCTCCTGATTAATGTCTTATTATAAGATATGTATTTTTTTTCTCTCTTTTTAAAACCTATTTATTTGTCTTTTTTATACTGTCTTGTGTTTCTTTTATTTCTTTCTTACCTTCAAATGTCTTATGCAGAGCACGTTGCCTTATTGTAGAAACAAACAAATGTGTTTCACCTCCTGATTCATTACACATGATTAATATGATTAATACCATTGTGATAATAATGAAAATAAGAGTTATAGCTCAGAGCACTGTCTTGGAGTTGTAATTTGGTGTCGAAATTTACTTGATCGACATTTTAATGTTATTGAATAATACGGTAAATCCATTCATAGAATCACATTAAGTGTAATACAAAAGTCCAACAATACATCCTCCTTTCATGAGGATTTTAAATTGGTATTTAATCTAATTGAGAGGCGTTGAATTGAACTTGACTGTACTGAGAGGTGTTCCTAATATTTTGTCTCTTCTACTTCAATAAATTAGATTGATCGGTGTGTGTATATACCTTACGCAGCTTCATTAATAATGTCATATTTCTGGGTCAGAACATCAGTAAAAGGTCTCAAGCTGAGCCAAACCTTCCCCAACACCCTCCATCGGTGTGTTTTCACCTGTCGGCCGTTCAGCAGCTCCTCCTTAGTCAAGTTCCTGTGTGAGCGTCACATGCTGGTAAGATGACACGGCAGTTCAGCGTGACACAACCCGGCCCGACCTTCGTGAGGGACGGTGCCAGCAAACGCAAGCTGCTTGTCGGGGATGACAGCAAGCGCGACCTTCTCCGACTCCTCCACACGACAAACTCACTGGGAACTAAATGAGAAACAAATAAACAAAATGAAATTGTACGTGACACCTGGTCTCGCAATCTGGAGACAAAAGAATGACAAAAAAAATATTATAATAATAACTAACTAGCACCGTTTCTCTTATTAAAGGGTACACACTCTCCAAGTTACACATATGTTCAAACAGAGGCCATCAGAAAAAGCAAGGCTACGTTTTCTGGAGCATCTGTTGTTTTTTTTAACATGTTCCCACACTAGCTATGATTATTATCTCGCAATTATGCAGACAAGACACAGATTTTATAATAAGATTCTGTGGTTCCTTAGGTTATAAGGAGTTTAAAGAGAGAGCTACAAGGATTAAATTTGGACTCCACAATAAGACGATAAAAAAAACTCACCCTTTTTTTTACCTTCAAAATATGTCTAAAATTAAATGTCTTAGCAGATTTAGAACCTGTCCATGTCTTTATCTTCATCATATTTGATTACTGTGATGTTCTCTTCGAAGCTGGTGCTCAACTCTGCCGCCAGAGTCTTCGGTAGCTGACGACAAACCCACTGGGAACTAAATGAGAACAAATGAACAAAATGAAATCATCCGTGACACATGGTCTCACAATCTGGAGACAAAAGAATGAAAATATATATTTATATACAGTATATATATATAATAGTAACTAACTAGCACCGTTTCTCTTATTACAGGGTACACTCTGACCTGCTGGACTGGAATCTGCCATTCGGGAAAAAGCATACTGTAAGTACTTTCAATACCAGGTACAAATTACCCAGGGCTACATGAGCATGACCATCCTAGAGAGTCGCATACAGGTTATTATTGAGTACATATGATCAGGGCTTGTTGGGGGAGTAGTTCACTGCGCCTGAAACTGTTGAAGCTATGCTTTGTAAAGAAATTGACTGCAGTCTTTTTAAAGGCTGTATATGTGCTGAGTTTGAAAGTTATGAAATGTATCATACTTGAGGTTTGGTATTGTGCAATGACTTCCCTTCCTGTCCTTTAAAGTCTTTTACTGTCTTGTAACAACAGTGTCAGTCCATGTCGACCGGCACCACGATAGCTACAAGTACGTATTGTTCCCCGTTAGTAGGCATACATTACAGTATGCTCAGAAACACACAACACCACAAGAATTTGTAGGATGTCTTCACAGCAAAACTACAGTGCAAAATAATCTTAGGCGAGCAGGCCGTGGGGCGACACGTCTCGCTGCTGAGTAAGTCAACTGAAGAGAAAATAAGACGAGAAAAGACACCGAGGTCAGTAGTTACACCCTCCTGTTATCTCAGCAGGGCAGCTGTGTTTTAGAAATCAGATTTTAAAAAAAGCCACAGACAGACAATCATACCACACAATAAGTGATCACTTCACGGAGTATTTTAAAATAGATACACATGTTTTACTTCGTTCATACACTGATGTACTGCATGGGAAAGTAAAGTTTTAAAAGAGTAATACCAGGAGCGTTACAAATTATAAACATAATACAAAACACATATAGCCGCATAAAAAAAAGCTAAATTAAAAACAATAGATTTCAAATGTTTTAAAAATGTACAGACAGCAGTTGAGAAAATTACTGATGTCATTACATAAATTACTGAATATACCCCTTTAATTCCCATCATTATAACCATAGACATAATGAATATTCAAATAGAAAATTCATTATGATATATATGGATATGGGGTTTTATTAGTCAATACCAAGTTATATAATCGTGTATTTTAATAAAAATCTAAATTAAACTGGAAAACATAAAAGGTCCAGAAGCTACATTGATTGCTTCTCTTTAACTACCTGCGCTCTTTTTTTTTTTTTTTTTTACATTTCTACCAGAAAAGAAAATTCCTATTTTCACTTTATTACAGCTCCACATCTGTGAAGCCAAATTTAAATGCAATAAGTCTCCTTGTTCAGACCAGAGTGACATTTGAAAAGTTGACATTTTTACCTCCCCAAAAATCCAAACTATAAATGAGAGAAAATAACAGCCTTGTAACGATGAGTCATTGGTTGTGTTGAACCCGTTTTGGCCTCTTTGATGTACCGTGATCGGGAACCTTTGAGAAATGGTGGTTTGTTGCATTTTGATAACGATACACAGCGTGGGTCGTGTACTGGGACGTCCAGGGTTGGAGAGAGTTAAAACACACACATATTGTCTTCCATCCATATGATCATGTTCTCATGTAGAACCACGACTGACGAGTTGATTACCCAAAACTGAAGAGCCTTTTTCTTCGGCCCCTCGATCAGGTTTTTTTTTCGCTTTGGTTTAGGGAACTTCTCGATTAACTGTAGGAAAGATTATTGTCATGATTAAAAGAAACCGTGGAAGTAAACCACTGCGTGTGTATTCAGAGTAAGCCGTGCTAAGCTTCTCCGAAACAGGTTCAGTGGTGCTAAAATGCCACAGTGCTCCATCTCCGTCCAAGAGAAAAGCAATCATAAAGATTGTCTCCAGAGGTTGGTTCTCCGGAAAACATAAACGTGAACATTTGCGAAGACAGCTAAATGTTGTTTTTTTTCCCGGTCAAACAGTCTCAAAACTTCCCCTCGGTAGCCGTCTGCTCTTAAGTCAGTCTCGTTCATTTGAAGTGATTTGGATGTTTTGCACATTGAGGCTGTAGTGATGATGGCGGACCCTGTAGAAAATCCGTTCCAGGAAGGATTGCCTTGCACCCGGTGTGACGTACCCATTTGTGACCCCCACGCAGCGGAAACCCAGGCGCCGGTAGAGCTGGTGCGCTGCCGGCGCGTACGCGGTGGTCCCCAGGACCACCGAGGAGTATCCCCGAGTGGCGGCAAACTCTACAACTTTCCGTCCCAGTGCAACGCCAACTCCGCTCCATCGATAGTTACGGTCAACAGACATCCGCAGCAGCTCGAGAGCAACGCCGGTCTCCTCCCGCTGGCCGCCGACTGCTGCTACCGTGCCCACCACTTTGCCCTCCAGCACTGCGACCCACAGACAGGAGCCTGAGGTGAAGGGAAAGCACACAACAAAAACTCAAAATGTAGTCGAAAAAACATCGGCCGTTCATTTGTGTTGAAACAGCAAAAAAGCCCCGCCGGCCTCCCCAACCAAGCTGATGCGTTTAACATTCAGGGTCCCTCAGTCACCAAAACGATTGCAGGTTTACTGATGACAAGAAAAATAGTCCCGTGTCGTGTTTTTTTAGCTGAATATTATTTGTCAACTTTTACGGTGTTCAGTGGCGCTTGTATATGCATAATTAGAAATGACTATGTAGCATCTGGAGACACCTGTTAGTCCAATCAGCTTCCAAATTTGTAAGACCGAATCTTCATCTATTAATCATGACGGATGATCACATTAAGCTTCCTTATCCGAGACTGCACCGAGTTTGGACGATTTTAGCCATTTTAGCTTATTGAAACAGCTCTGCACTTTTCATAGCCAAGCGAGAGTATAATTAGAGATCAATGTATGCTGCAATTTAATAAATAATTCATTGCGATGTTAAAAACTGTGACATCACCATGTGCAGTGTTGTAGTTGGAGGCTGGTCAGTGTCCAAAAAACAAATCAGAAGCTGGAAAGTGTCTTGTTACTGCAAATGTATAGATGATTATAACTGACAGCATGATTTAGATTTGAGTTTTCCAGCTAATACTACATAATGATATGTACAATTTAATTAAGATTTACTCTAAAACAATCAAGATTAGTTTTCCCCAGTCTCAAAAGAGACTTTTCTTGTCAAATCCCATAAAAAAAATTCTAAAGTTTTGACGCTTTCATTAGAATACTACACAAAACTGGAGTTAATGCTCGGGGGACCATTTTTGTGTTGGTATGTTACATAAAGGGAATAAAATACGAATCAAGGTTTTAGTGATATTTTACTTTGGTGCCTCATTCACGTAAATACCTGATGATTGCATGTAGAAGCCCTCGATGTCCCCCATGTCTCCGTCCATGGCTCGCCTCAGGTAGCCATGGATGACACGTCTGCTGTAGAAGTAGCGCGCACACACCACCATGGCCGGGAGGAGTCCTATCACCCACCAACACATGGTGATGACAAAACATACAACTGCCGGAGAGAAGATATGAGGGATGTGTGAATGAAAGGAAAATATGAAGACCAAACAAAAGACCAACACAACAACAACAACAACAAAATTTTAAATTGTATTAAAACGATATTTAAGCTACAGCAACAACATAAATGAAAAAAAAAAAACATGGAAAGAAGATGATGTTGTTGTTTTTTTGATAGCAATCAAGAAACATAAGCAATTTTTGAAAGTATCTTACCTGTCGTAGCAGCATAAAGCAGGAGGCTCTCTGGGTGATGTCTCAAACCTCTGAAGGCGGTGTCCGATATCATCTCCATCAGCCCCTCATAAAAAATGCGCTGTACCTCCGGGTCGTCCGCCGGCTCGAATTCACGCACAAATATAGTCGTTTCGTTTGGCGCTCTTCGTCCCTTGCTCGGTTTTCTGTCCTTCTTGCTTGGTGATTTTTGCCCCATGTTTAAACTTTAAGAATGACCAAACACAGCTTGCAGAGGATGTCAGTTTCAAAGCTGCAGAAAAACTGTTTTAAATAGTTGTAGACACACCTTTTAAATAGTTGTAGACACACCTTTTTCAGCAGTAATTATTCCTTGTGCTGTTGCGCGAGAGTTGCTGAACATATTAGGTACCACTGTACATATTAAGTACCACTGTACAGCTGTTGAGTTTATCAGTGAGGCTCCCTACAGATAGCATCCCCTGCACTTGTTCGCGGGCTACTATACACCCTCTTATCAATGATGGACAAAGCCTACAAGAGTGAAAGAAAAAAACCACAACATTGTTCCACCCTGGAGAAAAAGAGAGACCAAAACAGCACACACAAATTTTATGGAGTTTAAAAAAAATAAATAAAACAGGAGTTTAGAGACAGAAGAGCGGGTTGGTGGGTGTGCAGGCAAACGAAACAAGAAGGAAACAAAGTTAAAAAAAAAATTAAAAAAAAAAAAAAAAACGGAAGAGGTTGAAATAGTCACAAGACAAAAAACAGGGCTCAAATGTTTTTACTGAACATGCTGGTCAAGTTCGAAACAGACAGATTAACCTCAACCTTTTTATTTTCAATCCACGTTTCCATTTTACAGACTAATTTTTTAGGTCTGCATGAAGGAATCACGCGGTTGTGTGAATCTCACTTTTTTTTTTATTATTATTATTTCCGTATGTGTTTATTAACGCGAGCAGAAAATTCTTTGACTGGTCTGGGCCGTCTATTGGAGATAAAGTTTTAGCTGAATTTCAGGAGCAGGACCACGCTTCAACCACTCCCCCACTTCCGGCCACACTCCTATAAATGTCCACCCACTCTAAACCTCGGCCTGTTCACGTTTTCTGCATCCGGAACCAGACACCACGCAGAGAAAAGAGAAAACGACCTTAGCCCAAGAATGGATATACTGTTCCTCCGCCCGTCCGACGACGACGATTGTCTTGCCTCCCCAGAGGCCACCCATAGAGCTGCCCTCTCCAAAAACCCCGGGGTTACCCACGAGACGCCGCCAACCGCCACCGGGAACACCCAGACAGCACATCGGAGTCAAACCCGCCGATCTCCAACAAGTCGACCAGCTGCATCCACCAGAATCCCTCTCTCCGTTCAATCCTTCTGTACGAAGATTCCGATCCGCGGCCGTCCTCCAGTGGCTCGTTCACCGGTAACAGAGGGAGACCTGCCACCCCCAAACGTGGCCAAGGGCAACGTAGGTCTCCTCTCTCTCTCTCCCTCCGCTCGCTCCAGGCCGAGTCTCCGACGACTCCGACGACTCCGGCTCCCCAGCGTGCCGCGCTCAAAGCCGCCGCCGCTCCCGCGGCCCAGCCAGGTCCCCCGTCGAAGACACTCTGGCCAAGATCTCCGACTGGACCGTAGCACGCCTGCTAAAAGCGCTAAAAGAGAAGGGGATACCTCACCACCGCTCCCACAACAAAGCGAGACTGTTCTAACTCCTCACAACTTTCAGGAAGCCACAAAACACAGACGCACCTCCAGGCAAAACTTACCTGTGTAATGTCAACAACAGTGACTTCACACGCACCTCCAAGCCCCGCCGTCCCACCCACAAAGTTCCGGGTTGCCAGGTCGGCAGCACTTCACCTCTCATCCCCCTCCACCTCCCCAGGCAAACTCACCTTTGCACAGCAGCACCGGGATGCCACCTCTTTTCCTCACTTCGATTTCCACAGCACTCCATCCCACCTTCTGGCATGGATCCATCCGTCCGTGCTACTGCTGTTCTTCAACACCCCCCTTTTTCCGCACTCTACTCTGGCACCGGGTTGCCAGGTCTTCTTTCCTCTTTCCCCCTCTCTCATCCATCCACAGCACCCATTGCCACCACCGGGCGGCCAACTTACAACCCTTCCGCCCCCTTTCCTCGGGCACCTCCAGTGACCTTCCCCAGCACATCGAAGGCCGTAGCTTACCCTCCTACCATGCAGATTCCTGGCACCGGGATGCCAGTCCCTACTTCTTCTTTCTCTACCCTCCAACCATCACATGCTCTCCTTTCCGGCACGTATCGTATAGCATCGTAACGTATTGTAACGTATCGTATCGTATCGTAACATATCTTATCATCTTGTAAAGTATTGTAACGCATCATAACGTATCGTATCTTATCATCTTGTAAAGTATCGTATCGCATCGTAACGTATTGCATCACATCGCAACGTATCGTAACGTATCGTATCGTATTTTATCATCTTGTAAAGTATTGTAACGCATCGTATCTTATCATTTCGTAAAGTATCGTAACATATCGTATCTTATCATCTCGTAAAGTACCGTAACATATCGTATCGCAACGTATCGCAACGTATCGCAACGTATCGTAGCATATCATAACGTATCGTAACGTATCGCATCGTAACGTATTATATCTCATCATCTCGTAAAGTATTGTATTGTATCGCATCGTAACATATCGTAACGTAACCTATTGTATCTTATCATCTCGTAAAGTATTGTATCGTAACGTATCGCAACGCATCGTATCTTATCACCTTGTAAAGTATCGTAACGCATCTTATCATCTTGTAAAGTATTGCATCGTAATGTATTGTATCTTATCATCTCGTAAAGTATTGGATCGTAACGTATCGTAACGTATCGTATCTTATCATCTCGTAAAGTATCGTATCGTAACGTATTGCATCTTATCATCTCGTAATGTATCGCATCGTAACATATCGTAACGTATTGTATCTTATCATCTCGTAAAGTACTGTATCGTATCGTAATGTATCGTAACGTAACATATTGTGTCTCATCATCTCAAAGTATTGCATCGTATCGTAACATACTGTAACGTATCGTATCGTAACATACCGTAACGTATTGTATCTTATCATCTCGTAAAATATCGTAACGTATCGTAACGTACTGTATCTTATCATCTTGTAAAGTATCGTATCGTAACATATCGTAACGTATTGTATCTTACCATCTCGTAAAGTATTGTATCGTATCGTATCGCATCGTATCGTAACGTATTGTATCTTATCATCTCGTAAAGTATCGTATTATCTAACTGCGTAACGTGGTTTAACTTACTGTCGTCAGAAATATCCAGACTGCTGATGGCTGTCGCCTCAGAGACAGCCCAGGAAAACGCAGCAAACTTCTTCCCCTGAACCACTGTTCATCACCGAAACAGGCCAAGTTGCCAATCGATCCTGGTTCCTTTTACACTTCAGAGCAGTTCTAATCACCTCCGGGATTAATCCTGACTCCTTCTCCGGCCACTCCTTCCGCATAGGGGCAGCCACCACCGCGCCAAGCAGAGGAGTCCCAGACCACCTCAACAAGGTCATGGGCCGCTGGTCTTCCCAAGCCTACCAACTTTACACCCGCCACGGCTTCGACGACCTGCGCAAAGGGCAGGCGGCCTTGCAGTCTGAGGATGGCTTCTTTTGGGGATCTGCAAGGCCCGGAAGCCGCAGTGGATCCTCGACTAAGCCTTCCCCAAACCGCGAAACTCTCACCCCGGCTTAATCTCCCCCAATCAATGAAGGTTCGCCCCCAGCCGAGGCGGGGTCCTAGCTAGTGAATTGGAGATAAAGTTTTAGCTGAATTTCAGGAGCAGGACCACGCCTCAACCACTCCCCCACTCCGGCCACACTCCTATAAATGTCCACCCACTCTAAACCTCGGCCCGTTCACGTTTTCTACATCCCACCCTCCCTCCCTCCCTCCCTCTTGTTAAACCGTTTCACTTATGGTTATCATGTTTCATAGCCTTTATCCTTCCGTCCCACATGGAGATCTTGGGGATCTGCAAGGCCCGGGAACCGCAGTGGATCCTCGACTAAGCCTTCTCCAAACCGCGAAACTCTCACCCCGACTTAATCTCCCCCAATCAATGAAGGTTCACCCCCAGCCAAGGCAGGGTCTGAGCTGGTGAATTGTAAATTACTTTAAAGTTGGATACTGAGTAAAGAAATTTAAAAACTTTTTGAAATGGAAAAATGTGTTGGATAATTTATTCTATTTTCAAAGTAACTTGCCCAAAACAGGTGGCGTAAGAGTTTTATAATTATAATACTAATAAACTTTATTTGTATGGCACCTTTCATACAAGAAATGCAGCTCAAAGTGCTTTACAGCAAGAAAATGACATGCAGGACTTCACATAAAAACAGATATAAAGGAACATTTTAAAATAAGAAAATGCATAAAATTAAACAAAAGACAAAACAACAGTGAACTAGAATAGAGTTTAACTGGGTGAACATCAAGGTCGATAAGAAGAATACGATTATTATCCCACATGAACCTGAACAGAACAGGTGCTGAGAAATTCTTAATTCACCTCTGACCTGCTAATTGCTTAAGATTTACACAGGCAAACTTTAGCAGCTTGATTCAAAAGGAGTACGAAAAAAAAGAACAAACACCAACTGTTCCGACATTGGCTCGAGGCTTAACGTTGAGCCGCAGACGATACTGTTTATCCCAATGAGCTCAACAAAGGGATGTAACAAATGTAATACATTCATTTCATAATAATTTACACCGAATTAATATAGCTCTGAGGCGTTGACAGCAGAAGGCGAAGCGGGGAAACTGGTGGGGAGTGACTCACTTCTAGTCCGAAAAAGGTCTGTTGAGATTAAAAAGAATCTCTGTACAATCAGACAAGATCGAGCATGCCAAATGTAACATGAGGGTGGGCTAAGGAGAACTCTATATTTAACCGTGATGACGCTTTTTGCTTGGGCTACTGATGCAAATGTTGACGTGGAGGAAAGCAGGAATAAAAGATTGGAACAGGAGACAAAAAAAAATACAATCAAAGCATTGATAAAAAGAAATAAAAAAATAATTTATTCCTTCAATCCTTTTCCATGAGTTTCACACAAAGAAGACTCCTTTCTGTCTCTTTTACATACAGATGATGTAACATCTCTGTTGGTTTAGAGGGATAGTTAAAGCCGAAGTATTAAATAATAAACACAAAGCTACAACTGTCGAGAAATGTAAAAAAAAAACCTCAGTAACGAATCACAACCACACCCACGCATTGTCTTCATCTCTCATTCTTTATTCCTCATTATACATACTATAAGCACACGCTGCCTCCCACTCGCAAGCGCTCACTGTTCTTCTAATGTGATCGGTATCTTCTCTTTCACAGTTATTTAATTAACCCTCTTGTCCTACACTGTATTTTCTGTGCTGTATATCATTCATGCAAATACGGGATTAAATACACACATTAGGTCAGTTGGTTTGACAGCAACTGGACACCTTGTACTAACAATACTTAACAGATTTTTTTGTCTTCATCAAAAAACAATAAATTATCCTGTTAAATAGCCCCTCTTTTTGAGATTACATTTTATTTTTTGCAGAGATTCAAGTGTGAGAAGCTTAATTTAGCTTAGTTTAGTTTATTTAGTTTAAGTCAGGATTCTATAAGCCTGGCTGTAGTCTTCCTGGAGTTTTTGTCTTTCCATTTCTGTTTGAGTATTAAATGTAAGCTACAACGTTTTCTTTGAGTTTGATGTTCTAACTTTAAAGCTCTAGATGATAGCCTTCAAGTCCAGTATTTAGATTTTGCAGCCGGGTAGAGATCAAAATTGACTTTTGATAAATTTGATCATTCAAGCTTCTCTCGTGATCATCTTGTGCAAGTTACTGGAAATTAATAATTAGGTGCCGTCAGTTGTCGCTTCTTTCAAAAGCAGTTGAATTACTTTACAGAAGACTGCATACAAAAAGTAATTAGTGACACAGGAAAGTAACTTTTGCATTACTTTGAAATGTCTGCTTCAACTCTCTTACGAATATACAGATGGCTGTGATTTAGTCTTACCTGCTTGCTTTCTCGCCCTGGATGGCTCAGGGTCTCTGGGCTGGTCTGCTTTTGTCCAAACCATAGTGGAGGTGTTGTAGTGCCGTTGGCTTACTCTTCTTCTTATGGGGTGATGGGGGTCTTCCCTAAATTTGTGCCTCACTCCTGACCGGACAACCCCACATACCAAACATTTCCTCCTACCAAAGCATTGCCAGCCTGCTCTGAAGGCTGATGGACTTGGTGTCGGGGTGCATGCAGAGGCCTGTCCAGGGTACCTGTATAGTGACACCCGGTCCTGACCCCTCACTGACAACTTTTAAACTCAGCTCAGTGCAATCAGTTTTTGCTGTGATCTCTCTTTAGCACCAATAATTACCCAACGCTTCTCCTTCCGGTAAGGCAGGCGTTCCTATTTATAGGCGTGCCAACGAGTCCATTTAGTAACTTTTCAGTAACTGTAACTGCATTTCAGTAACTGTAACTGCATTATTTAATTTGAAAAAAACAAATCGATGCTCCCAGATGGGTGGCTGTTTCGTGTTTCACACTATTTCAGTCCAAACTTTTTAATTACATAAGTGCGGCAGCATCTGGCATTCAGAGAGAGTTTCCTGTCAGATAGTCGTTGCATCATCTTACGGTGCTTTCCAGAAAAATATTTGCAGCCTTTCATCATCTGTGTCTATTGATTTCAAGGTCAGACTGGCTGAAGATTTCTCTGAGCTGTGAGAGTTTCCTGTCAGCCAGTGATCTCATTTGAGCCTCTGACTGATTTACCACACTTTGTTCATCTATATCTCGGGATTCTCTAAGACACATTTTTTTGTATTTGTTCTTCCTGGTGTTGCAGTGGTGTTATAAGTGAGAGCTTATTTATAATCTTATTTAGCCTGTGACTCAGTAAACTTAAAAGGCACCCACAGCTAAAGCCATTACAAGAGACACATTTTCTATTCAGTAAAATTTGAACCATGCAAACTGTGTACTGCCATAAGACCTTCCCACAGAGGATGCAAATACCCCATAATTTATATAGACAAAATATGACTAAGCAGCCCACACCTGAGAGAAAACATTAAACAGTTTCAGAGCAGTTTGGTAAAACTCAAAAATAGGTGCAAGGTCCTGAACTTCCATGTTATTCTGATTTATTTGCTTTAAACTATGTTAAGCAAGCAAACAAGTGATGCAATACAGAGAAGCAAAATTTTAATTTTTTTCAAAAAGAAATCCTAAACAAGAGTCGACATCCCTCTGCGAGGGTAACGACCTCTGCAGCGGTTTAAGACTTCAGTTAATTATTGTAATTTCTCCGCTCTGACTGGAAAAGAGATGGGAGAACTGGATCGGGGGCAGTACAAACCGTTTTTCTCACTTACACTGCAGAAAAACAACTGTCCTTGTTATGCTTGTTAGCGAGTGCTGCCGGCAGTCAGATCCCAGTCCAAGCTGTTCAGTTTGTTTGAGTGGGCTACAGTGTGGAGGCCTTTGTCCTGGTCTGTCATTTCCCTGTTCCCCCGTCATGCCTCTGGTCAACTGGTATTTTCTGCTGCTTCTCTTGCTTCCTGATGAGCATTAGTCACCCTCGAACTGTCTACAGTGCAATTAAAATGTAATGCAGTGATACGCTTTTAATCTTTTAATTCTAATGTTCTGGTTAAAAGATGAAACAAGATCAACGAGGTCAGTGTTTGTCAGAAGCTTGGGGGTGTTCACTTCCATTAACAGTATAAGAGTCTTTTTATACATATTCTCCTCGTTAGGCTTAATTGGCTGGTGTAACCTCAGTTATTCCAAAACAGTAAAGGTGTGCGATGAAGCCATTTGAAAATCTTTCAAGCACCTCTGAAGAGACCTACTAACCTGCTGATCCCATCCCCATGGTGAAGCACGGTGGTGGAGGTATCATACTATGAGAGTTCTTGCCTTTGCCAGGGAAACCCACTCCAGTACAAAGAAGTTGCCAAAAGTTCTTTCTTAAGCGGCTTTCTTGACATCTTCTCAACTGCTCAACTCAACAGGTTTGATCGGCAGTTTCATGCAAATTCCCGGCACAGCAGTCCCGTCCATGTTATTCTAGTAACACCAGATTTACAAATTGTCTATAAATGGTGATAGATTTTAATTTGAATCAATACAGATATGATAATAAGGAGTCTACTTTTGGTTACAGCAGTTACCACATGTTAAAGTATCATCTGGATCACCTTCCTTTTTTTTTGTAACCCCATGACTGAATAATAGTAATTTTTGTGCTGCATTTGCAAAAATCTGTTTATTACATACAATACAGTCTTTGTTCATTCCATTAAATGTGAAGAGATTGCAAACAACAGTGAAATAGAAAGATGACTACAATTTGACTCAGGTAACACCTCGGTGACACGGCCAGTCATCACCGGTTAGAAAAGAACAGAACAGAACGTACAGGAGGAGGACAGAGGAGAAGAAAAGAGGAGGGAGAACAGGGCGAGGAAGGAGGAGTTGGTGACAGAAAGAGACAAAGAGGTGGGAAGATGCCGAGATTAAACACAAAGTTTCATTCAGTGCCGCGGGGTGCGAGAGAGAGAGATGATGGTTAAAAGGCAAGTGGAGAGACTCCACGTGAGTCCTGAACACGTGGAGAGATTGAAAGGTTAGTTAAAGCACATGATGTAGTTTTGACTGTGACAGTTTTACCCAGCAAATCAGAGTCAAATTAGGACAGAGAAGTGGGAACTGCGGGTAGGAGGACTAATATATTGCTGCTGTATCATGATTATATGAGATAGAGCGATCAGACATGCCCACCCCCCCAGTTTCCGGAAATATATTCTCTAAGCTTTATAGCCTGTGGCAGTTATTAACGTTAGCCAAAAGAATTTTCTGTGGGACAAAACACTGCTTCTTCTACACCATGAAATAATGACATATTCAGAGTTCAGTTGCAAAACACTTTATACACACTTAGGGAGAAAACAGTGAATTATTTAACAAAAGTTAGGTTGTCTTTTTATGTATCCTCCACCAGCACCGAGACTTTATTCCCACAGTTTGTAAAAATCTACAGTTGACAGAGAAGATGCCAATTAATCTAATGAGATGAATATTTAGAGCATTGATCTGAGATGTTCACAGACGCAGCATCTCTAACAAGCTGCACCTCATGTATGCAAATGAGGTAACAAATTACAAAATAAACACAGAAAGAGAGGATATAAAAGATTTCCCTCCAGCTATTTTCAGAGCTGCTTCGTAAAAATGAGGAACTTTGGTTTAATGTGATGAATTTTTAGAAAAGGTATGAACCCAAGTTCATCAAGTATCCAAATAAGATCGTGGATGAGTACCTTTTCGAGATGTTCTTGTTGCGCGTGAACGGTGTGCAGCACCGTGACGTGCACGGAGCAGGAGGAAGGTAAAATCCTAATTAGTTGGTGCTCGAAATTTCATCGCTCGATTAAAATCGGTGCCCGAGTTACACATGATTTTGTGAGCAGTGGTTCGATTGTGTATCCGCGATGTTTTTACGCACCAGAAGCTTGAACGGAAAGAAGCAGCAAAGGGGAAAAATCTTTTTCCTAAAGTTTACCACGGGGTTTGTGGTGCCTCAACTTTATGGTACCTTGTGCGGATCAATAAAGACGCCAGCGGGTGATGAAACAGCAGTATTTATCTCCTTGGTGGGTTTTTTTTCCCCCTCTTGTAGTGTATTTAGTGTTTTTTGCAAAGCGATGCTTTTCCTCACTTCTAAGTTTGTTTGAGTTTGATTATGTTAATAGAGGGAACAGCATTTAAACCAATTAAAATGAGGTTTATATTGCATTTACGGAAACTCCAAAATACGCATGAACATCATGCGTACACTGTGGCGGCCCCTGCGCGAGGTTAACCGTGACGTCAGATCTTCGGGAGCGAACCCGTGTCACACTCGTTGCATGTCTTATCTGGCTTCTGCAGTTGTCCGAGTTGATAATGAAACAGTAGGACAAAAGGTGTAAAGACAGGTTTGCGCTAAAGAATTGAATTTTCACGGGTGATAACTACTTCTTCTTCTGTAGTGGTGCGAGCAACGACTTCCTGTGCATCCACTCATATGTTTTCCCGTTCTTTCTTTCTTTTTTTTTCTTCCCTAAATAATCCGTATATTATGCATAACCTGGCCTTTGTCAATCTACGTTTGTTTTTCTCCAGCCAGCTTTTGCTCCCCCGAGTTTCTCTGTCGTCGCACTTGTAACTGACAACCTGACGGATGATGTCATTATCCGTCGGACACATCTGTACGCAAATGCATCCATCCGTCGGGTGTGTGCCGGTGCGGCTCTGCCTAATCGTATGTTTTAGGAGCCTAAAGCCTTCTTTGCAGAGTTCTTTTCTTGCACATATTAATATGTTTGCAGGAGGGTAGAGTTTTGTAAAATACGTATATATTTGCGAGAAGAGGGGACACGATGACAGCAGAGTTTATGACGTACTTCTCTCCTGAGAAAGACGAAAATACAGATAAGATGCAAATGGTTGGGCAAAACATGGAGATATATTTTGTGCCACCTGGTTGAGGAGGTGGGGAGCCTGCCTGTACATGTCTGTGTGCGTGGATTCCACTTGTGCGATGCGTCCAGAAACGTCTGTCTCCTAGTGGGCCCTCATTTAAAGTGCACAAGCAACGCCGATCGCTGCCAACGAGCGTGTAAGCGTGTGTGTGTGTGTGTGTGTGTGTGTGTGTGTGTGTGTGTTCGAGCCCATTTGAAGCTTCCAAATGTTCGTAGCTACGAAGAGGTCCAAGAACATGACTCAGACATCACACATCGTCCGTTGCTGTCTTTCCGTCTCCCTCTCTTTCACACTAATTCTCATTTTCGTCTCATTGCGTGAACAAGGCTGTTTTTTTCAACCCCATATTGGCGTCAGTGACTTTTCACCTTTCCCACTCCTTTTGTTGCAAAACACACACGCCGAATGACAGTCTGTGTTCACTTTCTATCTGCAAAGATGTGCTCTTTATTGTCTGACATGATCATCATGACGTGATCTCTGATATTACCGTAAGAGTAAAAGGCTTGAGTACGATACTGTTGCTGTTCTGGATGTGGCTTTGCACGTTTTCATCCTTTGGTAAACCGTATGTGTCCATATGTATCAGCTCCTGTGTATTTTTCTATATTTCCCATTCCTAAACAGCACTCACATCTACTCCCCCCCCTCATCTACTCACATGTTTCACATACATCAAAGAGGACTGGGCTTCACTGCTGATCAAAAGGGTTTTCTCTCGTGTGCTTGCAGCAGCTGACTTTTGTTCTCATCTTTGATATGGAAGAAATCTAGATTTCTACTGGCTGTGAAAAGGCACAATAGCAAAATGTGAAAAGGCAAGTGTTCAAAGGGCTATTTTACTTTAAAGAAATCCAACAGAATGAAACATAAAACCAAAGAAATAGTGAGTAAGAAGAGGAGAGGCCCAAGACAGGATTTTAGTCACGACCGAACCGACAAAAGTGACGAGTTTGGAGTCGACTTCATGAATGAGTGAGAGAAAACCCATGAAACAGATCACGGTGGTGGAAGTTAATAAGAAAAGTAATCAAACATAAAGTGCAGAAATGTGAAATCAGAGCACATTACGTCAAGGTTGCTGTTGGAGGGGACAATGGGGGGGATGTGTGAAAGCATGAACGCAAAAGACCTCCTGTCAAGATGTTAGATTTGTTATATGGAAATGTGAGAGGGTGGCACAAAGTCAACACAAACAGAGAAGCAATGTGCGTATGCACACGAGAAGGTGAGAAATTGTGCGGTTGAGGAGGGGGGGGATGTACTGGGGAGGGGGGGGCGGCAGCAGGTGGAAACAAGTGTGTTGATAAAGTAGTGACGCACTCCAACAACCGCAGAGGAGCGGGCTTTCTCCCTATTTCTGTGTCTCTTCTATTTTGAATAAATTTCATTAACATTCATCTATTCAACACACCGGTAGCATCCACAGACACGTCCCGCCTCCCCACCTCGCCGGTTCCGGTTGTGTCTGATCTGATGGTTGAGCGACGCGGACGTCGGCCAATCGAGCCCACGTAGTTTCGTATGTAACTCGGCGAAAGAAGGTGCGTCATGGAATCTTTTTTTTTTTTTTTTCTTTCTTTTCTGCCAAACAAAATCTCGGAGACCGATGGGAATGTGAAGGATGAACAGCATGATGTTTCATCCTTATATAGACACGACAAGCTGTGATTCCAGCGAGTGAGCTCCATGCCGCCGAGTGCGATGTGTGTGTGTGTGTGTGTGTGTGTGTGTGTGTGTGTGTGTGTGTGTGTGTGTGTGTGTGTGTGCGTGTGTGTGTTTGCAGGAGGAGTCTGTGAATTCAGCTTTCTGTTTGCACTGAATGACGTCTTGCATGGGCGAGCTGATGGATAAAGTGAAAATTAAGTACGAATTTTGGTCCCGTGTTCGTACAAAAACGCTGCACAAAGTTAAACTATTTTTGGTTTTATTGAAGATATCTGCCACCTCTTTAAATTGTGCATCTCTGTTTTACCTGCCATAGTTGTTGACTTGGTGTTTTACCTGCCCTGCACAAGTTGCAAAACATGACAACAAATTAAAAGTTCCTCCATTAATTAACTCAACATTATTAATTATAATTGATTTGAAGTGGGTGAAAACACACCAAACCAATGTATTTACCTGCAGAGAAACCGTTGCATTCTTTAGGATTTTGTAGATGCAAGGCGTTGAAGGTCAGATGCAGCCAAAACACAAACTTCTCTCACTTCTCATCAGTGTAGCCGACCAGGCAGATTGTTTTGTTTTTTTGTATGTGGTGAGATTTTAAAGGGCCGACACTTTATACTTTTCTGGTCTTTCAATTGAACACTTGAACACTATAAGAGGTCATTTTTGTGGGTTTTAAGTACCAAAAACCATCTCAATATAGTTTTATACCTCCACCAAGAGCAGGCTGTTTTGTGTCTGTGTCTTTAAGGAGAATTCGTATCAACGACCCTCTCTTCTGATTGGCTGCTTTATAGTCACAATTATTTTTTTTTAAACCTAAAACTGAATTTAAACAATATGGGACCTTTAATAAATCCCCTGCCAAATACAAAAGGACTTTTAAGGAGTTTAACTTCTACTTGTCAGAGCACTGAACTTTGGTCTCTCACTCAGTAAGTCAGTTACACACTTTTGCGTTCATAGTGCTGACCCTGCTGTGGCCATCCATTAATAGTGGTTTAATATGCACAACTTAAATGTAAATTGCGATTACATTTTTTCTTTTACTTTACTTTTATTCAGAAATAATCACATGACCATAAAGGAGATGCTGAACAATCCTAACAGTCATTATGATTCGATTACCACCATCGTTGTTATTGTCTCTGTTATGATCATATGATCATATACTATCAGCGTACCGCGAGCTGTTGCTGTTTGATGATGGTATAGGGTCACTGTGTAGTGAATTGTAATGAAAGTTATGATGCTCGTTCTCTGTTTTCACTCCCACATCTCCTGTTCGTTGTCTTTTTCTCGGCCAAAGGGTTGCACAGCTGAGAAAGACAAAGAAACTGCCTGGAAGAATTACACAATGGCAACAGTGTCCGTGTGTGTGTGTGTGTGTGTGTGTGTGTGTGTGTGTGTGTGTGTGTGTGTGTGTGTGTGTGTGTGTGTGTATGTATGTGTGTGTCTGTGTGTGTGCACTTCGATCGCTTTGGGTGTTTGAATGGACAGTCGCCAAGACATAAAATGAAAAATGCCCACGCAGAAAAAACACTGTTAAAACAAGTATGAATTTATTTATTTCTTAATGCTGCATCTTTCAATCGCATTTTTTCTTTTTCCAATAAAAATAAATAACAAATAAGCCAATCTGTCATATAGAATTATTATCCTTTGCTCGGATACAAAGCACAGAACGTGCAGACATAGAAACTGAGCAAAGACAATGTGTGGTGGTGGTGGGAGGGGGGGTATATCTGGCACTTTGGTCGTGTGACAGTGACCTCACTGACATGGCCACTGAAGAGCACCCGGGCTCAGTTTGACCTCCTCCGTGGAAAAAAAAAGAAGAAAAAGCTTTAAGTGGCTTCCTGATTGGATCTCTGTGTTTGTGTGTCTCCATCCTCTTCCACTCCCACTACGTCTGAAGCTTTGCCCTCGTCAATCTCCATTAGAGCCGGAGACTCTCTCCTTCCATCCTCTCTCTGCGCTTGAAAGATGGAAAAACCTTTATGAAAGCGGTGTGGAATTAATAGTGGGGGGGGGGGGGAGTCGCTACACATCAGCTCTCCTACCCTCTTACTTCCTACAAGGCGATGTGGAAAACTGCTTTCAAGAGGGACCAATTCAAAAAAATAAAAAAAACTAGAGCAGTAGATGCCCATATTTGGTGACTTCCTGCTTCTTCTTTTTTTTTTTTTTTTCGCTGCTCACCCAAAACACTTCTTAGTTTTTGCAGCCTCAGCATTAACGATTCCCCAGCACCGCCATCCATCCAGCGACATCCATCGGTCGGTCTTAATTTATCTCCAGATTCTCGCACCGCTCTCTTTTAGCGTATTTACAAACCAGCGCCTCATCTGGCTGTCAATGAGTCACCGGAGTGATCAACCCGCTGACGTATTTGCTTTTTGCAGCGTTAACAGCTTGTGAATCCGTTCATTCTCGTTTACACACACACACAGAGAGAGATGCCCATCAGAGCCGTTCCATGCGGTCAGTCCTTTAAGTCCTCCGTAGTCGTATGTTTAGTCACCGTTCAGTCACTCACCAGCAATCTGCTACTTTTTGATGGATTTTTGTACCACATTTTTCTGTGTGACAAATCTAGAGCACCTTTGATTTATTCCAAAATATATTCTGCACCCAAAAGAAAACCATGATTCAGGAAATATTTTGTTTATCTTTTATATCAAGATCATCATCATCATCATCTGCATCCAAGTCAACAATCATTACAAGTTATAATATTATCATGTCACAGAAAGACATCCAAAAAAAATCAATCTAAAAATCCCCGGCTTCCTAATAGGAAGCATTTCATTTCCCCCCCAGCAGTTGTGGCGAAACAACACTGTATGTATTTACAGGAAAAAAATGGCGGATGGAGGGAACAACTACCGATGAGTAGAGTTATTACTTACTCTCCTGCAGGTTTTTGCTGCTTCTACTGCCAGCACCGTCTGTCTCTGTGCGTCACAGCTTTCCTCCCTTATTGCTGCCTGAACACTCTCCCCCTCCCTCCCTCACTCCCTGTCTCATCTATCTCCTCCCCCTCCCCTCCTCACCCACCCTTCCTGCTTTCTGTCGCTCTCCATCCCCAGCTGTTCTCTTTCTCTCTCTCTGGTATTGGACCCTCTCCCCCGTCCGTCCCGTGCTCTGTCCCGTAGAAGCACAAGCCTTCACAGTTTTCCTGGATCGACATGAAAGTGACTTTTTTTGGGAACACCCATGAGAACACATACCTATTTACATAAACACTTTAAGTGGTTACAGTATCGTCATTACTGTGCACTGATTCTAACAGTAATCGTAGCAGCCAGTGAATCGGACGCACCGACAGCACGACGTGGTTCTTTTTTTTTTTAACTTAAGTTGACGTGATAAAACATCGCTCACATCAAATTGTGTTGATATTTAGTGACGGACTCAGTCCTCGTAAAACCCTGATTGCAGGGAATCATAACATGACATCGTACAGGTAAGACGTAGAAAGCCATACCTGAAAGATCATTGTAGATATTTATATGTGTGTGTATATATATATATATATGCATATATATATATGTAAGACCTTAAGCTGAAGAACTCTTAGCAGCCCTGAAAAAGTGTAAAGCCCTGTATAGGTGCTAGATTCAGAATCTAACCGTCCCCCTTTCTCCCTTGCTGTGCCTTGAGGATTCGCTAACAGCAGAGCGGGCAAAGAGGGGTTGTAGAGTCTTGCAGGGATCCTCACAGCCTTTAAAACAGGCCGGAAGACGGGCGGATAGGTTGCGGCACTAAGAGTCCGATTCAGCCGAAGAGCAGGTGGAGGTTGAGGCAGAGGGTGAAAACGGAAAGGGCTAGTAGTGAAAGGAAAGACAGTGAGGAGAATCTGGACGAGGAGGACGAAGGAGGCAGCTCGAACTCAGGCGGACATTCGAGCTCGAAGCACCGCACCGTCATGCCGGAGTCCTCGTTCCCGTAGTTGAGGAAGTACTCTTCTGGCTCGAGTTTGGGCAGCGCCAGCTCGTCCTCCCCGAGCTCGTACTTGACCACCGATGTGGTTGATGATGGGCCTTTCCCGTACAAACCGGCCTTGACGGTCTCCGAAGCTTTCTCAAAAACGCCTTTCGTGGACGACTGGGGCTTGTTCTTGTGGAACCACCAGCGGGTCTTGGTGCTGAAGGTGGTGGTGGTGGAGCCGCCGATGGAGCCGGGGTCGGGCAGGGGGCACAGGGCGAAGTCCATCTCGCGGAGGAAGCGGAGGTCCTGGCCGCGGCGGGGAGACGGGGATGCGCAGATCACCTCGGACGAAGAGACGCGGGCCTCGCGGAACCACTCCCACAGGGCGCGGGACTCGCAGCCGCAGGACCAGGGGTTGGCGTTGAGGCGCAGGAACTCGATGCCCTGGGTGTCGCGCAGGGCCTGGCTGGGCAGCTCGGCGAGGGTGTTGTTGAAGAGGAAGAGCATGGTGAGGCGGCCGAGGTCGCGGAAAGCCCGGCGGTTCACCTGCCGGATGCGGTTGTCGTGAAGGAGGAGGCGGTCGAGGTTGACCAGACCGCGGAACACGTTCTCCGAGAGGGTGCGGATACGGTTGCCGTGCAGGAACAGCTGGCTCAGGTTGATGAGGTCAGAGAAGATGTCATCCTGCAGGAAGTGGAGATTATTCTCCTGAAATGGAAAAAAATAAGAGTTTAGTATAAGAAAAGCAGACACTCTGTACTTGATCATATTTGTAACTGGACATGTGATGCTTTGTTTGAAGGCACATGAGTGGGAGGCTGTGTGTGTGTGTGTGTGTGTGTGTGTGTGTGTGTGTGTGTGTGTGTGTGTGTGTGTGTGTGTGTGTGTGCATCAAACTGTGTCAGTTTGCATGTCTCTCGAGCGCCCCTACCTGCAGGTATAGGAACTGCAGGCTGTACAGCTTGTGGAAGATGTCATGGGGCAGGGCAGTGAGCCGGCAGCGGTGCATGTGGAGGCTCTGGAGCTTCTCAAGGCCGCGGAAGGCTCCCCCCTCCAGCCTGTGGAGGTTGGGGTTGTCCCCCAGGTCCAACTCCTCCAAGTCCCTCAGCTCACTGAAGGCTCCTGCCTCAATCCACGTGATGTTGTTTGCGAACAGCCACAGAACCTGATGAAGGGAAACATTCAGGATTTTAAATGGTGATTATATATTTTTTTTAGCATTACCTAACTTAAAATGTGGAAAAAAAAAAAGAGTTTTAACTGCTAACCAGCTTCACACTGCCAAGGCTTTTTTTTTTTTTCTTACCTGAGTTCCGAAGCCAAAAGAGCCAACTCTGAGCTCCGTGATCCGGTTGTTCTGGAGGAACACGCGCTGCGAATCGTAGGGTACTCCGACCGGGACGGCGGTGAAGTTCTGCGCCTGGCAGCTCACAGTCATGGGCGTCGGGTAGCACACGCACAGGTGCGGACACGCCGATGCCGGACTTGGCTTGCCGAGGACCAGCCACACCACCAGCCAGAGGGAGAGACCGCCTGCAGGAGAGAAAGGGAGGAGGAAGTGAGCTGGAGCTGCCCGCTGTGCTGAAATCATCCTTTACCATTCAGTGCAGCAGCATGCAAAGTCCAAACGGGTAAGTATTGGCGCTTGTGACATATTATGATCAAATATAAAACTATTTTTATATAAATGCTTTTATGCTCTGGCATTTTGGCTGAAGTTACACTAATAACCTCACAGCATGTACAGTGAATCAAGTTTGCAGCCTTGCTGTGATGCATCGACCATTACGCACAGCATGGTTCCAAAAATGTTTAGTCAAAACACTCTGATTAAAAAATATATTCTCGGAGTTGATAAAATGTTCCTCAGTTAACATACTGCACAAATAATTTGACTATTAGAGGTCATAGACTAAGCATCTGTCAGGATTTCCAGGTTTCCTTTAAAATGTTGTATCATCCATCCAATGATGTATCAATATTTAATGACGAATTACGTTTGTTATAAATCAAAGTTCCTCAAACGTTCTTACATTTTTTTTAAAAAACGTAAAAATTATTGCAAAAGTTCTAATAAGAAGAATATAGACTGACTGGTCCACCGTCGTATCCAAAACCAAAGAAGAGCGGAGAGAAACTTACTTTTGCAGCTGCGGATGATGGAGCATCGTCGGCTCCGAGAAATAGATGAAGTTTCCATCTTGAACCAAAAGCCCAAAGCGAGTTAGCCAAGAGAGGCGATGTAAAGCCTGCTATCTGCGCTGATGATCTGGTTCTCGAGTCGGAGCGACTGAGTGTGACTGGTGATGGCTCCCAGTGTCCCATATATACTCGAGCATCCCGTAATTGCCTACGGCAGTGGGCACCGTGGAATCTCCTACGTCACCAATCGGGGTCATGAATGAGTGAGGGCGGCAAGAAAACGGAAAGGGGAGGGGCCGACCGTAGGGGATTCTCTTGGAGAGCTTGTACGCGCGTAAAAGCTGGTTGGAAACGTGCGCTCATGAGTCTCTGTGAGAGGAGGAGACTTTCTCTATACGCACGTTGGAACTGGAGGAAGGGAGGGCTGAGGAGTGGATGTAGAAGCAGTGGAGGGGAGGGGACAACAAGCCGAGGCACGGTGCCCGGTAATGATGACTGAGTTTTGTGGAGGAGCGGAGGACGGGTAGGAGAAGAGCGCACAGCTCGCTTCCTGGCTGGCGCTCTCAGAGACCGTTATGGTCTGCTTCCGGCGCGCTGGAAGCCAAACAGAAAGATACAGAAAAAAAAAAACCTGCTTAGATGGTTGTGTCTTAGGTAAAGAGGATGCCCCCGATTTATGATTCAAACATAAGGGGAGATGTTGGTGCCACAGGAGAGTCACCAAAAACAACCCTGGCTGAGTAGTATTTTTTTTGGGTGGAGGTGAACTACAACATGCTCCAGTCATGCTGTTTGTACATTAAATTTAGCTCCTGACATAATTGTTGATGATGAAGATCTGGAATGGAATTAATTAGCTAAACAAGGCAGGATTGGACACGTGAAAGTGGGCTTTCTTTAACTGTTGAAGGACAGTTGGATCCTTTAAATCGAGAATCTGAGATATAAAGATGAAATTTGGACTTTTCAAATCTAATTTCTCTGAGTTCTTGTGGCCTGTTTCTCTGTTGTCATTGCACTCGTTCAAATCTTGTTAATGAGTTTGATAAATGAAGGGAGTAACTGGCCAGTAATGAATGTAGAAAGCAGAACGACAGCGAAACACAACAGATGCCTGAATATGCATGCCACTTCAAGTTTGTTTTGTTGTGTGTCTGTGCCGCAAGCTGTCGCTGCTTGTGTTCCCTGGCCAGCCGAAAGATAGCAAGATAGCGGAATGAATGAATGATACTCCCATTTGATTTTTTGATTTGATCAAATTCATATTTTAAAAAGATGTAGTTCATCATCTGAGGGACCAGAAAAATAGAAACACTTGAACATCGTGATGAAATCTAGTGCAAACGTCACACAAGACACATTTAAAAGACATTTTTTTGGTGTCATTTTTAAACATCACAAGACATTACGCTCACAGATTAAAGCCTAAGGATGTAAAAGACAAACATATTTGTATCGAATGTGATGGAAATGTGTGAGACTTAATTAGTTAAAGAGTCTTATGCGAGCTTTTGAGGTCTCTCATAATCCTTTTTTTGTTTGCTTTCCAGTCTCTTTTCGCTGTAATGTACGACTCCATTTTATTTAACTGATTATGTACGTGAATTCTTTTAGACATTCTTTCATAAAGACCCATAGAGGGGGAATATGACCTTGTACTTTCATAGTAGTGGTTTCTAAGGAGCATTTTCATGCAAGCTACATTTTGAAATTATACAAAGAAAATAACCTTTGTAGAAAAACGGCAGTGAGATTGTAGGAGGGTCAGAGCAGACCTTGGAGAATCGTTTAAGCTCTTTTTTTTTTTCTCGCATGTCTCACATTGAAAGTAAATCTGGGTTGCTGCTTAGATGGAGAGGCAGGAGAGATGTAGACAACAGAACTCATTCGCAGGCGGCTCAACAGATGAGCGCATAAGCAAGGAGAGAGTCACACGCACGTGTGCACGGCCTCGTACATTATGCGCACAATGCAGCACGTGCGTTTCGGCCAAAATGATCCACATGCATGATGAACAAATGAGTAAGTGAGGGGATCCGTTACACGGTGTGTTGTTGTTCCATCGCGCCTCCATGCTTTGTCCTTATCTGGATTTGTCGACGCTTAAGTGCCCACCGGCCATCCGGGACTAACATCTCACCGGCTTCCCCCTTCTCACACCCACACTACCAGCCGTGCCCGTGTATGTGTGTGTGTGTGTGTGTGTGTGTGTGTGCGCGTCTGTACACGTGTGTTTTGCATGCCTTCCTGCTGAGCAGAACTTTGTCTAAATGCCACCACGGCATGTCAGTCAGTCTGTGTTGTGCCAGTCACCCACACAGCAGGTTCGCAGCGCTGTGTGGGCACCAAACTTCTTGTTTATCTAAAAATCCCCACACAGAAACACACCGAGGTTTCCCCGGCCCGCCGCCCACTCCAGCACATCTGACAGCGCGTCACTCTGTCCACCTGCACGTCTGTTTGCATCCCACCTGACTTTATTTCGCTCTCTGCTCGGATTTGGTTCACCACTAGCTGCCAGGAGAGGAGTGCGTCACTGGGACCGGCTGCACTGGCGTGGCATGTTGTTTTGCTGCACTCAGTGGTGTGAGACATCCTGAAATAAACTTTGAATAAGATGATCGTAATGAGCCTTTTGGAGTGTCTGCTGCAGGTCATGCTGGGACGGGCACAAACCACAAATTTACATTTCTGTTCCATTTTGACCTCGAACCTTTTTGCTGCCAATCCAGCAGATCACCTTTTTCAAATTATCGGACGCTCCTTGTCCCAAAACCAAAATTTTCCAACAATTGTCTTTTGGTGTTTGGATTTGCTACTAAGGCCTTTTTCAGACTGCCAGCCCAAATTGTTTTTTGTTTTTTTTGTCCAATCCAGATTGTATCCGAATAGATTTTTGTAAGTCTGAACATCAAAAAAACACAAGAAATCAGATCCAAACCACATTTGGAGGTGATTTGAAATGCGATTTCAATTTTGATTTCTATAGATGCGTCTCCCGGATGGATTTCTTGCATCATTTGCAATGCGACACATGGTGACAACCTAATTTTCAGAAAGACAGAGTGAGCAGAATCGACGCTACCGCTATCAGAGTGCTATCAGAGTGCTGTCAGAGTGCTATCAGAGTGCTATCAGAGTGCTGTCAGAGTGCTATCAGAGTGCTGTCAGAGTGCTAGCAGCGAGTGTAGATTTTGGTGATGACAACAGTCCACGGACAGAAGCTGAAATAAACTGTCTGCTGCTACTTCTTTGCCAGCAGTTTTCGCGTTGGAAAGCCGCGTTATCAGCGCAGCTGCGTGTGCGTCGTTACTACAGCAACCCACGCAGACAGGTTGGAGACATCTGGACACACCGAAGCTGATTCGTATGTCCTGAAGATCTGATTTGAGAAACAAATCCGATTTGCCTGCCGTCTAAAAAAAAAGAAGCTTAAATCAATTATAGCAACGTCGATAGCTGCTCATTGATATGCTGGCGTTTGAATATCGGAAGTTCCCCCGATATCCGAAGAAGGTGATCTCTTCCTGCTGAATACACTCTGCCTCATTTCGATTGTCTTTATTAAAAAGGTGTCGACTCGTTAAGCCGACTCATAACGAAGGACGACTTCTAACATGCTTCTTCTTTACGGGAAGCTTATTCATAAGAGTGTGTTGTGTGTACATTGAGTGTAGTCGTAGGCCCGCAGTAACGAAGGAGGTATGAGACCAGACAGGAGGATGTGAGCACACACTCTGTGCTGGTTACAATAGACGGCGTGGTGTGCATGTGAAACAAAGACAAACCCCAGGACGTGTACCTCCTCGAGGTGACTCAACATATTGTCTTGTAGCAAACTAACACTTTGCTCATCTGCACGTTTCGTCCGTCGTCTCGCGCACATCCACCGAGGCACCAGCGTCTCTCAGCGTCCGTCCGATAGTCACAGACAAAGACGCTCGTGCTTTTCTTCCCCGTCTCGCTCGCCTCGCCTCTCCTACATCATTTCTCTCTTTGTCTTCCAATGCTCCCTCCCTTTCTTTTTTTTTTGTGATTATGCTGGCGTCTTTCTTTTTTTTTTCTTGGTGCCTTGGCGTCACTACTTCCGCTTAACCATAAACTGCTGCTGTCATTCCACACACACTGGCACACAGTCTGCAAGACAATGGCTGCTGGAGTGGTGTGTAATTAGTTTGTTATTCTTATAAGACAACTGTTTTTTGGGGATTTTTTTGGGGGGGTGGGGGTTTCTAAAGTGCCAGATGGCCATTTAAGGAGAACATCCTCACCTCTTGTTTTCATTTTGACCATTTTTAGAGTTTGTACTTAATCAATCTGTACTTAAATGTAAGTATAGTATGATGTTTTTCATAATTTTAAAGGGGAAAAACTTGCTCACAAATACATGAAATCATGCTGATTCTCTTAATAACGCATGATCATCGAAATAATATACTTTTAACTAATTTTGTATTCGCTGTTTCTCCTCCTCAGTGCAGGTACTCGGTCTACTAAAGCAGATCTCTAATGTGTTCTGTGGCCCTGAAGAAGGTCACATAACCCTAATAATGTGAGCGTGGGTTAATCTAGGTTTGGGCTTGGAAACATTTTAGCACAAAGACCATTTGATAGTTTAAATATACTTTGGCATTTATTGGCATTATAAAAAAAAAAGTAGAGTTTAGTGTCATTGAAGTTTGACCCAAGTGAGTAAAACTCAGTATTGCACAAATGCTTGACTCGATAAACTGTATATAAAAGCTGACGTGGCTTTCGGGTCTGAAAAATGAGGCCAATGTGGAAGTGCCATAACTTGCAATACCACCGAGTACCACCTGGGGGGGTCGGCTCTAAAAAGGCTCTAGCGACGTAGACTCCCATTCAACTATGGTTATATACTGTTAATGGTTATATACAGTCTGTGGTTATATACTGTTAATGGTTATATACAGTCTGTGGTTATGTACTGTTAATGGTTATATACAGTCTATGGGTATGTACTCTTAATGGTTATATACAGTCTATGGGTATGTACTCTTAATGGTTATATACAGTCTACGGATATATACTCTTAATGGTTATACACAGTTTGAGGTTATATACTGTTAATGTTTAAATACTCTTCATGGTTATACACAGTAGTTTACTGAATGGCTGAACTATGCTTTGTTTGGTCAGTAGAACTTCCTCCCGTCTCATTTTGATCATCATAAGAACACTTGTATAACACTCAGCCATACGTGTTTCCATGCGTTCAGATCAATATTGTTCACTCTCCCTCCTCTTCCTCTTCCTCCTCCTCCATCTCCATCCTTCTGTCTCTCTCTCACTCGCTCACTCACAAGGTCCATTTCTCTTCAAAGCCGATCTGCTCAGTGTCCACTCACTGCTTCCTCTTCGCAATCACCAAAAAACATAAAAGCATTTTCCAGACACTATTGATCTACATATCCCTCACTTGCTTTATGAGATGTACAAGTCACAAAACAATTTCATCTAAGAGCATGTAAGACTGAAGAAAAGTGATATTTTTCCACACTTGTACACAGACAGGTGCATGAAATGTTAAATATCTTCTACATGGTCAACAATGTTTACTAAATAATCATGTTATAATGCAGCAGCCACCATCTCATCTCATTAATTCAATTCAATTTCATTTATGTATCTGTATCTTTATCTATCTTTGTATCTATAGATAAATATAAATATATATGCCACAAAAATCGTAAGGTCAAGACTTAACGACATATAAATAAAGTGTCAAGCACGTGTCAAGAACATAAACCTCCCAGCATGCATCATGTTTTATTTCTACTCCCGCATTTATAATGGTGCTGAGTTATTCCCATCTGTGATTTCCTAAAGAGCAACATATGTAAGTTTTTTTTAAGGATGTTTTTATTATTAATTGCTATATTATGCACCTCATGTTTAGTTGCTGAGTAACTCTGTTTGATATATATATTTGTAAAGTGTTTTTACAGTTTGTGCTTCAGCCATACGGCTCATAGACCATTATGGCCACAGAGAGGAAATTAAGGCAGCGCCGTTTTAATTTAATCTTGGAATGATTCTTGCGCAGAGAATTTTTTTTTTTTTTTACCGCAGAGGATTTGGTGCAGCGACAACAAACACATTCCCCATCTCCTTGTCGTGTTGAATTTGTGCTTTATCCCCTGGGAGAGGGCGATATACTAATCCTGTATTTGATCCTGCACCGAGGACAGATAGAAATTATCCAGGGAACACATTCTGTGCCGAGTGAAACAGCAAAATTATTCGTTCTTTCCTCTGATGTGTAGCAGTGTTTTATTTGCTTCAGCATCCTTTCTGGTCAGTTAAATTCACTGAAGCTTTACTGCTGTAATTGCATCCCTGCAAAAGAAGAAAAGGTAGAAAAACTTTGACTCACAGATAAAAGATTTTCTCACTTTTCTCATGTTTTATTTCACATAATCATCATCTTCCAAACAGTAACTCTGTTTGCTTCCCCTGTGTCTGCACATATGTTTTCTTATTAACACTGTTCTGCAGGTGTAAGGTCTTTTCTTTTTTTTTCTTTTATCGATCGTGTGAAAATGTTCTCTCTCCTTCAGGGTGCCAGGTTCTCTTCTTTCATGTGTCTCTTTCAATTACTTTTAATTAAAGACACCTTTTTTATGTTCCATAATAACACCACCGAATCAGTTATGCAGCGACTGCTCGTCAGGAACAAAAGGTACGCAGGTAGGCAGCAGTACTGGGATAAGACAAGTCAGGACAGACCACCAGACAGTCAGGGACAAAAAGCACATTTTAACATTTTAATTTTAAAAGAAGCATGTAGACTGACGTCAGTGATGTGACGCACGGAGACCGACGATAACCTCAACACTCGAATCCCGGCAACCAGTGAAGGGATGTCAAAGTGCTCAAAAACAGAAAACAGAACATCTCGATAATCAAGTCTTGACAAAGAGTGTTACAGGAAACATTTGGCCATATTTGAAAGTTGAAGCAGTTTCACATTTAATTTGGGAGTTTAGTGAGGATTTGGGGGGTTTGGGGGGCAGCCATCCTCTATCTCTGTCTTCTAGTTATTTAATTTCAGGAGTCTGAATTGCTGCCTTTTCTTCTGTAGATATAGTAAATATCCTATTTTGCAGTGACAGTTTTGTGATTGAAAAGAATGATTTGAATGAGTGGCACTGCTTTTTTTTTTTTTTTGTGCCTCGGTTTGAAAACAAGATATGAAGTGCAGCTCAGGTCCCCAGCGGGGACGAAACGGAGAATATTGCAGTAATGTGACTTGTTGTGTCTCCCAGTGGGACACCTCATTTAACTTTGATGAAAAAACATTGTTTGTGAAAGAATGTTTTTGTTATTCATCATCATGTCTCTGTCTTATCCGATGTCCCCAGCTCATGAGGCCACTATGTCCTCCTGAACTCCTGATTTCTGTTACGGCTATAGATGGAGACGGTCCAAGGTTCTTAGATTAACTATAAATTTCAAGCATGAGGCCGGCACCTCTCCTTATCCAGGAATCCAGAGCATTCTGGGGGACAATTTTAACCAGATCGAGGAGGGTATTAACTCAAAGATGGATTGACCCCTTTACAGTTATCTGTCTCTCCACGATCGAGTTCAGTCAATAGGCATTTGTCAACGAGTTGAGTCTCTGCCACATAAATACGAGATGAAACAATTTATTGACAAGTTTGTGACACTTGAATGGAGAGTCAGACTCGGACTCCATCGATGACGTGATTGCAGTCAGTGCGGATCCAAGCAGATGTTCTGCAGGAGGACGTCTTGAGTCCTGAATCAACCTGGTGGTAGATGGAGCTGGAGTTCCTGCGAGACAAACGAGAGGGTCAGTGAGGAAATAGCACTTTGTTCGAATGGTCTGAGACGTCATAGAGAACCTGACCCGTGCTGTGATTGGATAAATGGGATGAGTGGGAAGGCAGGAGGAGAGGAAACATACGACGAGGAGTTCTCCAAACCTTTTTTTCCTCTGAGAGCTACTTTAACCTTGAAAGTGCACTGCCGGATATTCTAACACTCATTCACGTAGTTGAGCTCCACCAAACCAGCTGAATGAGCTTCTCTTTATGTGAAAAATAACAAATTGATACATATTTAACCGTATTTAACCTTTAGAGCTCCTGGGTGGAGACACCTGAACCTGGCTTCGTCTCACCATTGAGCTGCAGTAAACTTCATTATTTTGCCGCCTCTTTACTGCAAATCTATGACTTCCATCAAAATTGTAATATATAAAACAACAACAATGAAAAAGAAAAACTCCGTAGCATTGAACAACAAATCAGCTGCAATAAAAACCTGATACTGAGGCAACCAGTTACTGATTAATCATTGAAAATAACAAGTTTACTCATCGCTTTACTTTCATTACTCGGCAAACAAACTGCTTTTCACAGGACTTTTAAAAGCTCCACGCAGATAAAGAGAAAAAACATTCTGTAAGTTTAAAGTGATACTTGATCATCAGCATCCAGCAGAATCACTCCCGTCCTCACAGTGATGAAATCACACATCCAACTCTGACACTGAAAAGCAGCTGATGACTGAATGCCGGCTGCGAAGTACATCATGCAAACTAGAACATTTTATCACCTCAGACAACAGAGTGATGTTCACCTCCATCAAAATCCTGCTGACACACAAACCGTGCCAAAACATGTCAAAGTAACAGTGTTGATGTTATTAGTGACTGTAATTATTGAATTTCAGGCAGTAATCCTGCACTCAACACACATTTCCATGCCATCGGTATACATTTTTATTTGTATTTTGCACATAGTGACTGATTCACCCTCCTGTTTGGACTTGTGCTGTCGTGTCACACCGCCGCAGGTAGAAGAAGCGCTGACAACTGACAAAACAGCAGCAGCTTCTTTTCTTTCTTTTTTTTTTGCCTCTGACAGCACTGTCATCTGAAAAGTTAACATCAGCTCTGTACATCACCAAGACTGCCAAATATAAACACAGGTGTTCATATCTGAGCTGTGAGGCAACGTAAGCAAAGTGCAGGTACCGTAGGTGAAGAAAAATAACTTCTTACCTTCAGTTTCCACAGCTACAAACGGAGAGAAGTTCAGCATACTTCGACAAGACAAGGTCAAAATCTAGTATATGTCGGCGCCGTGCTGTTTATTTTCTTCAAGGAGCATCAG
This sequence comes from Embiotoca jacksoni, assembly GCF_022577435.1. Lineage (NCBI taxonomy): Eukaryota > Metazoa > Chordata > Actinopteri > Embiotocidae > Embiotoca > Embiotoca jacksoni. The sequence continues at coordinate 1,210,013 of NW_027185388.1, read as the reverse complement.
CGGTAGTCACGGGTGCAAGTGTCTGAAAGGAGTTCAGAGTCGAGCTGTTGCTCCTCCGCCTGGAGAGGAGCTAATCGAGGTGGTTTGGGCGCCTGATTAGGATGACTGACAGTCAGCTGAGACGTGACCCTGAGGTCCGCCGCAGAGATTATATCTCCCAGTTGGCCCGAGAGCAGCTCGGGATCCTCTCGGACGAGCTGGAGGAAGTTGCAGGGACGTCTGGGTTCGCTGCTTTTCCTCATTGCTCCGAGTGTTTAAGACGATGAAATGAGTTGGGCTTTCACATTCGGACTGGATACAGGAAATCACTACAGCGGTGTTGCTGCAGTCATTTTGGGGCTTTCTGCCAGTTACTGACTCAGTGGCAGACATTTGTGTTCCCTGGCCCCAAGGTCACGGTCCATAAATGTCATTGATACGGCTACAGGCGGAGACAATCTAGTGCTCCGAGGTCTGAGGGACAATTTTAACCAGACCTGGGAGGGGAGGAACTCAGATGAAGACGTACTGTCTGACTTTCATATATTTCATTGATAGTGGCCTCCAGAATCTACCAGTAGTTTTGTTGGCCCTATTATTCTATATTTGGAACGATTCTTTGGTCTCACGACAGTCAAACCGGGTGATAATTGATCGAACTTGAGGTGACAGAGGAATAAAACAGATCATTTAAAAGCGAATTGAAGTGTAGCAGTCAGCATGATTGTAACTTTGTCAGTTTCAGAGTTAGAAACTTTTGATAGCTGCAGCTCTTTAAATCCAGCATTGAAAAAAACAGTTGCAGGAAAAGGTCTAAAATTCAAATTTTTTTTTTGTCCTTAAAATATATTAACTCCTAATCTTAGCCTACAGACTCAAAAAATCATTTAAAATCAGAACTGATTCGATTGATTCGGGGATTAACACATATAATCCAGTCAATTTCAGTTTTGATGGATTTTCGTTCACTTTTAGCTCCATTAAAGTTTGAATTACATGACGGCACACGTGCACACCTTACAGGACACACGCCTCACATCCTATTTTTTATGGTTATTACAGATACTGCCCATTATCTCCCAGTACTCAGGAACCAGACGCTTTCATTAGGAACTGTGACAACCGCTGGCAGACAGCATTCAAATCCCTGCAGTGCCACCACACTGCCTAGAAATGGACTCGAGAAAAAAAGGTCCACAAACTATTAATGGATTGTTTTTTCAGTTCATTCCTGCAGTCCACTCTTCCATCTCTCTCCTTCATATGCTCACCCCTACAGTCATCAGGGCCCCCTCACCTCTCTCCTTGCATCCGTCTGTTCCCCTTTCATCTGTTATTTTTAACCCTCAGGCATGCCTCATGCATGACGCAGATGGGCGCGCAACCCAGACTCGGTGCACCGGAGAGAGAAAAAGGCCTGGGCTGAGGCGGAGAGACAGTGACTGATATGAGAGGAAAACAGGCAGCCACAGGGGGTCTTGTTAAGGAGACAAAGTGGGAGAGAGATTGAGTTCGAGACTGTGGGCAGGGGGGGTCGGTGGTGGTGAAATTGATGAGAGAGAGAGAAAGAGGCAAAAATTTTGTCATCCATCATTTAAAGCACAACTCGCAGACAGGTGGATTTTCTTAATACTTTTCACCTGCACACATCAGTGAAGATTCAGCACCTGCCCGCCAGCTGCAGCTTTTCACCTCCCGCTGTGGTGCAAACCAGACCAAAAAAACAACCAAATAAACCCACAATCAGCACTGTGTTATTCTTCCCTCGTCCTCTTTACCCCGTCTCTCTTCCTGAAAGCTCAAACACACCCACTCGTTTGTCAGAGCAGAAAGAAGAGGAGTTGCAGATCAATCTTACATCACTCATCAGTCAGAGACTTTTCATGGAGGGACTGAATGAGCATCAGCGCCACATGACGCACGCCAACTGTCAGGTTGAAGGATTTGTGCGCCTGCGTGTGAAGAGGAGCACAAATACGTGGAAAATCTGTGTGTGAATGGTTCATCTGAGTGGCCGTGCAACAGAAAATAGAGGAAACGAAAAGTTTGTCCTCCATATGGATGGACACCTTCCCCCCCACCCCTCCCTCCAACACCCAATCTCCCCCCCCCCCACCACCACCACCACCACCAATTACAAGTTAATATTACTCGTAATTGGACAATGAGACCAAAAAAAAATGTCCGTGCACTCCTACTCAACATACGTGTTCAAGCTGCTCCCAAAACTTTTACATCACCATTCCTGCAACGTAACAATGGCAGCATCGCAATTACTGCCAATTGTAATGATTAATAAGGAGCTGCACGTAGGACTATATTATTCACTTATTGCTATAAAAATTGGTGCTGATGACACACGCTAGAATGCAGGCAGGAATCTGTTACTGTGCGAGCGATAAACATAGCAGAGTCATTGGCTTGTTGGATTTATTACCACTGCCTCTTAACTCTAACTGCTTCTCAGCAGTCTTAATGAGTTTAGTCAGAGTGCAGTCAGTCACAGTCAGTGGGAAGGAAAGACTACGACAACCTCGGTACGGAGGACCGAATGTGACTGAGAAATAAATGAATGGGTAGATACACAAAAGGGAAAAATAGAAGCTAATAAATAGATGTTAAAATGAAATGGAAAAATGTTAATAATTGAACAAATAGATGTTTATTTGAGAATTTTTGCAAAACTAACAAAATAAGTCAAATAAAAATTTAAAAAAAGGATTATTGGATAACATTAAAAAAAAAAATCATTTATACAGGTGTAATCATTTAATTTCATATTATTAACACTTTTCATAATATTAAATAACTGTACAGATTGTTACAGATTACTTTAAAAATGCATGAAATCGTTTACTGTGTTTTCGATTGCTGTTTTAAGTAACAACTGCCAAGATTGTCATTTAAATCATCAACCAACGATGACGTCACCCGTTGGTTCGTGAACGGTTGTTACGAGGCTTTGACTTCAGATATCGGCCGGCGCCATCTTGCTAGTTCGGAGCGGTTAACTTGGAATTCGCCTGGCTCCACTCGCCTATTGATCGCTGCCAGTTTTTGCTCTAATTATAGTCTGAAATGTTTGTTTACAGGAAAGGTAGCACGGCCGCTATGAAGGCCGGACCCCTCAGCAACAAGTGGGGGTGGCCAAGTGCGATGATATCGAAGTCGAGATGACCAGAGCCGAAGCAACAATAATGTCTGAAGCGTTTTTTTTAAGTCTGAAATGGTCATTTGGGAAAAAAATATACAGTCAATGCTGATTGGTTAAAGGCTGTTCCAGCATTTTCAAAATCAACCCATCATAAACACCCATCATAATGCAAACGACTGGAAACGATTCCCAGTGGGCGTGGTCATACCCATAAACACAGCCAGGGAATTTGGGTCAGGTAATACCAGACTAACTTAAAAAGACTTTTAATTCAATCACACGTCGTCAACTTTGAATTACGATGATTTTTCCACCAATCACAGACCCTGTGTAGCCTGAGAGGTGTAATCTGGGCCCTGAGCTTGCAAACTGCATGTTAAACGTATTACTGTGAGCAAACCTCTTACAGTGTAACATCGTTTTTATCGCTCTTAAAGCTTTACTTGTAGGTTTTTTAGTGCCGAATATTTTAAATTATGTCCTTGCTCTCGGGCCAAGTTTAATTTTGATCTTATTAATGGTAACAATATCTACTTTTCACTTAACACATTAATAACGTTAATGCTCATGGAGAACCGTCCTTGAGGTCTCAAAACAATCAAGCGAGGACAAATTAGACACGTGGATTTGTCCTCGCTAATTAATATTTTTGGTCACTTTTCATTGTAATAATTGTTTTATTTATTTTTTTATTACGTGATAAATCACTTCAAAAAAACTTCTTTCCAAAGAAGTAAATAGAAGTTAACTACTATTTTGTATTTCACTTTCACAATTTCTTTTTCCAATTAAGTGACGTTTGGTTCTGCATAAAGCAGCTTGTTAACTGCACGTGACTGTAGCTGTGATGATTTCATTAAATCACTCAGAAAACATTTTCTTTGCATTACCTCCAATTAAAACCACAAATCCCCTTCAGACATCCGAAGTGAAGACGCTGATGTGAAACTTCCCCTCTTCTTCTGAGAAGGAAAATCAATGTGTTGTTACAGAAACCATTTATTCTTTACACTGCCAGGTCAGTATCGAGGTGACCTCACATCCCCTGGGTGAAGCGGTGTGATGGGGGAACTGACAAAGCGGGCGCGAGCACACATCGGATCATCTTCATCAGCTTCCGATAAATTTGGTGAGTCCTTATCACCGGTGAGGGACCACCTGTCGGAGCAGCAGACACTCGGCGAGCTTAAATCCCCAAATGGAGGAAAAGTATAGGTTTGCAATTAAATGTGTGAATGTGGAGGTTGTGTGTGTGTGTGTGTGTGTGTGTGTGTGTGTGTGTGTGTTAGTCCACTAGAGGATACAGAGTCAGTTTTTTGCCTCCTGTAGACGTGAAAATTACACGCATGTATGTGTGTTTGTGTTTATATACTCGTCTTTCTTCCTTCTCTCTCTCCCTCTCTCTCTCTCTCTCTCTCTCTCTCTCTCTCTCTCTCTCTCTCTCTGTCCATTATTTAGCAGTGCTTTACTTCAAGGAAACATTAAGCCCTCATAAGCTATCCCATAATGCCCTGCTGCTGAAACAGTCCCAATCCACAGAATGACATCAGAGGCAGGGCTGGAAAGAGGAGTAGCTGCAGTGTGTGTGTGTGTGTGTGTGTGTGTGTGTGTGTGAGTGTGAGTGTGTGAGTGTGAGTGTGAGAGAAAAAAGCTGGTGTGTGCTCATCTCTGCTCTGCTCACATATGAATGAACCTCCATACATGTGTGTATTTGTGTGCGTGTGTGCGTGTGCGTGTGTGCGTGTGCGTGTGTGTGTGTGTGTGTGTGTGTGTGCGTGTGCATGTGCGCGTGCGTGCGTGCGTGTCAGTCTGACGTCAATACTCCTCCGATCCTTATTTAGCTTCATAGTTAGGAAGGCTCACAGGACCCTGTAGGAGTCTTATCTCCGTCTATATATAGAGGCAAACTAGAAGTGGGAGCCCCGTGTGACAGGTGAAGTGTTCCTCTGCATCTTCAGTTTGAACGGGAGGAGACGATGGCCGAGCTGAGAGTTTAATTTCTGGAGAGGGGAAACTGTTCTGGCAGAACTGGGTTTAACCGCCGTTTTTCAGATCCTATTTTAAGTAGGAGGGATGAATAAATAATGAGGAAAGTGCTGAAATGGAGCATCTTCACCGAAACCTTTTACCTCTGCTTCAACAACTAAAGTAAATACATATTTCCTTAAGAGCACAATAAAGTCAAATGACTTAAGTAGAATACGCGGTAAGGCAATCGGGTCATCTTTAAGTGACAACTGGAAGACCTCTTCCTATTTTTTTTTTTTTGCTATTTCTGGTACTTTGTCCACCTACATCCTTGTTGTCATGACGGTCTGCTGCAGCTGCATCCACCGTAACCTCGAGATCTCAATCCATCCAGATATGCCACGGCTTACAATAAGAGTATGCAGCTGTCATACGTTTTAATGAGGTTTTAATTTGTTGTCCGTATCTATAAGCTGACTGTGGAGAGCAGCAGTTGGAGGGGAGGAGCCGTAGTTGAAACCTTTTATCCATCCAGTCTAGTATCAGGCTTTAGAGTGTAATACGACCGTTAGTCCACCAGAGGATTTGAATTTGTGAGGAAGCAAAAAGTCTTGACTTAAGTACTTTAAGTATTGAATGTGTGCTGAGTAGCTTGGATGACGTATTTCAATTATTTATGAGGATCTTTTCCCGATCTTTTTCAAAGTGTAACCTCATGTGTTTTTTGGTGCTTAAAGTTTAGGCACCTTAGTTTTCACGCCCAGATGATGCAGAGCGTGACACCGACCCGGCGCGGTAGTATGATTACTATCGTTGTGGGCGGCTGATGGTAGAACGGGTTGCCCACTGTATTGTAAGGTTGGCGGTTCGACCCCTGGTTCTTCCTGTCCACATGCTGAAGTGTCCTCGAGCAAGACACTGACCCTGAATTGCTCTGCACCGTCGGTGTGTTAATGAGAAAACAGAGTAAAGTGCTTTGCGACCTTGAAGGTGGTGAAGCGCTGTATAAGTGTAGACCATTTATTATTGTTATTATGTATTACACGCTTGGCATTGGTAGCACATTGCGTACACCATCATGGCAGCACAACTTCATTTCATAGTACTGCAGAGATATGTTACAGTTAGCGGTTCTCCAAATTTCAGTTTTGCTTCTCCGAAAGCTTGTTTGAAGTTTGAACACTACAGTACCAGCGAGCTCTCTTTATTACGGCAAAGCAGCCTGCCGGAGTAAATCCTGGTTCTATCGAGTGCAGGAGGCTTTGCTGTTGCGAGTGGGCCAAAAACACAACATCACTGGTAAATTCTTCCAACACTGACCCAGAATCCGTCAGAGAACTCATTCAAAATGCAGAATCTATTAATTATTAACTGGAGTCTGCAACACATCGACTCCAGCTTGTTTCTAGATGCAGGTTTGGGAGTCACAGTGAACCTCCCCCCGAAGAATATCTTCATACCTTGATAAGTCGCTGGAGTAACAAAAAAAAGTAGTATAACCAGTATTTAATCTTGGGTAGTGGAGACTTTTTTTTTTTTTTTTTAGGTATAACATGAAAAGAAGTTATACAAAGGTAATGATTTGGTATGTCAGACGTTGCCTTGATTTTATAGGAAGCACCAACCCTTCACTACTTTCCAACAAGATCAAATAAGATTTACAGCAGTTTTCTTTGGTCCAAACAAGCGAGTTCGCCTGATGCAGAGTAAAAAATAAACAGCAGCACGTAATCCTGCGAAGTTTTCTAACCTCCTCCAGTCTGCAGCAGAATGTAAACAATCACACTATTCATTTCTTCACATATTGTCCTGGCAGGATCTGAGAGTCGAGTTGGATAATTGCGGGAAGAATAAAAAAACAAAAAAAACTCTTCCCTCATTCTTTTCGACAGTTAGGTTATTGCCGTCGTAACTTCGACCCTCCGAAGACAGAAAGCCATGAAAAATTCGATATCAGTCTGTTTGGTCAAAAGTAAATTTGGCTGAAATTAGCTGGACTTTGGACACAAGACCTGGTTGAAAATCAGCTAAATCCAAATTACCAAAGCTCGCAGAGCAGCTCCGTCGTGGTGCATCTTTTCAACAATGTCATGCACTTTTAACGTGAAAGCCCACTCTTTGCATCGTTCACGCGCAGCAGGAGCAGTCTCAGAACTTATTGATCCACCCTCATGTCACGTAATTTACTTAACCTACATTGCTTAAAGGAAATTCGCAGACTTTTGCTTTCTCACGAACGTGAACACTTGGCTGCCAGGTAAAAGATCTTTGATCTTTCCATCCAACCACATCCTCACTTTCTCTTCGTGTACTTATTCACATGACTTTCTACAACCCCTGGTCAAACAAGTGTGTAGTTATCACGCCGACATAACGTGACATTGACACGCTTTGACGTGATCCTGGGTTTCAACAAGTATGAGAGAAAAACAACCGCATGAACGTCTGCAAACAACAGCTGTGTATTTTCATTCACACGCAGCACAAGATTGTTAGCTAATATATATTCTTATCATTGTCTGTCTGACACACTAGTCGGTCACAACTGAACACCAAAGACTTCTAAAGGTTGTGTTGCAGAGGCTTTGTGTTATATTACATCAGACTTTGCAGGTGTTTGAGTCGTAACATCTTCCTGTAAGTTTAATCACTAAAAGATCCCGAACAGTATTTCATTAATTTGATAGAAAGTTGAATAAAAACTACTTCTTGCGCTGCAGGGAACGAATCCCTGGGATAAATAGACAACATCACACTGCTTCCATCAACTGTGAGAATAAGCGTATTATTGTGCTACCTTAAATATTTTCTCACTGGAGTGGATCCTTTTGTCAGCAGTGTCAACACATGATCTTTTGTTGTCATTGAATAAATGGAAAGTGCAGGGACTGGTGAATAGGTTGGAGAGGGGGTAACAGACTAATGGAGGGTCTTGGTGAATTCTATTTATATCATCCATCATTTCTGGGCCAACAATGATTGAATAAAACTCTAATGTAATTTACGGAAACTTGCCTCATTATATTTGCAATATTTGGATCACTCTCAGCCGTTTAAAAGCCCTGTGCTATAAAAGCCTAACCTTCACTGACGTCAGTGATCATTGCCATTTTAAACCACACGGCACAGAGAGAATATGCATATTACATTATGACTGATGGGGTTTGGTATTTTTTAATATTTGATGAGCCTTCAGAGAAAAGCTTTGTATGATTGATCACATTTTATTAAAAAAAAAAGGAGAAAAAAACCAAAGTGTGAATGCTAAAACGTGACGCTGACGTTCGCAGACCACACCGGCATCAACCTTCTCTATAATAAGAAAGAAATAAGTAATGCATGGAATCGTTCTCTGTAGAAAGATGTGTGGTTTCAGAAAGAGTGCTGTGGCAGCAGAGATGACATGCTTTCTCTTTTTTTTTCTTTTCACAGAATAACATTGGTGATCCAAATTGTTTTTCATCACTGCAAATCCAATCTGTGCCTCTCCTGGACATATTATGTGGAGTGAATACAGTGTGGGTGGACAGAGATTGCAAATTACCTCAAGATGTTCTCGAAAATTAACAAATCTATCAAGCCGGTCTATTCATCAAGTTTTTTTTAAGTTTATAAAGTCGACATAAAGTGAATTTTGTATTTGAGAAGAAGATGACACGTAAGACTTTTTCGTTTTCAGCATCACGCTGGCAGGAAGTTGGACTGAAATATGAATCTATTGTGTAATTCCAGCTACTTACATACATTTAGAATGAAGAACAACAGAACAACCCGTGAGTCTCATCATGTCGCTGTTTTGTTCTGCCCAGATTCATTCGTCGCTGGGTGCCTTTCAGAAGCAAAGCGGCCTCCAACTTTAACCAGATCAGTCAGGTTTTTTTTATTTATTCTTTTCGTTACATCGCCTGAATGTTTGACCTTCATTGTGCTGAATGGTAAATGCGTGAAGTTTCACACTATAGGACTGTTTTCCTGTTCCTGCTTGCAGCTCACACAAGTGTGATGTAGAAAATGTGACACTGATTTCTCCTATAGATGCCTCTTTCCCTTTAACCTTTTCGATGAACAACTTTTGCTCACCAATAGATTCAGAATTTTTTCATGACAAATATTTAGATTGAGCCTTGCTCCACCTGCCTGTTGGTCACAGTTGTAGTCTTTGCTGTGGTTCAGCCACTCGAAAGGGCGCACCAATCAGTGACCAGTGGGGGTTAGTCATCGTTGAATTCCTCGGACCAGGATCGGCCTCCAAACCACCCGTGATGTCACAAATCCTGCTCGCAGGTTCACGCCCTTAAAGACAGATTATAGGTGAGCTCAGAAAAACTTTTGACTTTTAAGCAGATTGACTTGAAACCAGCCTTCTCGTGTCAAACTCTTCACATTCTTTACTTTGCATAGTATTCAATAGAGTTTAGTGTAATATTTCAAAAGAGGAACGTGTGGACCGTCTGTGGCAAAGAGTTGTGGAAGCATTCAGACTTTAATCTCTTTCCATCTCCAGTTTAAACAAAATATACTCCAATATCAATTTAGCCTTCCTCTTGTTGTACTCTCAATGCCATGTAGAGTCCATGAACTCCACGCGTTTTTCTTTCTTGGTAATACCTTGTGCTGATGTTATATTTTAGGGCTCTTTTCTATGTTCTATTGTTGTTGGTTTGGGTTTTTGTAAAGCGCACTGGGACCATGTTCCACAGTGATTTTACACTACAAATAAACTGAATTGAATGGCACCAAAATGCATCTCAACCACCGATAGGTGGTTAGACAATTCAGCTGTGATATACCAGCAGCAGCTAATTATATCTGAAAATATGACTTTAAAGTGAACCGATGGCATAATTCAACTTTCGTAACTTTTTGGCCACTTGGGGCAGCAGAAACAAGCTGGCAAGGGCAACACCCATCTACTACACAGTGCTCTCCATTAGTTAACTATATAGTATATATTATATAGTGAGAAGCAAATGCATGAACAAGGGAGTGATTTTGGATACAGTCTTAACGTATTATCACCTTTAACAGGTATTATTGCTTGCAACTCGGTTGTGGAAAATATTGGCCTCTTTTGTCATTATAGAAACCCTTTTATTCACCTGCTAAAGGATGCTTTAAAGATCCGTAGAGCTGAGAGGAAGTCGATCATTTTCCGGAGTTTGTCACCAAACACTTAGCAGTTTTCTCCATCGTTAATTCAAAAAGATATTGATTGTAGCAGCTTTAAGTTGAAGATCTGACATGAAATAATCATTACTGATGGAAGTTGTTGTTAATGTGTTGTAGGCAAACGGGCCATCTAAGTTTATGATCCTAAGGGCCCTCTTTGTCTCCATGCATTTTAGTCACCAGATCCGGTAAATAAGACGTCATTTCAAGTGGATTCAAGATTCATGAGATGCTTTATTTGGGGTTCAGGGTTGAAGTGGCTGCAGGATCTGAGCACAGAGAACTCGCCATCTTTTTGTCCTGCTGTGGCTTTTCTTCTGTCTCAGTTCCAACATCACACAAACAAAACACTAATCCACTCTGGTGCCGCGCTCAGTCAGGCTCTAATGGGCTGAGTGAGGGCTGACGTTGGTGGGATGTGGAAGAGAGAAGTGTGTGAGGGGGAGGGAGGGAGGGGAAGGGAGCAGAGAGAGAGAGAGAGAGAGAGAGAGAGGAAAGTGGGGAGCCAGGAGATGACGAACAGAGACAGCAAGAGAGGAAGAACAAAAATGGAGAGAGTGTTTATTATCAGATGCAGTCCCGGCGGTTCGTGTAATTACCCTCCTCAACTTTGTAGAACTTTTCATTGGTCACTAGATTATAACTAAAATTAACAACCTACTGTACTCCCTCCATCCTGAGCTCAAACCGCCGAGAGACTTTTGGGACGGAGGGCGAGATATTAGATCCTCTCCCTCCTCCTCCTCTCCTTCTTTGCCTTCCCTCCTCCTCCACCTCCCTCTCCATCTCTGCGCCCGCCCTCGGCCTCTGCCTCTCCTCCAGTCCTTCTCTTCCTCGCCCTCGTCGGGTTTCACTTGGAGGACATGGTGTAGCAGCCGTGTGGGTGCCACTGCATGTCGCGGATGCGCCTAATAGACTGCATCTGGGGGCAGCGGGCGCCGAACTCGTTGAAATGCCTGAATTCGCCCTTCTCCAGCAGGTACTGGCTGCCGCGGTAGCCGGGGAACTGGTAACCGACCCAGCTGGGGAGGCAAAGAGGGGAAGGATAGAGAGTAAATAGAAGAAGGATTACAAAGGTTGCAAAGGGAAATAAATTCAAGATAGAAAATATATTCAGGCGAGGATGAGACACAAGATGGAAAGATGAGCAACAGAAAAAGTGATAAATGTGAAAGAAAGATGCTGCAGAGACAGACGGAGAGAAATCAGGGAGGATAAACATCTAACAGATCAGGGCATCGATCTGTTTATCAGGCTGTCGGGCACGAAAACCACAGGGCAGCCTGTCTTCCAGCTGTTTGTTTCTGACAGCAGGGAGCACTGCAAATGAAGTAACTACAGCAGATAGGGAACAGTGTCTGCAGCCCGCCACACCTCTGTGAGCACAAACACAGACACCGAGCTGCTGACGTTCATGACACCCTCAGACAGCTGCTGATGAAAAAAACAAAAGTGAAAAAGGCTCTATTTCTGAACTCACTCCCAGACAGACCAGGGCTCGGCTCATCTGTAATTATGTTGCTGATGCCGTCGGTTTGAGAATGACGTCACAGATGTGAAAGCTGTCTGACACATGCAGCAGCACACGGAGCTGGACTGAGCAGAGTTTAGTGTTTGTAGCCAGCCCTGCTGAAAAATGTATGATTTGCCGACTAGAAGCTGCAAATAGAGTTACAGCTTCACAGCCAGACATAAAAAAAACAAAAACAACCCACAGAGGCAGGTTGTTTTTACTTTTAAATGTAGCCTACATTTTGAGGCAAAATACTTTTTAGCTTTCTTTTAATGAGGATCTGCATTTCAGGCAAAAATGCTTTTGTAGTATTCCCTTGGAGCTAGTTAACTATTATTCGAAGAACGCCCCTTCGTTACTGCATGTACACACACACACAGATTCATTGACACCATTAACTTCACTTACTTGCACGTCTAAGGCTAATTGATATGTTACACCTCGTTCATTAAAGCTGCAAAACAACATGAGGCGTAGAACTTTTCTAAAAGTTGAGTTTAATGGGGTGCCGGCCTTAGAAAGAATGCTGACAGCGGGACTTCTTGGAGTTATAGTGGTACTTCACCCAAACCAAGAAGTAGTCTGGCCCCCAACCAAAACGTGTCTTTATCTCAGTTTAACCGAGTAATTAAAGTAACTAATCCCTGTTTGTTTCATCCAAACAGGATATAACATTTACCCTCCGGACTCATCTAAATCTCGGTAAAAAAGCAACTTAGCAACTTTGTATTTCCAAAAGTGTTGTAACTTTAAAAAAGGCAAGAAAAATGGCGTAATACTCACGTTCCACAGCTGACCATGATGCTGCCCACCCTGTCGGTGAAGCCGTAGGAAAACAGGCTGGGAACGTCATCGTCCATGATCTCCATCTTGCGACCCTTGAACTCTCCAACCTCATACAGGCAGATCTTGTGCTTCTCGGGATCCTGCAAAGAAAAGAAGGAAGGCAATGAGAACAGAGAGAAGATGAAGGGGAAAGTGAGGCGAATAAGCGGGTACACTTCGAGCTGAGTGGGTAGAAAATAGGTTTTACCATGCGGACGGGCCTGAAGGACAGCAGGTAGTCGTTCTTCTGGCAGTTGCTCCAGGAGTCCCAGCGGGGGTACTCGCCCTTCTCCAGGATGAACATCTCACCACAGAAGTTCATCTGCTCAAAACCCACGAAGCTGAGGGAAGGAAAACAGCCGTGAGGAAGGCATTCATTGACTTTCATGCAGAGTACTTGACAGCAAACTCATTATCCAACTATTTTCACTAAGTGATGTAGGATCCAGTGTTTTTTAGACTTCACTCTGGAGGATTAACGTCAAGATATCTCAGCCTCTGTCGCTTCTACTCTGAAGATTCTTGTGTAAATGTCTCTTGCGATTTCCAGCACTAAATAAGTGGATATTTGTCACCTTTAATGCTTTAAGAAATAATTTGACACCGATCTGTCTACTCATTTGCTACCCTCGGTCTGCCTGGCTTAAGTTTTCTCTGTAATTCTAGCAAGTGGAAACCTATCGGGGTTAAAAAAAAAAAAATGAAGCCAACACAAAAGTGCCAAAAACTGCAGTTCTTCAAAGTTAGACAAAGTTAGATACAAACAGTTGTAGAAGTGCGAGCAAATAGTTGAAGTCGGTGCAAGAACAAGACTGAAAGTAATTCACCAAGAGCAAAGACATCGTTGCCAACAGGGTTTTTTTCGTTTGTGCGTTTTGATATACGTCATATGGTGATCAATGCTGATTGGTTAAAGGCTGCTCCAATAGATTCAAAATGTCCACAGCCAGTGGGATGTAACCACCGGAAACAATCCTCAACGATGCCTGCAGACCAATGTTTTCATGCATCATTATCTCCTTACTTCTTAAGTTCCTTGATTCTTATTCGACCGCATTGTTACATGATATGAACTGTGACGTTCCCTGCGATACCCCTGATCCCAGCCACTGCTCTCTGCCGCTCTGTTGTATTTGTACTTTGGGAACTGAAGATCACTCCACTGCTGCACTCTCTGCAAAAATCACCCGAGGATAAAAGCATCGAAATGCCTAAAATGCAAAAGTGTGAAATGTGACATAATGGTGAGGTACAACTGTGAAATCACCTACTGTTCGCTCCGAGGAGTGTGGGCGCCGGATACAATGTGCTTCCCCGTGTGGGTGTGTGTGCGTGTCGCGGCGCATTATTCGGCTACTTACGGCCCACAGTCGACGCGCAGGGAGCGCACCCTGTCCATTCCCTTGTCGCACACGTTCATGCACTCGTTAGTGATCTCGATGCAGCGGCCCTGGAAGTTCTCCTGGTCGTACACGCACATCTGAAAACGTTTGGGGTTGGGGAAAGAGAGCGAGACAGGAGGTCATCGAGGGGGGTTTTTAAAAGTCGAGGGGCGACACTTGAGATCAGAAATGAGACGTGGGGAGTTAAGACAGAGAAGAAAAAAAAACTGTAAGAGGGGGGATTAAGATGAAGCTCCTGTGTTGTTATGACAGCTATCGCCACACCGATTTAACACAGAAGCCTCAGACGGTATTTTTCTGTCAGTTGTGGTTGTCGACCACCCCCTCACAGAGCTATAAGAACCAGAAGGTCGTCATGGGCATCAGCCCAGCAGGTAAACTGATAGACCAGCGTGAGGCCAGCTGCTTCACACCGAGCGGAAAAGACGGCCTGATATAAATAGAGATGTAGATTTGTGATGTTTTGGTCTTTTTTGTTGTAGTGTGTACTGCACCTTGTAGGACATCATGCCCATCTCAGACATCTTGTTCTGACCCGCCTTCCCGTCAGTCTGGGAAGCAGACTTGGATTTCTCTCCTCCGGCGGACATAATGACTGAGATGAAGAGAAGAACAGTTGTTATTGTTGTCTTTTCCTCTCACATAAAAGGACAGTACAAAAAAAATATTGTGCTGATGAAGGGGTTAAATATTTTTCTTCCACTTGTTTAAAGGCTTTTCCAGTGATTGCTAATGTTTTCTCAACTTCCTCAAAGTATCTCAAATAATATGCCGATGCAATTTGAATTGTACCAAATCATTCTGCTTCAACAGCTTAGTGTACTTTAATTTAATTTGAAGCCTTAAAATGTTAATGATCTGATTATGTAAATTGTATAAATTGACTTGCTTGCTTAACAATAATCAAGTTGAATTACAAATTATCCCAAATTTAAATGAGCAATATCTGAAATTATTAGCAAAAATAACAGATTTTTTTTTTTTAAGCAATAGCTGTAACATAAAAAAAAAATTCAAAACATTTTACTTCACCATAGCGTTGCTTTTCATCAAAATGCAGGAAAAAAATTAAGCTGAAAAATAATAACAAATGCTGGGACATAAAAAAAAAAAAAAAAAAGTGACATCCAATCAATGAAGGTCCTACTACACTCTCCCCATTAAATATTTTGATTACCTTCACTTAAACAAAAAGAAAAAAAACACCTTCAGTACTTTGTCTATTGTCTCTAATAAACCCGCATTCAGTTCAAACTTTACCACATTTCACTCATTTATACCAGAAAATGTTTTCATTTTTTCAAGTTCAATGAAAAACCATCAAAACAAGCAAAGAACTCCTCAGTACAAAATCAAACAAAATTTATTCTACGTACCGACGTTCCTGTTTGGCAACTCACCAAAAAAGTTTCTTTTTTTTAATACGTGTGTAGATATAAACAGATTTCCTTTAGAGCCTGAACCTGAATCTAAAATTTGCTGTTTTACTGCTTCAGATTCCATAAAAATGTCAAAATCTAAACATTTGTTTCCGCAGAATAAACTCAAATGTTTATTCTAAAGAGGTCACGTGCATTTCTGTCCACTGCTGGATTTTTACAGAAGAAATGCACATTTTACAAACAATTTCTATTAACTATAACTCCCAGATTGTCCCTAATTGTCAGGTATCTCATTATTCTTGCCTCTCTGCCTCCCTTCTTTCCTTTTCTTTGCGGTATGATGTTTGTCCACTGTCTTACCTGTGTGCAGTGTGTGCGTAAAAGGAGTAGACTCAGGGCTGAGACTGGTAGTCTGCGCTGGGCCCCTCGTCGCTTTTATATGCTGGCGCCCACAGCGGGGGGATTATAGACACAGAAACAAACTCGCTGAGCTCACAGCCCCCACAGAATAGAAATACCCCCATCATCAAAGAGAGAGAGAGACAGAGGACGTGGGTGAAAGAGGAGGAGAATATGAGGAAGAAAATATGACAGACTGGAAATTCATTTGGTCTGAGAGTACTCAATGAAGGACAAAAAAAACAACTTCATAAGAACTTAATCGGTGACGTGACAGGTTGGAGACATTCAAGACTTTAAAACTACCACCGAACCCCCAAAAGCAAAATCACAATGATGAAAGCCAGGCTGACCAGGTTCACATTCAAGAGCGCCGGGATAAACATTAACCGGAAAAGCAATAAGCTGTGAGAAGCAATAACCTGGCTGTGCCGGCACCTCTGGGTGAGCGAAGAGTGTTCGTGGACAATCATCTAAATCTCTCTCTTCATCGCAGCAAGAGAGCGCTATTAAATTAAAGCCCGCCACTTTGTTTATTTTTATTTTTGTATTCCTTACGTGGGCGAGTACGATATCGTAATGGGGCGTTAACTGCTAAAGTAAAAATCCACGAGGTGCCTCTTTGTAAGTGTTCCCGAGGGATCGAGAAAAGTGAAGCGGGTGCGAACAGGCGAAGTCGCGTGTGTCACGTGACATCGAGGCTTCAGATGACGGACACGGGAGGAAGGACGCGGCTCCAGCTGTGCGCCAGATGAGATCCCGCTCATCGAGGAAATCAATGGTTCGGCTTCATCAATTCTCCAATTTGAATTTTATTCATAAGCCTCCTGCTCAAGTGAGCATCCGCGAAAGGTCGGTAGAGGAGGGAGGGAGTGAAGGAGTGACTCACACACTTGACTTTTGGCTGCAGTAGAGTCGCATCAATGAAGAAACACAAGGGGAAGCGGCCAATGGTGAAACAGAAGCGAGCACCCTGGGGACACGTCTCTCCTTCAGATATCACAGATATGCGTTCTCACTGAGGTCCTCTGCTCAAAAATGAACTCATTGACGGGATTCAGTCAAAATCCCACCATCCATATGGACTTTTGATTTATTGACATATTAGCCACCACACAGTGCTGGAGCTGTTAGCACGGGTGCCCCAAAAACAAGAAGGCCCTGGGTTCACACACCGGGGACATTTCCAGGCGGAGTTTGCATGTTTTTCCTCTTCCCGTGTGGGTTTTCGGGTGATCCGGTTTCCTCCCACCGTCCAAAGTTGACTAGCGACCTGACAAGCGACCTTGGATAGGCTCCGGCCTCCCCGTGACCCTGTACGGGATAAAGCACAGGATTCACATATTAGTATCTTGACATCCATTATGTCTCAATTCCAATACGGCTGCAAAAAGTAGTTCATATTATTGGGAATAGACCACCGACTGTATATAAGTATACCACCGACGTAGCTTCCGGCTCTAAAAGATATGGAAGTGCTTTACTATGCAATACCACCGAGTGCCACTAGAGGTCGGTTCCAAAAAAAACCTCCATAGACTCCCATTCAAGTATAGTCTCATAATGTTGTTAGCTAAAGTCACTCCTTCCTATTAGTGTAATGGCAGTCCATCTGAAAATAATCCGTCATTAATTAAAAAAATAATCTAAAACAGCTGTGTTTGGTGGTGGTGGGGGAGCGGGGGGGGGGGGGTTGGTGGTAATAGACCAAGTGACTGTTGGCAGTTGTGACTTTGTGTTCTTTGATGTGGCCACTGTCTTTGTGTTGAAATGTGTGTGTGTGTGTGTGTGTGTGTGTGTGTGTGTGTGTGTGTGTGTGTGTGCGTGTATGTGTGTTTTTTTTCATGTGTGCCAGCCTCCTCCTATATTGTCTAGATGATTGCCAAGGACTAAGGGGTCAGATGATGCAGAGGTGGATATGTCGCCGTGGTAACCGTGGCCTATATTGCCTTACAGATTGACACTCAATTAAAAAAAACAGCAACAACAAAAAAAACCAGTCATAATTAAATTGTTGTTTTTCTTTGTGATGTTTTTTTTTTATTAGTTTTGTTTTAATTTCTCTCGTTGTTTTCCATCTTATAAGAACACGGGGCTGCTCCATTTCTGCTATACTATCATATTAATTACCAGTTACCGTCATTAATTGAATTTCCTCCACTTTTGGACGCCAGCATTGAACCAGGCTCCCCCGGATGTTCTCTCCAAATCCTCCTCATTCTCTGCCTATAGCCCCGGCCATTGTGTCGCTATACGATGGCACTGCTGACCTACACGAATAGACCACAAACAGCCCCGCATTCATCGCGCAGCACCTCTGTGGCTGCGCTGTATATGATCTGCTGAGTCGACAGGCCGCATAGGGTTACAAAGAGAGAGAGGGGGGGGGGGAGGGGGAGGGAGAGGGACCGAGAGAGGGAGAGGGGGAGAAAGATAGGGAGCGATGAGGATCCCCGGGGCGCGCGCGCGCGCGCGCACGAATCGGGGTTTTTTTGTTTTCCGCACAAACACGAGCGCAGGAACCTTCCGGACCTCACCTGCGTTCAGATGGTCACAAGTTAGCCAGTGAAATACAGGAAGTCTTTTTCTTACTTTTCAAAATAAAAGCCCTTCCTACACGAGTCATGTTAAGTAGGTTAGGTAGTTACTTTATTAATCCCCGAGGGGAAATGTTGTCACTACAGCAGCATACAGGAAGCAATAAGATAATAATAGAATAATAGAAAGCAATAAAATAGCAGTAAAAATGTTAAATATAAAATATAAAATGCACAGTATATACAGTACAGTATATATATCTATATATATTATATACAAACAACCAAGAACACAGACAACAGTGTTATTGCAAGTATGATTTCATTATTAATTCTTTTCAGTGTTCATTAACCTGCCGATGATTGTGTCAGATATTTGATTATTTGTTTTGCCTATTAAAATGTTACACATGAATGAAAACATCCGCTGTTGCTAAAATCTCAAGAGTTTTAAAGGCGATTACTTCAAAGATAGATTGTTGAAGGAGACAAATGTTTTTTTGCCATAAAAAAAATTACTTAGTTTAGTCAATCAAATTTTCTAATTCAGAAATGTATCATTTAGCCTAAATGATTACAAGGCTAATCATTTCAAAAGCCTAAACTAAGCAGGAGGAAGTGGAATAGTACAGAAAAGTATTTATTAAACAATCGTGTGCGTGAGGTTGCATTTCTGTAGCTGTAACAAGCGGAGCTAAAAAAAAATTAAGTAGTTCAGATAAACTCTTCATCACTGAGCCATTGATTCAATTTTGTAACTTAAAAACGCACATAAAATCTAATGAAATAAATAAATAATGAATGAATAAAGAAATTTCCCCTCGGGGATTAATAAAGTGTATAAAATCAAAATCCCAAAAAAATAATGTTGTTTTTTTTTAGCTGTCTCTATAATGTTCTAATCCAGAGAGTGCGTGGAGTTTAATTTTGAAGGATTTAACCGGAAGCCATAGTCCGGATTGGTACTAACCACACGCGCTTGACGGACTCGCCTCGTTCACATCATTGGCACGGAGGGGCGGCACGCGCACGCGCGCGAGCACGAGCGTCCCGCGTGGACGCCGGTATAAAACAGAAGCTCCAGGTTCAGACAAAAGTCCACGAAAAGAGGATTTGTTGTGCGAGGAGCGCGAGGAAAGCATCCAGGTAAAGTAACCCGGTAAATGACTGGTGCAACAACTTTTCCCACGGGAAGGATTAACCGGATTTAGATAACTTTGTTTTGGCTTCATGTGGTAGTAACCTGCTTTACTCCTGAGAAATTTCCACGTTAAAAGTTTGATTTTTTTATGTCGCAAATATAAAATTGACTCCTAAATGTTATTGTTTATTTACTGAGACTGGTGTTTACACGCGTCTGTCCTTGTTTTCTCTCTTGTTCTGTTTATCTCCAGAGATGAATAGAATCAATAGAAGCCACATGTCCTCATCCATGTACCTCCCGACCATGGGTACAGCCCCTTTCTTTCAGGTGACGTCACACTCGTATCACTTAACTAAACACTAAATCAAGACTTCCCGACTCGCAGAGCTCTCACGCCTCCCTCCCGTCTCCTCCACCCCCCACCCCCACCCTCCTCCACCCCCCACCCCGTGCGCAGGTGACTGTGTTCGAGCAGGAGCATTTCCAGGGCAAGTGCATGGAGTTCACCTCCGAGTGCTGCAACATCTACGATTGTGGCATGGACACCATCCGCTCCATCCGAGTGGAGAGTGGAGCGTGAGTCACAAAAAGCCTGTACGCCTGCAGGTCTCTGTGGACAGCTGACTGACTCTGTGTGTGTGTGTGTGTGTGTGTGTGTGTGTGTGTGTGTGTGTGTGTGTGTGTGAGATAGACAGGAGTAGAAAGAGAGGAGGTAGATGTCACCTCTCAGGCCAACTGCATCCCACATGTACAGTCCAGCCAGCATGAGCAGTACTGAGGGGTGATAAAAAGGTTGTTTGTTTGTTTTTTTTGTTGTTGTTTTTTTTCAACCATCGTCCAAGGAGCTAACAAGGTCTTTCGGAAAAGCCTATTTTTTTTTTTTAAATTGCAGGATTTTCCCTTTCGTGGAGGCTATAAAGAAGCTGACCCTACAGGCCTCACAGGGTGGTCAGGAAGTTATCATTTGAAGCCACACGTGCGTTTTTATTTCTTTAGATGAAACGGTGGGCCACTTGTTCTCTTTTCATTCGCGGCATGCGAATGGAAAATGTCAAGATCCTTCCGATGAAAAGCACAAAGAAATATATATAAAAAATTTAAAAAACTGCTCTGAGAACTACCAGCTGGGACTGGCTTGTATCGAACAATTTAAATCTCTATCTACTAGTACGCTGCAGTTCTTTGGTACGTTCAGTCGCCACTCAAATCTTTTTTTCTTAATTACACTGAATATTTAAAAAAAAATTTTGAAGAAACATCCTGTGGAGTATTTTTTTGAGTTTTTGTTTATTTTATTCTTCAACTCCACTTCTCTTAAGATGTAAAATTGTACATCCTGATCCACTACATTTATTTAACAGGCAATAACAGATTTTTTTTTTTTGGCAGAGTAAAGATATATAAACCCAACATCAACACCTTTAAAGGTCCCATATTTACAATTGTTCAGAGTTTTATTTGCAGTCTTGATATCCACGAGAATATATTTTTGCAGTTTTAAGGACCATAAACCATTTTAATATAGTTTTTCGTGTCTTAAGCTTCTCCGAGGAGTTCCACTAAGAACGGGCTGTTTTTGTGTCTGCGTCTTTAAGAGGCATTGAAATCAACAAGGCTCTCTTCTGATTGGCTCTTTTCTGAGTGACACACGCCCAGGCCAATCACAGGTTTTCTTTGGTCCGGTAGCTTGTTAGCGCCACGACAGAAAGACCGCTTGCTGTTTTCTTGCATATAAAAGGTTGGATAGCGCTGAGGGCAGACGTGTGACATCACTGCGAGTTTGTGACATCACAAAGTCCTAATGGCGTTTAAACAGCAACATTGCTGAATACAGGCTGTGAGCATTTGGACAATTTCACTGCATTTATGTGGCGCCTTGAGAGGTTTAATAATCAATAAGAAAATGTCATCTAAATTTATACAACATTGGACCTTTAAAGTTGAGGTGTTGAAAGAAACTGTTGTTTACACCTGTAGTGGTTACGGAGCAACATCATCATACATTTTTATTCATGTTTCTGGCCTAGAAGCCAAATATTAATTCTCCTTTTAGCTCTGGGAAATATCTAACTTTTTTTAGAAGCTAAATGTCCCATTATGCTCATTATGCAGAGTTTTGTTTTTGCTGAGGTCAGCAGCCTGCTGCGACCAACAGTAACATCCAGCAGCATCTTTGTGGTTCAGACAGCAAAACAATGAGCCGTGAAACGCCGTCAAACCGAGCGGGGCTGCAAATGCAGGTGATGACTCACTTTGAGTTCATTATTATGAGCGACGCCTTTCCACAATATTAGATTATTTTTGCTGCCTTGATGTATTGTAATTATAAAATGTCAATTACGGTGCTTTATACGTTTCCTCCAGCACAAATTATGAATCATTTACTACCCTAAAACTTGGTAAACTAACCTGCTTCGTCTGGACTGTGAGGATGTAGTTTGATCTCACAGTGGCCCCCGACAACCATCACATAAAGTTTGACAGATTATTTTGTGTTCACGTAGCACAAAAATTAGAAATAAAAATATTAAAAATAATGAGGAAGCCTCAGTCCATCATCATATACCATCAACTGTCTCAAAACAAAGAGTATGTGTACGTTTTATTTTGAAATTGACACGCAGATATTTTTCCAACATTAGTTAATTGTTTCTTTTCTGTATCTTTTGTTTTAATTTACATTTTGAAACTTTAGTGATGAATGTGGAAGCGATCCGATCTTTTATGCGTCTTCCTGCACTCGGTAGAGAAGCAGTGGAAGTCAGTGTGCAAAGTGTTTCACGATCTATACTAACCGGTTTGGAGTGAATAAATTGAGTTAGCATGGAGAATGACAGGTCGAGGGTTCAGTAGCCGACGAGACTCGGAAAGTTCCTTCAATAACAAGCAGGACGAGGAAGTCGTGACTGGAAAACGGCCGGTGAGTCTCCGTTTATAGGAAACTCTTAAGAATGATCTCAACTTTTGAGTCATCGTGCAATCTGATTTCAGATTTTAGCTTCAGAGGAAAAAAAAAA
This sequence comes from Embiotoca jacksoni, assembly GCF_022577435.1. Lineage (NCBI taxonomy): Eukaryota > Metazoa > Chordata > Actinopteri > Embiotocidae > Embiotoca > Embiotoca jacksoni. Next base: position 1,187,523 of record NW_027185388.1, on the reverse strand, counting down.
AAAAAAGTGGTGAGTAATGGTTTTTATTCACAGTGCGACACTATCATAAAGGAAGAAAAATACCGAACTCGAGCTAACAGAACGGATCGATAGGAAGTCGTCGAGGTGCCGGGATGGAGCAGGAGTTAAGATTTGAAGTCGCCAGAGCAGATTTCCTTTTCAGAGACGTACACTTCACCTTTTCTTCTCTGTGCTACCTGTCACTAGCAGCACAGTTGCTGGAAAAAAACACGGAAGGATTGACCACAAATGTCTACAAATCTCCAATTAGAGAGGAAAAGCTGCAGAGTCGTCGTTCTGAAACGCCAACCGCTACTTTAGAGAAGCGTACACTTGGGAAAAAGGAAGTTGCAATGGATTGTGGGTAGTTCTTTTCCCTAAAAAGTTTATTTTGAAAATGCTTTTTTTTTTAAGAGTTGGTAGATTTTCCGTCTTTAATCGGTCATTTTTCTTTTTCAGTCATCGTTTTGTGGTAAAATAAAAAAGCACGTAGGACGCTCCTCTCGCCTCCTCTCAACCTGACTGATGGCACCTGTCTGTTTCATGGTCAAAACTGATTTCACTCCATGCTGCTTACTATTTGTATTCACCTGCCTGATATAAATATATATACATATATTTTGTTTTTCTTCTGCCGCTCATGTTTTTTTGTTTTTGTTTTTTAGATGGGTGGGCTTTGAGCATCACGACTTCCAGGGCCAGCAGTTCATCCTGGAGAGGGGAGAGTACCCCAACTGGGAGGCCTACAGCGGCTCGCTGTCGTACCACAACGAGCGCTTCATGTCGCTGCGCCCCATCTACTGTGCTGTGAGTGGCTGCGGCGGTGGAGGAGGGGGAGGGGAGGGGGGGGGGGGGGGGGGGAGTGGCGGGGCCGAAAGGAGACAAAGCGGGAATGAAAGAGTGGGAGAGAGGGCGAATGGAAAAAAAAAATGAGAAAAGTCTGGCGCCACTAACTCTCTGTCCCGGCGCTTTCCGCAGTCTCACCAGAGCAGCCGCATGATGATCTTCGAGAAGGAGAACTTCATCGGCCGCTGCACCGAGCTGTGCGACGACTACCCCTCCCTGCAGGCCATGGGCTGGTTCAAGCCCGAGGTGGGCTCCATGCACGTGCAGTGCGGAGCGTAAGTCGCCGCCTCGTCCCCACACGAGTCATACTCGTCCCCACACGCTCCCGTCCAACGGAGAGCTTTAAATCTTCAAAGAGACGAAAATAGACGTAGACCGGCGGGGAAAAAAAAAAAAAAAAAAACATTCAGCGCTCAAAGAGAATCAAAAGTAGTTACATCAGTTGCATCATGTCATGATCGAAAGCTACAAAAAAAAGCCCTCCTCAAGGTGACTCTCCTCAGACGGCTTTCATCTCTTCTGGAAAATACATGTCTTTTTTGTAATTGTCACACTTCCTCACGTTCAATTTTGAACCCACAGAAAGCAAAAAAGGATGATACAATTATTCTTCGCGTTGCCAGCGGTGATGTTTAAAAAGAAGTCCACGTGGATCAGTCTGCTGTTTTTCTCCAGACTTGAAAAAAAATCTCAACAACCGCAGAAACGATTGAATATTAAATTGAATGCAGATGTTCACGTTCCCTGCATGATGAACTGTAGAAAGAAAAATTATAACGTCTTGCAAAACGAACGAGATTTCAAGCGACTGTCATTACATCACATTACATTCATATTTCTACATTTATGCCGACGCTGTTTTGTTTTTTTTTCCTTCACAAAGAGCATCTGGCGTGGCCGTGCATTTCATTTCAGACATATCTGCCGAATTCATTGCGACACAGTTGGTATTTATGGAAACTTTACAGCACAACAAGCTCTTGAATTAGTGCACTTGGCAGCCGGTCAGTTATCTCATCACAGATTGCATTGGCTCACCTCGGCTGATTAGTAATAGTGTGTAACTACAGAAATAACAAAGCTATGTCGGCCGTAATTTGTAAAACAAAATCCTTAATCCTGTTAATTCTTTTTCCAGCGTATTGTTGTCAAATTATTTATTAGTTAGGCTTATAGTGGCTGCTGTTAATCCATCTCCTGTGTGTTTTCCCACAGCTTCGTGTGCTATGAGTACCCAGGCTACAGAGGCCAGCAGTACATCATGGAGTGCGAGAGACACAGCGGAGACTACCAGCAGTGGAAGAACTGGGGCTCCCACTGCCAGACTCCCAAGATCCAGTCCATCAGACGCATCAGGCACTGAGAGGGCTCGGAGCAGGACCGGCGGCAGCGGCACGGCCTGGGCTCAGGCTAACACCTGGGTGTTGGCCTGGGCTCAGGCTAACACCTGGGTGTTGTACTGTCAGGGGGCCCAAAGCCTGAACTTACCGATTTCGGGTTCTGAGATTCGGGCCTCGGAGAGTATGTACAACACAAACCATCAGTGATATAGCAGCTACCTCTTCATGCCAGCACATTTTCATACTCCTCTTATTAATGAGGAGTATTTTTTTATTTTATTTTTTTTGGTACAAGTGAAATAAAATCCCAATTGAAAATGTGAAAAGTCATTTCTGTCATTTTTGTGCGAGTTTTGAGTATTCAGGACAATGTTTGGTATTTACACATCAGTTCATCTGTAAGCGAACATTGAAAGATTGGAAATAAAAGTCATAAAACTGGTATTTAATCATCAATATCGATAAATATTGATGATCAAATACAATTCTGTTGCTATGAGGACTACGTTATTAAAAGAAATGCAGAGAGAAGATTTTTATTCATTATCTGAAGAAAGTCAAAATGTTGGGAATAAATTCAAACATTTCAAATGTATTCTCAAAACGTTGACATTTTTTCAACGTGTTTACGACGGTTGATCAAAAACAATGAGACCGATGCGCGCGAGCTGTCAGTGTGCTGCGCACCGTTCACGCGCAACAGGAACAGTCTCGAAACATTTTGATCTAACTTCTTACTTTATTATCAAATTATGTCTCAACTTTATTCTCGAAAGGGTATTTAAACTTTTTCTCCACATTTAAATTTGATTCTCGAAATGGTATTTCAACTTTATTCTTGGTATTTTAACTTTATTCTTGAAAATATATAGTAACAAATCGACTTTATTGTTAGATAGGTATTTCTTCTAAAATCATAAAATTTCAACTTCTCGAATTGGTATTTCAACTTCATCTTAAATATTCCAACTTTATTCTTAAAATGATATTTAAACTTTTTTCTTATTATTTCGACCTTATTCTTGAAATTGTATTTTAATTTTATTATTTACATTTTGAGTAAATTCAAGACATTTAAATTTTGTTTGAGACATTTCAGCTTTAACCTCGAAACGGTATTTTAATTTTATTCTAAACATTTGACTTCATTCATGAAATTGTCGTTATATTGCCGCTTCGCTCTAGAAATGCAAAGTGAAAAAAAAAAATCCTTTATATGGCACATCTTAGTACGTGTAATGGTGGTAATAACTGAGTTATGTTTCTTACGTAAAATCTATTTCTGATTCTTATGTTCTTTTAAAGTTTGAACTTTGTGAATTCTATTTTTAAAGTAAGCAACGAGATATTGTCATTATAGTCCACATTTATGAACGTGGGTACATAAATGAGCTGTGCGACAATAACTGCCATGAAATGTTACTTTAGTCCTTCTGTTCTTTGAGTTGGTTTTTACCTTCAGGTTTCTATGGCAACGATTGCTCAGCTCTCCCTGTTAACTCAACATAAAGTTGATGACTTCGACCACATACCGCCCACCTGTACGGAGTAACATAATCACAATCCACAGCAGGTAACTTCAACACAATCTTTAGTCAAAAATATAAGTTTAATAAAGCAAGAAGCAACTAAATGTTGCTTTAAATTACATAAAACAACAACTTCATATGTATGCGTGCAGCGTGAAGTAGACAAGTTCACTAAAACACCTGTGAATGTCTTATGAAATGTTAAACGAGAAATTAATGAAAGACATGAATTACATTATATATACGACCATCTGTAAGACAGCTTGCAAGCTGTAAAAAAAGGTCATTTTCAACTGAACACGATGTAACGACAGAATCGTAAATAAAACACACGCCTGCAAATGAAGTGACAACAGTGTGCAGTCAGGTAGAGACAGTAAGAAAAAACAAACATACCATGTACGTTTTCTTCAATTAAACTTGTCGAGTGATGTCCAAACCAAATTCCCTCCCCGCACATTTTGCCTTCTCGAAGTGGGAACAGCACAGGACAAATAATATCGACAGTGAACCTATTCCACTAAAGGGCCCAAATAAGGCATGAAAGAGTGACAGAGAAGCAGTATGTGTAATACCTGGACCCTGAAACTAAAGCAGGTAATTAATGATTCATTATTCATTATAAAAAAATATTATTCATTATTATTAGTCAGACTTTTCCTTTTCTTTCTCTGACATGTCAGAGTGTCCTCTATGAAAATGGGAGAGCATTAGGAATAGAAATTCAGCACAGACAAAGCAGTTCTTGCATTAAAATAATATATATATATATATATATATATATTTAGCCACGTTGGCAACATAGAGATGGCAATCTTTCTGACTTTGGTGACCTCTGACCTCTCATTAGGATGACATTTGTTGTCTCAATGAATATTTAAAAAATGTTGAGACATGCTGCCATTATTTTATTGCTCAAATGTTGCTGTTTTTGTTGTTGTCCTATTTCCCCTCAATTATATTTTTTGAAAATGACTCAGCTGAATCATTCATGGCTTCCCAGTTGTGCTGAGGAGTTTAAGATGTTTTTATTTTACAGGATCTGGATCGTGCAAACACTTTATTTTCTGTCAAAAATCTTAAATGAAACATGCAGAATAAAGTCATTTTGATTTAGATTTAAATATTTTCACTCAGAAAAACCTTGGGCGCAACTGATTAGTTGAACGACGGGTGCAAATTTATGAACACAACAATAACTTCCATTGTCACAGTTTTTGACTAAATTATAGATAAATAGAGTAATTTTGGTGATTTAAAAAAAAAGAAAAGAAAACATCTGTAACGGAAAAACTGTATCTACCTGTGTCCCTATACAAACCTAACCATACTATATCTAACTGTGTTTTTATATAAGCCTAACTATGTCTAACGAGCATTTCTTTGTCTCTTGAATGTGGGGGAGCTGACCGTACCTTCCTGAGCCTGCTGTCACTCAACGTCGCTCTGAGCAGGGTGCTGTCACCTCTCTTGCCCTATAAATTATAAGACACACTCTGCACTCTGGGTAAGACGCTCACAGACTCTCTGTACTCTGTATTGTCTGAACCTTTCTGCAGAAAGCTTTAACTAAAGGACCTTAAAAGACAAATCTTGACTCAGACTCATTAATTCCAGTTTTCCACCACACATCTCTATTAAAAGCCGCCAGCCAGGCGGTGAATTCAAAGGTTTTGCATGTGAGGCCATCATTTCCTGCAGTGGGATTGGCCGTACATGACTAACCCTCCGTACCTTTTTCCTTATTAAATTATACTAAGTCTACATTCATATTCGTCTGCAAACAGCTCGTTTAAGAGATAAATCACATGTATGGGCTACTGATAATATCGTGAGTATATCTTGAGTTTCCTTGTTTGTAAAGTGCACACAATGGGCCAAAATACAGACTAAGGGTCGACTAATTCACGGGACTTCATGTAAACACGATGCTCAAACACCAAAGTAAGACGCTACCCAGTACAAAGCTTTGGCAACAAGGAGAGAATGGGCAGTACCTCGCCGGAGTACGTAATGTTTGTCGAGAATGGAAATTAAAGACAAAAGAACAAAATATATTCAGTACTCGTTCCCATCTTTTCACATCCAGCGGGCTCTTTAAAAAAAACAAAAAAAAAACCCATCTCTGAAAACACACTTCAGAAAATCAATTCCTCATTATTTTCCTGCGGCTCTCAGCTCTTTCTTTTTAGATAAGTTCTTTTTTTTTTTTTTTAATTGCTGTGTTTTTGACTTGATGAAGCACAAAAGCAATTAAAAAGTCCCTCTGAACATTTTTTTGGGCCACATTTAGGTAATGAAAGTATTTTCTGCTGTATTCAGAGCTGCAGTCCGGTTTCATCCAGTGCACTTTAAGAAGACATAAAAGTCCGATATATTATTCGTGGTTGCTGAAATTGTCAATTGATTGACAGCTGAACAGTAAATTATTGCTTTGTTGTATTTTCTGTAAAGGGTATGTAAAAAATGACATTAAGGATAAAAAGATGTAAAAATCTGGTTGGACTCTGGAACACATCTCTAACTTTCTTCCCCTCCTGTTTTTCTGTCAGCTGTCAATCACTCCTACTTTCTCCTCCATCTCTTCCACCCTCACCCCAACTTCCGCTCTTCCCCATCGCCATCATTTGCCCGGGCTTCCTCCCGTCTGTGCCGCTGACCCTCGGCTCCTCTCCTCCTGGCCCCGGGTGAGTCAACTCCCCGGGCACCGCCGTCTTGGCCCTCGTCCTCCACAACATGCTCTGCGTCCTGCTGCTCTTCCTCCTCTTCCTCCTCCTCTTCGTCATCCTCCTCACCCTTCTCCGAGTCTGATTCATCGGAGTTGTCCTCTTCCAGGTAGCGGTAGCCTTTGACCTGAGGACAAAAATAATGATATGTGCACACTGATCGAGTCGCTCTGAGGTCAAAATGTTTTTCGCGGCAGCGTTTTTAATCAACAGTTTGAGGCTTTACAATAAAGCTGTGATGCTATATTATGACTTTTTTGTTATTTTGGATGACATGTCATAGTACTACTTATAGCATGTTGTCCAAAATATCATTAAAAAAAAGTCATAATATAGCATGTCGTCCAAAATGCAATGAAAAAGTCATACTATAGCATGTCATCCAAAATGTCAGAAAAAAGTCATACTATAGCATGTCGTCCAAAATGCAATGAAAAAGTCATACTATAGCATGTCATCCAAAATGTCAGAAAAAAGTCATACTATAGCATGTCGTCCAAAATGCAATGAAAAAGTCATACTATAGCATGTCATCCAAAATGTCAGAAAAAAGTCATATTATAGCATGTCATCCAAAATGTCAGAAAAAAGTCATATTATAGCATGTCATCCAAAATGTCAGAAAAGTCATAATATAGCATGTCATCCAAAATGCAATGAAAAAGTCATAATATAGTATGTAGTCTAAAATGTCATTAAAAAGAAGTCATTCTATAATATAAAAAATACAGAAAAAAAACAAGGCTATAGTATCACTTCTTTTTCGTCCAAAAAGTTTTGTCATCCTATGGCATGTCGTTAAATAAAACAGAAAAAAAAACTATGGGTTACTAGCACAGGCACAGTTGTGCAGTGGTTATTGCCGCTGCCTCACAGTGAGAAGGTCATGGGTTCCATTCCAGCTTGAAGCATATAAATATTGAAGAAAAAGTTTGGAAATTTTGTGTTTGGTAGATTATTTCTGTGTTGTAACAATGCTTCTTGGCAATACATTTTATGCCGTTGGAAACGGTGCCCCATTTATAAGGAACATGCACTTCTGGGATGAGCAGCACAGCTGAGTACATACTCAAAAATTTGCCGATAGAGTAACACCTTTTGGTGGAGGCAGTGTGATGGTGTGGGGCGGCACCTCCATCACTGGAAAAACGAGGCTTGTCTTCATTGGAGGCAATCTCAATGCAGAGAGATATCGAGATGAGGTTCTGCAAGCAGTGGCAATCCCATTTCTCCACAGTCTGGGACCGAACTCCATCCTCCAAGATGACAACGCTCGCCCCCACAGAGCGGGGTTTGTCAGAGACTACCTCCAGAATTTGGGAGTAGAGAGAATTGAATGGCCTGCCAACAGTCCTGACCTCAACCCAACTGAACACTTGTGGGATCAGCTTGGGCAGTTCGTGCTTGAGCGGCTGACTTGCGACAAATCCTGCTTGAGGAGTGGAATGCCGTCCCACAGCAGAGTGACCCGGCTGGTGACCAGCATGAAGAGGAGGTGCCAGGCTGGTGACCAGCATGAAGAGGAAGTGCCAGGCTGTTGTGGCTGTGTATAGTTCTTCCACATGCCACTGATCTCCTGACTGTTTGTTAAATGAATAAAATGTAAAATTGCCAATATGTCTTGTTTGTTCCTTGTTACTGATAGACTTCAATCATCCAATTCATCAAACAACACCAAACAAGAGTCAATAGCAACAGCAGAACAAGCTGTCTGGCATTGGCAGAGAAGATTTGCCAAATCTTTCATGGGCGCAACCCACATACTTAGCTGTGCTGCTCATCCCACAAATGCATGTTCCTTACAAATGGGGGTACCGTTTAAAAGGGAAATTGACAGGCTTTCCAACGGTATACAATTTATTGCCAAGAAGCATTGTTACAACAGAGAAATAATCTACCAAACACAAATTTCCAAACTTTTTGTTCGATGTTTATGTATTAGTCCAAAAAAATAAAAATAAACATAAGGCTATAGTATGGGTATTTTTTCATTCTAAAAAAAAACTTAAGGCTACAGTGTCATCTAAAATATGAAGAAAAAGTCATGTTGTTGAGCAAAACAAAAACTATGGTATATTAGCACAGTGGTACAGTGGTACAGTGGTTAGTGCCACTGCCAAACAGTTGGAAGGTCATGGGTTCGATTCCAGCTCGAGACATGTATGTATTTGTCCAAAATAAACATTTGGCTATAGTATCACTTTTTTTCGGCCAAAAAATTTGAAACTTCATGTCGTCCAAAATGTCAGAAAAGTCATACTATAGCATGTCGTCCAAAATGTCACAAAAAAGTCATACTACAGCATGTCGTCCAAAATGTCAGAAATAAGTCATACTACAGCATGTCGTCCAAAATGTCAGAAAAAAGTCATACTATAGCATGTTGTCCAAAATGTCACAAAAAAGTCATACTATAGCATGTCGTCCAAAATGTCACAAAAAAGTCATACTATAGCATGTCGTCCAAAATGTCACAAAAAAGTCATACTATAGCATGTCGTCCAAAATGTCACAAAAAAGTCATACTATAGCATGTCGTCCAAAATGTCAGAAAAAAGTCATACTATAGCATGTTGTCCAAAATGTCAGAAAAAAGTCATACTATAGCATGTCATCCAAAATGTCAGAAAAAAGTCATACTACAGCATGTCGTCCAAAATGTCAGAAAAGTCATACTATAACATGTCATCCAAAATGTCAGAAAAAAGTCATACTACAGCATGTCGTCCAAAATGTCAGAAAAGTCATACTACAGTATGTCATCCAAAATGTCACAAAAAAGTCATACTACAGTATGTCATCCAAAATGACGTAAAAAAGTCATACTATAGCATGTCATCCAAAATGTCATAAAAAAGTCATACTATAGCATGTCATCCAAAATGTCAGAAAAAAGTCATACTATAGCATGTCATCCAAAATGACGTAAAAAAGTCATACTATAGCATGTCATCCAAAATGTCATAAAAAAGTCATACTATAGCATGTCATCCAAAATGTCATAAAAAAGTCATACTATAGCATGTCATCCAAAATGTCAGAAAAAAGTCATACTATAGCATGTCATCCAAAATGACGTAAAAAAGTCATACTATAGCATGTCATCCAAAATGTCATAAAAAAGTCATACTATAGCATGTCATCCAAAATGTCAAAAAAGTCATACTACAGTATGTCATCCAAAATGTCACAAAAAAGTCATACTACAGCATGTCATCCAAAATGACGTAAAAAAGTCATACTATAGCATGTCATCCAAAATGTCATAAAAAAGTCATACTATAGCATGTCATCCAAAATGTCATAAAAAAGTCATACTATAGCATGTCATCCAAAATGTCAGAAAAAAGTCATACTATAGCATGTCATCCAAAATGACGTAAAAAAGTCATACTATAGCATGTCATCCAAAATGTCATAAAAAAGTCATACTATAGCATGTCATCCAAAATGTCAAAAAAGTCATACTACAGTATGTCATCCAAAATGTCACAAAAAAGTCATACTACAGCATGTCATCCAAAATGACGTAAAAAAGTCATACTATAGCATGTCATCCAAAATGTCATAAAAAAGTCATACTATAGCATGTCATCCAAAATGTCAGAAAAAAGTCATACTATAGCATGTCATCCAAAATGACGTAAAAAAGTCATACTATAGCATGTCATCCAAAATGTCATAAAAAAGTCATACTATAGCATGTCATCCAAAATGTCATAAAAAAGTCATACTATAGCATGACATCCAAAATGTCAGAAAAAAGTCATACTATAGCATGTTGTCCAAAATGTCAGAAAAAAGTCATACTATAGCATGTCATCCAAAATGTCAGAAAAAAGTCATACTACAGCATGTCGTCCAAAATGTCAGAAAAGTCATACTATAACATGTCATCCAAAATGTCAGAAAAAAGTCATACTACAGCATGTCGTCCAAAATGTCAGAAAAGTCATACTATAGCATGTCATCCAAAATGTCATAAAAAAGTCATACTATAGCATGTCATCCAAAATGTCATAAAAAAGTCATACTATAGCATGTCATCCAAAATGACGTAAAAAAGTCATACTATAGCATGTCATCCAAAATGTCATAAAAAAGTCATACTATAGCATGTCATCCAAAATGTCATAAAAAAGTCATACTATAGCATGTCATCCAAAATGTCAGAAAAAAGTCATACTATAGCATGTCATCCAAAATGACGTAAAAAAGTCATACTATAGCATGTCATCCAAAATGTCATAAAAAAGTCATACTATAGCATGTCATCCAAAATGTCAGAAAAAAGTCATACTATAGCATGTTGTCCAAAATGTCAGAAAAAAGTCATACTATAGCATGTCATCCAAAATGTCAGAAAAAAGTCATACTACAGCATGTCGTCCAAAATGTCAGAAAAGTCATACTATAGCATGTCATCCAAAATGTCAGAAAAAAGTCATACTACAGCATGTCGTCCAAAATGTCAGAAAAAAGTCATACTACAGCATGTCATCCAAAATGTCAGAAAAAAGTCATACTACAGCATGTCGTCCAAAATGTCAGAAAAGTCATACTATAGCATGTCATCCAAAATGTCAGAAAAAAGTCATACTACAGCATGTCGTCCAAAATGTCAGAAAAGTCATACTACAGCATGTCATCCAAAATGTCAGAAAAGTCATACTATAGCATGTCATCCAAAATGTCAGAAAAAAGTCATACTACAGCATGTCGTCCAAAATGTCAGAAAAAAGTCATACTATAGCATGTCATCCAAAATGTCAGAAAAAAGTCATACTATAGCATGTCATCCAAAATGACGTAAAAAAGTCATACTATAGCATGTCGTCCAAAATGTCAGAAAAGTCATACTACAGCATGTCGTCCAAAATGTCAGAAAAAAGTCATACTATAGCATGTCATCCAAAATGTCAGAAAAAAGTCATACTACAGCATGTCGTCCAAAATGTCAGAAAAAAGTCATACTATAGCATGTCATCCAAAATGTCATAAAAAAGTCATACTATAGCATGTCATCCAAAATGTCAGAAAAGTCATACTACAGCATGTCATCCAAAATGTCAAAAAAGTCATACTATAGCATGTCATCCAAAATGTCAAAAAAGTCATACTACAACATGTCATCCAAAATGTCAGAAAAGTCATACTATAGCATGTCATCCAAAATGTCAGAAAAAAAGTCATACTATAGCATGTCATCCAAAATGTCATAAAAAAGTCATACTATAGCATGTCATCCAAAATGTCATAAAAAAGTCATACTATAGCATGTCATCCAAAATGTCATAAAAAAGTCATACTATAGCATGACATCCAAAATGACGTAAAAAAGTCATACTATAGCATGTCATCCAAAATGTCAGAAAAGTCATACTACAGCATGTCATCCAAAATGTCAAAAAAGTCATACTATAGCATGTCATCCAAAATGTCAAAAAAGTCATACTACAACATGTCATCCAAAATGTCAGAAAAGTCATACTATAGCATGTCATCCAAAATGTCAGAAAAAAAGTCATACTATAGCATGTCATCCAAAATGTCATAAAAAAGTCATACTATAGCATGTCATCCAAAATGTCAGAAAAGTCATACTATAGCATGTCATCCAAAATGTCAAAAAAGTCATACTACAGTATGTCATCCAAAATGTCACAAAAAAGTCATACTATAGCATGTCATCCAAAATGTCAGAAAAGTCATACTATAGCATGTCATCCAAAATGTCAAAAAAGTCATACTACAGCATGTCGTCCAAAATGTCAGAAAAAAGTCATACTATAGCATGTTGTCCAAAATATCAGAAAAAAGTCATACTATAGCATGTCATCCAAAATGTCAGAAAAAAGTCATACTACAGCATGTCGTCCAAAATGTCAGAAAAGTCATACTATAACATGTCATCCAAAATGTCAGAAAAAAGTCATACTACAGCATGTCGTCCAAAATGTCAGAAAAGTCATACTATAGCATGTCATCCAAAATGTCAGAAAAAAGTCATACTACAGCATGTCGTCCAAAATGTCAGAAAAAAGTCATACTATAGCATGTCGTCCAAAATGTCAGAAAAGTCATACTATATATAGCATGTCATCCAAAATGTCAGAAAAAAGTCATACTACAGCATGTCGTCCAAAATGTCAGAAAAAAGTCATACTACAGCATGTCATCCAAAATGTCAGAAAAGTCATACTACAGCATGTCATCCAAAATGTCAGAAAAGTCATACTATAGCATGTCATCCAAAATGTCAGAAAAAAGTCATACTATAGCATGTCATCCAAAATGACGTAAAAAAGTCATACTATAGCATGTCATCCAAAATGTCATAAAAAAGTCATACTATAGCATGTCATCCAAAATGTCAAAAAAGTCATACTATAGCATGTCATCCAAAATGTCAAAAAAGTCATACTATAGCATGTCATCCAAAATGTCAGAAAAGTCATACTATAGCATGTCATCCAAAATGTCAGAAAAAAAGTCATACTATAGCATGTCATCCAAAATGTCATAAAAAAGTCATACTATAGCATGTCATCCAAAATGTCAGAAAAGTCATACTATAGCATGTCATCCAAAATGTCAGAAAAAAAGTCATACTATAGCATGTCATCCAAAATGTCAGAAAAGTCATACTATAGCATGTCATCCAAAATGTCAAAAAAGTCATACTACAGCATGTCATCCAAAATGTCAGAAAAGTCATACTATAGCATGTCATCCAAAATGTCATAAAAAAGTCATACTATAGCATGTCATCCAAAATGTCAGAAAAGTCATACTATAGCATGTCATCCAAAATGTCATAAAAGTCATACTATAGCATGTCATCCAAAATGTCATAAAAAAAGTCATACTATAGCATGTCATCCAAAATGTCATAAAAAAGTCATACTATAGCATGTCATCCAAAATGTCAGAAAAGTCATACTATAGCATGTCATCCAAAATGTCAGAAAAAAGTCATAATATAGCATGTCATCCAAAATGCAATGAAAAAGTCATAATATAGTATGTAGTCTAAAATGTCATTAAAAAGAAGTCATTCTATAATATAAAAAATACAGAAAAAAAACAAGGCTATAGTATCACTTCTTTTTCGTCCAAAAAGTTTTGTCATACTATGGCATGTCGTTAAATAAAACAGAAAAAAAAACTATGGGTTACTAGCACAGGCACAGTTGTGCAGTGGTTATTGCCGCTGCCTCACAGTGAGAAGGTCATGGGTTCCATTCCAGCTTGAAACATATAAATATTGAAGAAAAAGTTTGGAAATTTTGTGTTTGGTAGATTATTTCTGTGTTGTAACAATGCTTCTTGGCAATACATTTTATGCCGTTGGAAACGGTGCCCCATTTATAAGGAACATGCACTTCTGGGATGAGCAGCACAGCTGAGTACATACTCAAAAATTTGCCGATAGAGTAACACCTTTTGGTGGAGGCAGTGTGATGGTGTGGGGCGGCACCTCCATCACTGGAAAAACGAGGCTTGTCTTCATTGGAGGCAATCTCAATGCAGAGAGATATCGAGATGAGGTTCTGCAAGCAGTGGCAATCCCATTTCTCCACAGTCTGGGACCGAACTCCATCCTCCAAGATGACAACGCTCGCCCCCACAGAGCAGGGTTTATCAGAGACTACGTCCAGAATTTGGGAGTAGAGAGAATTGAATGGCCTGCCAACAGTCCTGACCTCAACCCAACTGAACACTTGTGGGATCAGCTTGGGCAGTTCGTGCTTGAGCGGCTGACTTGCGACAAATCCTGCTTGAGGAGTGGAATGCCGTCCCACAGCAGAGTGACCCGGCTGGTGACCAGCATGAGGAGGAGGTGCCAGGCTGGTGACCAGCATGAGGAGGAGGTGCCAGGCTGTTGTGGCTGTGTATGGTTCTTCCACATGCCACTGAAGCTCCTGACTGTTTGTTAAATGAATAAAATGTAAAATTGCCAATATGTCTTGTTTGTTCCTTGTTACTGATAGACTTCAATCATCCAATTCATCAAACAACACCAAACAAGAGTCAATAGCAACAGCAGAACAAGCTGTCTGGCATTGGCAGAGAAGATTTGCCAAATCTTTCATGGGCGCAACCCACATACTTAGCTGTGCTGCTCATCCCACAAATGCATGTTCCTTACAAATGGGGTACCGTTTAAAAGGGAAATTGACAGGCTTTCCAACGGTATACAATTTATTGCCAAGAAGCATTGTTACAACAGAGAAATAATCTACCAAACACAAATTTCCAAACTTTACAAAAACTATGGTATATTAGCACAGTGGTACAGTGGTTAGTGCCACTGCCAAACAGTTGGAAGGTCATGGGTTCGATTCCAGCTCGAGACATGTATGTATTTGTCCAAAATAAACATTTGGCTATAGTATCACTTTTTTTCGGCCAAAAAATTTGAAACTTCATGTCGTCCAAAATGTCAGAAAAGTCATACTATAGCATGTCGTCCAAAATGTCACAAAAAAGTCATACTACAGCATGTCGTCCAAAATGTCAGAAAAAAGTCATACTATAGCATGTTGTCCAAAATGTCACAAAAAAGTCATACTACAGCATGTCGTCCAAAATGTCAGAAAAAAGTCATACTATAGCATGTTGTCCAAAATGTCAGAAAAAAGTCATACTATAGCATGTCATCCAAAATGTCACAAAAAAGTCATACTACAGCATGTCGTCCAAAATGTCAGAAAAAAGTCATACTATAGCATGTTGTCCAAAATGTCAGAAAAAAGTCATACTATAGCATGTTGTCCAAAATGTCAGAAAAAAGTCATACTATAGCATGTCATCCAAAATGTCACAAAAAAGTCATACTACAGCATGTCGTCCAAAATGTCAGAAAAAAGTCATACTATAGCATGTTGTCCAAAATGTCATAAAAAAGTCATACTATAGCATGTCATCCAAAATGTCATAAAAAAGTCATACTATAGCATGTCATCCAAAATGTCAGAAAAAAGTCATACTATAGCATGTTGTCCAAAATGTCAGAAAAAAGTCATACTATAGCATGTCATCCAAAATGTCAGAAAAAAGTCATACTACAGCATGTCGTCCAAAATGTCAGAAAAGTCATACTATAGCATGTCATCCAAAATGTCAGAAAAAAGTCATACTACAGCATGTCGTCCAAAATGTCAGAAAAAAGTCATACTATAGCATGTCATCCAAAATGTCAGAAAAAAGTCATACTATAGCATGTCATCCAAAATGACGTAAAAAAGTCATACTATAGCATGTCATCCAAAATGTCATAAAAAAGTCATACTATAGCATGTCATCCAAAATGTCATAAAAAAGTCATACTATAGCATGTCATCCAAAATGTCAAAAAAGTCATACTACAGCATGTCGTCCAAAATGTCAGAAAAAAGTCATACTATAGCATGTTGTCCAAAATGTCACAAAAAAGTCATACTACAGCATGTCGTCCAAAATGTCAGAAAAAAGTCATACTATAGCATGTTGTCCAAAATGTCAGAAAAAAGTCATACTATAGCATGTCATCCAAAATGTCAGAAAAAAGTCATACTATAGCATGTCATCCAAAATGTCAGAAAAAAAGTCATACTATAGCATGTCATCCAAAATGTCACAAAAAAGTCATACTACAGCATGTCGTCCAAAATGTCAGAAAAAAGTCATACTATAGCATGTTGTCCAAAATGTCAGAAAAAAGTCATACTATAGCATGTTGTCCAAAATGTCAGAAAAAAGTCATACTATAGCATGTCATCCAAAATGTCACAAAAAAGTCATACTACAGCATGTCGTCCAAAATGTCAGAAAAAAGTCATACTATAGCATGTTGTCCAAAATGTCAGAAAAAAGTCATACTATAGCATGTTGTCCAAAATGTCAGAAAAAAGTCATACTATAGCATGTCATCCAAAATGTCAGAAAAAAGTCATACTATAGCATGTTGTCCAAAATGTCAGAAAAAAGTCATACTATAGCATGTCATCCAAAATGTCATAAAAAAGTCATACTATAGCATGTCATCCAAAATGTCATAAAAAAGTCATACTATAGCATGTTGTCCAAAATGTCAGAAAAAAGTCATACTACAGCATGTCATCCAAAATGTCAGAAAAAAGTCATACTATAGCATGTCATCCAAAATGTCAGAAAAAAGTCATACTATAGCATGTTGTCCAAAATGTCAGAAAAAAGTCATACTATAGCATGTCATCCAAAATGTCAGAAAAAAGTCATACTACAGCATGTCGTCCAAAATGTCAGAAAAGTCATACTATAACATGTCATCCAAAATGTCAGAAAAAAGTCATACTACAGCATGTCGTCCAAAATGTCAGAAAAGTCATACTATAGCATGTCATCCAAAATGTCAGAAAAAAGTCATACTATAGCATGTCATCCAAAATGTCAGAAAAAAGTCATACTATAGCATGTCATCCAAAATGACGTAAAAAAGTCATACTATAGCATGTCATCCAAAATGTCATAAAAAAGTCATACTATAGCATGTCATCCAAAATGTCAAAAAAGTCATACTATAGCATGTCATCCAAAATGTCAGAAAAAAGTCATACTATAGCATGTCATCCAAAATGTCAGAAAAAAGTCATACTATAGCATGTCATCCAAAATGACGTAAAAAAGTCATACTATAGCATGTCATCCAAAATGTCATAAAAAAGTCATACTATAGCATGTCATCCAAAATGTCATAAAAAAGTCATACTATAGCATGTCATCCAAAATGTCAAAAAAGTCATACTACAGCATGTCGTCCAAAATGTCAGAAAAAAGTCATACTATAGCATGTCATCCAAAATGTCAGAAAAAAGTCATACTATAGCATGTCATCCAAAATGACGTAAAAAAGTCATACTATAGCATGTCATCCAAAATGTCATAAAAAAGTCATACTATAGCATGTCATCCAAAATGTCATAAAAAAGTCATACTATAGCATGTCATCCAAAATGTCATAAAAAAGTCATACTATAGCATGTCATCCAAAATGTCAGAAAAGTCATACTATAGCATGTCATCCAAAATGTCAAAAAAGTCATACTACAGCATGTCATCCAAAATGTCAAAAAAGTCATACTATAGCATGTCATCCAAAATGTCAAAAAAGTCATACTATAGCATGTCATCCAAAATGTCATAAAAAAGTCATACTATAGCATGTCATCCAAAATGTCAGAAAAGTCATACTACAGCATGTCATCCAAAATGTCAGAAAAGTCATACTATAGCATGTCATCCAAAATGTCAGAAAAAAAGTCATACTATAGCATGTCATCCAAAATGTCATAAAAAAGTCATACTATAGCATGTCATCCAAAATGTCAGAAAAGTCATACTATAGCATGTCATCCAAAATGTCAAAAAAGTCATACTACAGTATGTCATCCAAAATGTCACAAAAAAGTCATACTACAGCATGTCGTCCAAAATGTCAGAAAAAAGTCATACTATAGCATGTTGTCCAAAATGTCAGAAAAAAGTCATACTATAGCATGTCATCCAAAATGTCAGAAAAAAGTCATACTACAGCATGTCGTCCAAAATGTCAGAAAAGTCATACTATAACATGTCATCCAAAATGTCAGAAAAAAGTCATACTACAGCATGTCGTCCAAAATGTCAGAAAAGTCATACTATAGCATGTCATCCAAAATGTCAGAAAAAAGTCATACTACAGCATGTCGTCCAAAATGTCAGAAAAAAGTCATACTACAGCATGTCATCCAAAATGTCAGAAAAAAGTCATACTACAGCATGTCATCCAAAATGTCAGAAAAGTCATACTACAGCATGTCATCCAAAATGTCAGAAAAGTCATACTATAGCATGTCATCCAAAATGTCAGAAAAAAGTCATACTATAGCATGTCATCCAAAATGACGTAAAAAAGTCATACTACAGCATGTCATCCAAAATGTCAGAAAAGTCATACTACAGCATGTCATCCAAAATGTCAGAAAAGTCATACTATAGCATGTCATCCAAAATGTCAGAAAAAAGTCATACTATAGCATGTCATCCAAAATGACGTAAAAAAGTCATACTATAGCATGTCATCCAAAATGTCAAAAAAGTCATACTATAGCATGTCATCCAAAATGTCAGAAAAGTCATACTATAGCATGTCATCCAAAATGTCAGAAAAGTCATACTATAGCATGTCATCCAAAATGTCAAAAAAGTCATACTACAGTATGTCATCCAAAATGTCACAAAAAAGTCATACTACAGCATGTCGTCCAAAATGTCAGAAAAAAGTCATACTATAGCATGTTGTCCAAAATGTCAGAAAAAAGTCATACTATAGCATGTCATCCAAAATGTCAGAAAAAAGTCATACTACAGCATGTCGTCCAAAATGTCAGAAAAGTCATACTATAACATGTCATCCAAAATGTCAGAAAAAAGTCATACTACAGCATGTCGTCCAAAATGTCAGAAAAGTCATACTATAGCATGTCATCCAAAATGTCAGAAAAAAGTCATACTACAGCATGTCGTCCAAAATGTCAGAAAAAAGTCATACTACAGCATGTCATCCAAAATGTCAGAAAAAAGTCATACTACAGCATGTCATCCAAAATGTCAGAAAAGTCATACTACAGCATGTCATCCAAAATGTCAGAAAAAAGTCATACTATAGCATGTCATCCAAAATGACGTAAAAAAGTCATACTATAGCATGTCATCCAAAATGTCAAAAAAGTCATACTATAGCATGTCATCCAAAATGTCAGAAAAGTCATACTATAGCATGTCATCCAAAATGTCAGAAAAGTCATACTATAGCATGTCATCCAAAATGTCAGAAAAGTCATACTATAGCATGTCGTCCAAAATGTCACAAAAAAGTCATACTATAGCATGTCGTCCAAAATGTCACAAAAAAGTCATACTACAGCATGTCGTCCAAAATGTCAGAAAAAAGTCATACTATAGCATGTTGTCCAAAATGTCAGAAAAAAGTCATACTATAGCATGTCATCCAAAATGTCACAAAAAAGTCATACTACAGCATGTCGTCCAAAATGTCAGAAAAAAGTCATACTATAGCATGTTGTCCAAAATGTCAGAAAAAAGTCATACTATAGCATGTTGTCCAAAATGTCAGAAAAAAGTCATACTATAGCATGTCATCCAAAATGTCAGAAAAAAGTCATACTATAGCATGTTGTCCAAAATGTCAGAAAAAAGTCATACTATAGCATGTCATCCAAAATGTCATAAAAAAGTCATACTATAGCATGTCATCCAAAATGTCATAAAAAAGTCATACTATAGCATGTTGTCCAAAATGTCAGAAAAAAGTCATACTATAGCATGTTGTCCAAAATGTCAGAAAAAAGTCATACTATAGCATGTCATCCAAAATGTCAGAAAAAAGTCATACTACAGCATGTCGTCCAAAATGTCAGAAAAGTCATACTATAACATGTCATCCAAAATGTCAGAAAAAAGTCATACTACAGCATGTCGTCCAAAATGTCAGAAAAGTCATACTACAGCATGTCATCCAAAATGTCATAAAAAAGTCATACTATAGCATGTCATCCAAAATGTCATAAAAAAGTCATACTATAGCATGTTGTCCAAAATGTCAGAAAAAAGTCATACTATAGCATGTCATCCAAAATGTCAGAAAAAAGTCATACTACAGCATGTCGTCCAAAATGTCAGAAAAGTCATACTATAACATGTCATCCAAAATGTCAGAAAAAAGTCATACTATAGCATGTCATCCAAAATGTCAGAAAAGTCATACTATAGCATGTCATCCAAAATGTCAGAAAAGTCATACTACAGCATGTCATCCAAAATGTCAGAAAAGTCATACTATAGCATGTCATCCAAAATGTCAAAAAAGTCATACTACAGTATGTCATCCAAAATGTCACAAAAAAGTCATACTACAGCATGTCGTCCAAAATGTCAGAAAAAAGTCATACTATAACATGTCATCCAAAATGTCAGAAAAAAGTCATACTACAGCATGTCGTCCAAAATGTCAGAAAAGTCATACTATAACATGTCATCCAAAATGTCAGAAAAAAGTCATACTACAGCATGTCGTCCAAAATGTCAGAAAAGTCATACTATAGCATGTCATCCAAAATGTCAGAAAAAAGTCATACTACAGCATGTCGTCCAAAATGTCAGAAAAAAGTCATACTACAGCATGTCGTCCAAAATGTCACAAAAAAGTCATACTACAGCATGTCATCCAAAATGTCAGAAAAGTCATACTACAGCATGTCATCCAAAATGTCAGAAAAGTCATACTATAGCATGTCATCCAAAATGTCAGAAAAAAGTCATACTATAGCATGTCATCCAAAATGACGTAAAAAAGTCATACTATAGCATGTCATCCAAAATGTCAAAAAAGTCATACTATAGCATGTCATCCAAAATGTCATAAAAAAAGTCATACTATAGCATGTCATCCAAAATGTCATAAAAGTCATACTATAGCATGTCATCCAAAATGTCAAAAAAGTCATACTATAGCATGTCATCCAAAATGTCATAAAAAAAGTCATACTATAGCATGTCATCCAAAATGTCAGAAAAGTCATACTATAGCATGTCATCCAAAATGTCAGAAAAAAAGTCATACTATAGCATGTCATCCAAAATGTCATAAAAAAGTCATACTATAGCATGTCATCCAAAATGTCAGAAAAGTCATACTATAGCATGTCATCCAAAATGTCAAAAAAGTCATACTACAGTATGTCATCCAAAATGTCAGAAAAGTCATACTATAGCATGTCATCCAAAATGTCAAAAAAGTCATACTACAGCATGTCATCCAAAATGTCAGAAAAGTCATACTATAGCATGTCATCCAAAATGTCATAAAAAAGTCATACTATAGCATGTCATCCAAAATGTCATAAAAAAAGTCATACTATAGCATGTCATCCAAAATGTCATAAAAGTCATACTATAGCATGTCATCCAAAATGTCATAAAAAAAGTCATACTATAGCATGTCATCCAAAATGTCATAAAAAAGTCATACTATAGCATGTCATCCAAAATGTCATAAAAAAAGTCATACTATAGCATGTCATCCAAAATGTCAGAAAAGTCATACTATAGCATGTCGTCCAAAATGTCAGAAAAAAGTCATAATATAGCATGTCATCCAAAATGCAATGAAAAAGTCATAATATAGTATGTAGTCTAAAATGTCATTAAAAAGAAGTCATTCTATAATATAAAAAATACAGAAAAAAAACAAGGCTATAGTATCACTTCTTTTTCGTCCAAAAAGTTTTGTCATACTATGGCATGTCGTTAAATAAAACAGAAAAAAAAACTATGGGTTACTAGCACAGGCACAGTTGTGCAGTGGTTATTGCCGCTGCCTCACAGTGAGAAGGTCATGGGTTCCATTCCAGCTTGAAACATATAAATATTGAAGAAAAAGTTTGGAAATTTTGTGTTTGGTAGATTATTTCTGTGTTGTAACAATGCTTCTTGGCAATACATTTTATGCCGTTGGAAACGGTGCCCCATTTATAAGGAACATGCACTTCTGGGATGAGCAGCACAGCTGAGTACATACTCAAAAATTTGCCGATAGAGTAACACCTTTTGGTGGAGGCAGTGTGATGGTGTGGGGCGGCACCTCCATCACTGGAAAAACGAGGCTTGTCTTCATTGGAGGCAATCTCAATGCAGAGAGATATCGAGATGAGGTTCTGCAAGCAGTGGCAATCCCATTTCTCCACAGTCTGGGACCGAACTCCATCCTCCAAGATGACAACGCTCGCCCCCACAGAGCAGGGTTTATCAGAGACTACGTCCAGAATTTGGGAGTAGAGAGAATTGAATGGCCTGCCAACAGTCCTGACCTCAACCCAACTGAACACTTGTGGGATCAGCTTGGGCAGTTCGTGCTTGAGCGGCTGACTTGCGACAAATCCTGCTTGAGGAGTGGAATGCCGTCCCACAGCAGAGTGACCCGGCTGGTGACCAGCATTAGGAGGAGGTGCCAGGCTGGTGACCAGCATGAAGAGGAGGTGCCAGGCTGTTGTGGCTGTGTATGGTTCTTCCACATGCCACTGAAGCTCCTGACTGTTTGTTAAATGAATAAAATGTAAAATTGCCAATATGTCTTGTTTGTTCCTTGTTACTGATAGACTTCAATCATCCAATTCATCAAACAACACCAAACAAGAGTCAATAGCAACAGCAGAACAAGCTGTCTGGCATTGGCAGAGAAGATTTGCCAAATCTTTCATGGGCGCAACCCACATACTTAGCTGTGCTGCTCATCCCACAAATGCATGTTCCTTACAAATGGGGTACCGTTTAAAAGGGAAATTGACAGGCTTTCCAACGGTATACAATTTATTGCCAAGAAGCATTGTTACAACAGAGAAATAATCTACCAAACACAAATTTCCAAACTTTTTGTTCGATGTTTATGTATTAGTCCAAAAAAATAAAAATAAACATAAGGCTATAGTATGGGTATTTTTTCATTCTAAAAAAAACTTAAGGCTACAGTGTCATCTAAAATATGAAGAAAAAGTCATGTTGTTGAGCAAAACAAAAACTATGGTATATTAGCACAGGCACAGTGGTACAGTGGTTAGTGCCACTGACAAACAGTTGGAAGGTCATGGGTTCGATTCCAGCTCGAGACATGTATGTATTTGTCCAAAATAAACATTTGGCTATAGTATCACTTTTTTTCGGCCAAAAAATTTGAAACTTCATGTCGTCCAAAATGTCAGAAAAGTCATACTATAGCATGTCGTCCAAAATGTCACAAAAAAGTCATACTATAGCATGTCGTCCAAAATGTCAGAAAAAAGTCATACTACAGCATGTCGTCCAAAATGTCACAAAAAAGTCACACTATAGCATGTCGTCCAAAATGTCACAAAAAAGTCATACTATAGCATGTCGTCCAAAATGTCAGAAAAAAGTCATACTACAGCATGTCGTCCAAAATGTCACAAAAAAGTCACACTATAGCATGTCGTCCAAAATGTCACAAAAAAGTCATACTATAGCATGTCGTCCAAAATGTCAGAAAAAAGTCATACTACAGCATGTCGTCCAAAATGTCACAAAAAAGTCACACTATAGCATGTCGTCCAAAATGTCACAAAAAAGTCATACTATAGCATGTCGTCCAAAATGTCACAAAAAAGTCATACTACAGCATGTCGTCCAAAATGTCACAAAAAAGTCATACTACAGCATGTCGTCCAAAATGTCACAAAAAAGTCATACTATAGCATGTCGTCCAAAATGTCACAAAAAAGTCATACTATAGCATGTCGTCCAAAATGTCAGAAAAAAGTCATACTACAGCATGTCGTCCAAAATGTCAGAAAAGTTATACTATAG
Organism: Embiotoca jacksoni; assembly: GCF_022577435.1. Classification (NCBI taxonomy): domain Eukaryota; kingdom Metazoa; phylum Chordata; class Actinopteri; family Embiotocidae; genus Embiotoca; species Embiotoca jacksoni. The sequence continues at coordinate 1,163,682 of NW_027185388.1, read as the reverse complement.
CATGTCATCCAAAATGTCAGAAAAAAGTCATACTATAGCATGTCATCCAAAATGTCAAAAAGTCATACTATAGCATGTCGTCCAAAATGTCACAAAAAAGTCATACTATAGCATGTCGTCCAAAATGTCAGAAAAAAGTCATACTACAGCATGTCGTCCAAAATGTCAGAAAAGTTATACTATAGCATGTCATCCAAAATGTCAGAAAAAAGTCATACTATAGCATGTCATCCAAAATGTCAAAAAGTCATACTATAGCATGTCGTCCAAAATGTCACAAAAAAGTCATACTATAGCATGTCGTCCAAAATGTCACAAAAAAGTCATACTATAGCATGTCATCCAAAATGTCAAAAAGTCATACTATAGCATGTCATCCAAAATGTCATAAAAAAAGTCATACTATAGCATGTCATCCAAAATGTCATAAAAAAGTCATACTATAGCATGTCGTCCAAAATGTATAGTAATCTCCAAAAAAGACATGTGGAGCTTATTTATAGTTTTTGCATTGTTGTTGTTTGAAATATTGATTTTTTTTTTTTTTTAAATATTTTTTCCACTAAAAAAGTTCTCCTTTTCCCCCCTTCACCAGATGAATTCAGCTTCCTCGTGTGAGGTAAAAATAGAGAAAATGCATTTTTCAGTGGCGGGGTAGTTATATTAATACTTAATACTTCTGCTTCAATGGAATAAAGGGTTTTTAACTTCAGACCGACATGAGAGAACCGCTAGAAGTTATATAAAATACCCATTATTCATGCTGTGCATATGTTACCTTGTGTCGTGGCCGGGGGATACGAGGGAGTCTGAACGGCACTTTCCTCGCCAGGCGGCGCTCCATCATCCAGTAGCAGAAGCAGGCCAGCAATAAAGTGGCCAGCAGGATGGAGAGCTTGGCCTGAAAGAGAAGGACAAAAAAAATGGGTCTCAGACAGGACATGAAAAGAAAACTGAAGACATGCAAAGAGTGAACACAAAGTTTAGAGACTGCACCTGCTGTGCATGAATGGAGCGCATGAAGTATTTCCCCTGAGTTACACATGTTTTTCTGACCACTGATACGGGATGTGAGCATTTTCTGATTTCACCACGGATCTGAGCGAACAATACATTTGGCGGGAAATCTGTGGGGAATAGAAAGAAGTCGCAGGTACACACATCAGGCGAGTGGAAGTGGTGGGGAGAGACGGGGGGGGGGGGGGGTCACGGAAGGTCCCAGTAGAACTCGGTGTTGACAGTCTGACCCTGGGGGACAAATTCACGGTTGCACAACCCCGCCAATGTCAAAGAAAACCCACCTGGTGTCTCCCGACCTGACGCGCCTTCTTCGGTCTTGGACAGTGAAGCTCCGCCCCTTTTGAAACGTCACTCAGGGCACCGGCTCATCGCCTCATGCTTTCTGAAGCATTTCAAGGGTTTTCAAAGCCAAAAATTCCTCAAGTTTGACAGGAAATTTGGCATCCGCCCTCTGCTCAAGTCCACGGTGAAAATCACAAATGCGCACATACTCAATAAAGCGACCCAACAAGAAACACTTACACACGAAGGTTATAGTGTCTCCCCCCCCCCCCCCCCATGCGACTCACTGCGCTGCACACGTTGAGCAGTCTCTAAACGAAACAGGCAGTCACGTACCCTCATCGGCAGGTGGGACCACAGGTAGACTATGAAGATGGCGATGGCCTGCCACCAGTGATAGATGGTGTACACGAAGTCCAGTCGTTCTTTTTCCTCAGCGTACAGCATCCCGAGCAGAACTGGCACACGCACGGAGAGAAAAGGAGGTCACGCTGACACGTGCGGATATTTCATACGAACCCGCCCGGACGGCGAGGGCGATACTCACTGCTGACGCCGGTCCTGTTCAAGGCGGAGCCGAGCCCCCACAGCACCGAGATCACGAGCAGAGGAACCAGATACTTGGGTTCGTTGCGGGGGAGCGACAGCGCCAGGAGAACCACCATCAGCACGGCGTGCACGGCGGCGCCGCCGATCAGACACACGCAGCGGGGCAAACGCAGGAGGCAGAGAGAGAGGGAGGAAAACACGGCGCTGGAGAGCCCGTAGACGACGATGAGGAGCCACAGTTTGGTCAGGCCCAAGACGCAGACTCCGTAGGACTGCGGAGGAAATGGAAACAGAAATATTCAAGACGCGCGTTTTAAGAGTCCAGTTTGGCGTCCGGCGTACGAAACTGCGGGCAGCACCAGGGAGAATCCGGTGACGGCGAACAGCGTCTCGAACCCGCTGTAGATGAAGAAGGGGCAGAGCAGCCGCAGCCGGTAGTCCCTCAGGTGTTTGAAAGGCAGCTGGAAGATGTTTCCCCAGCCGATGCTGCGCAGGTCGATCTCCTCCGTCGGCCGGTAGGCGGCGCCGCACAGCGCGAGGAACTGTGGGTCGACAGGAAACACGGAAATCCGTTTATCGTCAATTCATCCGGAATAACTCAGAGTAGAGATTATTCTTTGTACATGCTTTTGATGGGCGGCTCTTAGAAGTCCGTTATGGGACGAAAATAACCACAGAAACACAACCAGTACTTGAAAGCTCAGTTTGAAACCAATGCATGCTGGGAAAAGCTCAATCCCCTGAAATGACTCATGAATTAAGGAAACACTTTACGCAATCGTTGCCTAACAATCCTAGTGTGTCTCAAAAATAAGTGGCGATAGACACGAACGCACATTTTAGTGTCAATTAGCTCATTGTTTTGGTTTCTAAGAATAGTAGAATAGAAATGATCAAATTCCAAGACTTCTTCTGTCTGGAAAAGACTTTTTAAAATTCCCTGATGATCCGTGGGAACCCTGTAAAAAGCAGCATTACTATGCCCTGATTATTATTTCCCTATAATATTATTAAAAAGACAACAAAAAAACGTGCAATTTTAGAGAGTCAGTGTGCGTGTGTCTTACGATGATCATGGCGAGGAAGGCGAAGCCCATGAGGACGCTCTCCACCTGGATGAGCAGCATTGAGCGCGGCAGGTTGACGAGCACGGTGGTGTTGAAGTCGGGGATCACGCCGCTGACCTCAGCACCTGGCAGAAGAAAAAAAAGAAAGTTTTATCATTTAGAAAAACAAAACCCAACAGGTTTTTAGTCTTAAAGACTTGGCTGTACGTTTAACACACGAGGGCCGCATCTCTGCTTTATATAAAATAATAAGTAATATTAGAAGTGGCATCACGGGGCTGACGCGTACATTAGAAAGCCGATTTCAGCCAGGACGTGTGCTTCCACTTCACGTACAGCCATGAAACTGGATTTCTGTGACACACAAGCGACACTTTCTCGGTAACAGTTCACTCGCTACACGACGACCTCTCCGTCCTGTCTGACCTCGTTGTCGTACAGCAGCCTGGACTTTTAAATCTCTTCTATCGGAGAGCGTTTCCTGATTCTAGCTCATTTTAAATGATCCACTTTTATTACTGTTTTACTTGCTCAATGGTTTATCTTACACAATTATTGCTTTACTTTATAGGATCCCCTGCGTTGCTAGATTTTATAGCTGGTTTGATTTCATGTGAGACTTTTGTACTGCAAGTTCAGAAAAGGGCAATATAAATAAAGATTATTATTATTATCACTTTACTTGAAGAAGTGCGTATAAGACGGTCAAGGACACCTATAAAAAAAAATAAAGGACTCCGTACAAATGTTTAGTATTTAGTGGTCGATTGTGTCTTTTTTTTAATATATATATATATATATATATATATACATATATATATATATAAAGTTTTTTGAGTTGGGGTTTTTTAAACTCAAACTATATAAAAGGGTAAATGTGCTAAAATCTAATTTGTTTAAACAGAACTGGAAAAGAAATCAAATTGCAGTTTTATGCGCTATTTTTCTTTTACTGTCAACTTCACACGACTGAAAAATAGCACAACACATAACTCTAATGAAATAAAGCTGTTTTTAAACACACAAACGAGATGTAACATGTTTAACAGAGAAGAACTTTCCCAAAATGGGGAACTACTCCTTTAATGCTATGTACAGTCTATATATATATATATATTATGTATATCTACGTGCATATTGTGGTCTTGAAAACTATTTGTGTGTAATCATTAATCAGTTAAAACAAAGTTGTTGTTTTTTTTCGTTATTGTGGTGATTTTTTTGTTGTTCTCTATTTAAACTTCATCTAACTCTTCAGATTCTGTGTTTTTTTCCTGCCTTCAGGGCCTCAACGTAAAGAGACTCAGTTTATCGTCACACATGAGGAGAGGCGCGAGTCTTTACCGCATTTCTTCACGTTATAGAGGGTGTGGTTGTTGTCGTGCAGGTAGCCGTTGAGGATGATGCGCATGGGGAACTCGGCGAAGACAAAACTCAGCTGAAAATAAAACAAGACCAAGAGACTAGTTTCTTTTTTCGACCTGAAAGTTTTGGGACGTTAAAAAATCGAAGCGTCGGTGAGCAGGAGAACCGGATGAAGACTCACGCTGAAGATGATGTTGAAGACCGACTGGAAGATGATGATGTAGCGGTGGCACGCTCCCTTCGGAAGCTTCTTCTGCTCCTGCACGTGGTCCTCCTTGTAGTTGACGTACTCGTAGTACTGCTGCGCCATCCTGCACGTGTTTTTGGTGTAAGAGACACAGGAGAGGGGTTCGCGCTGAAGACACATCCGACAAAGTGTTTTTTCCATTTCATGCTTCTTTTTTGCATTCAGCTTGGCAAAAGCATCAAACGCGAGACTGAAAAAGAGATTTTATTTTGCTGCTGCATTTATACCACGAAAAAAAAAAAAAACCTTGATGGCACAATGGGTGACAAAAAAACCCATCTCAGCTTGAATACAACAACACCGCACGGCTCAACAGGATTTTTAACAAAAGGAACCGGGCAAATTGTTCCTCAGAGTCTCGCATCGATCGTAACGGGTAGACCATGAAAACACGTGGCTGAAGTGGCTGACGGTGCTTTCTTCACAGCTTTTGTTAGCACAGATAAACAGGAGAGAATTTGTGCCTCATCAGAGGAGGCGTCTGCAGCTCCTTACAAGCCTGAAGTGTATTATCGATTTAATGGTAAACATTTTTAATGTTTGATGTCATAAAAGAGTCTCAACAAACAGCCTGGGCAATATTAGGTGACTTTAGATTGTATATATACTGTACTGGGTTCAGGTTGGAGATGATGTATATGTAGCATCATCCTTCAAGAGTGGATTGACTCGATTTTGGAGGCAGCCTCAAGTGGCCATTTCGAGAAACTGCGAGAGGTTGCGCCTCGCGAGTGGGCGGCGATAAGGGGTGGGGACTATTTGCATATTCAAAGATCTGCCTGTACTGAGCATAGACTGTATATAAATGTGGATTTAGCTTGCTTAAGCTGCAGTACCACCGAGTGCCACTAGGCCGGCTCCCAAAAAAGCCCTGGCTCCATAGACTCCCATTCAACTTCTCATGAAATACAAAGTCAATACATTTTTCATGAGTCACTATGGGGTGGTTTACTAAATTCCCTCCTTGTTCTTAAATTTCTTGGCCGGTAATCTGAAAATAATTTCATCGTTAATCAGATATTAGGCCTCAAAATGTGGCGTTTTTAGGGGAGGCGTCTGTTTGATTGACAGGTCTGTAGCGCAGTGAGGTTTTGGCTACAGGTGGGCGGGGCGTAGTGTCAGATCGAGGCAGATCCATTCCTCGCTCCTCCCCCATCTTATCCAAATATGGTCACTTCTGGTTTCAAAAGGGCGACGGACAAAATCCAAGTTCGAGGTTTTAGAACAGCGAGTGACAAAACCAACATGTGACATCACGGTTGGATGAAGCCAAAGGTGTCAGGTTACATCTGAGTAACTTTAAAGCACCTGTAAATGGGTCATTTTGATGAACAGATACTGAGTCAATGTCAAGGAGAGGAACATTGAATCAGTGGATCCTCCAAATTAAAAGACTTTGTTATGGGTTATTTTAAAAAAGGATATCAGACCTTTTTTTTTTCTTATTTTACAATCTTAAAAAAATGCACCGGCTTCATAGGGGTGAAAGTAAAAACATTCAGTATTCGGGTTTGAATCTTTGTTAGCGTGACACCTGTGTTTGTTTACTTATAAAATGGCAAAGATGAATTATTAAAGTTCGTCGTGTTTAAATCGAAGTATAATTTCATATGATGTAAGAGCAACCGTCCATGACGACGGCTGCTTTTGTTGGGTTGTTGTTGTTTTGTTTTTTCAAAGCGCTTGTTTGTGCTGCGACATCATCATATCGGGTTCACGGACAACATTTTCCACCCACACTTCCACGTCCACGCTTCTCACCTTGTGATGTAATTTCCAAGCGAGGCCCAGAACGGCACGATGACCACGCCGATCGCTACGGCCGACGGAACGAGGGTGTAGTAGCGCTCCCAGTAATTGGTTGACACGAAGAGCGCGTAGATTCCCGAGGCCAGGAACATCATCCACTTCGTACCGAGAAACCTGAAAGCGAAGGGAAAAAAAAAAAAAAAAAAGGGGCACGTAGAGAGAGCGATGATACATTCGGTTGAAATTAAAGCATTGTGTTTGTGTGTGTGTGTGTGCGTGTGCACGTGACCCCACCTGATGAGCACGGGGGTGTACAGGAGGCCGATGATCGGCGTGACGTTGATGCCCATCAGCATCTTCCGATCGATGTCCTCGAGGCCGAGGTTGCTGTACTTAACCTCGCGGTAGGTCATGTCGTAATGGAGGATGAGCTGCATCTGCAGGAGACCTGCGACACACACAACACACATAAAATAAAAAAAATAAAAATGTATAAGAGCACACAAAAGTCTGCTGCGTGTGCATTAATCTGCGTGTGATTTTTTTTTTTTTTTTTTTTTTTTTCTCCAAACAAACTCACCCATGTACACACTGTACACAATCATGGCTCCAACACTGGCCGCCAGGACATTCTTGACGACTCCCAGCCGCTTCCTCCGGTAGTATTTCCTCTCCTCCTCCTCCTCGTTGTACTCGGCCTGCGGGCCCAGAAACTCCTCCATCTGAAGGGGAAGAAGGACATCAATAAAAAAATTAAAAAAAAAGAAGTTACGCCTTCTGTTTTCTTTCAGGTTGTGATGTTTTTAAATCAAAGAAGTGTTGCAAGTGAAGATACGGATTTTCCTGAACGCAGCGGCAGGTTTTCCTCACCTGACCCTGCATGTTCACTTCCTGCCCCACATTCAGCAGCTCGTTCATGCCGCCGTTGGGAGGTGGTGCCGGGAGCTCCTCGGCATCCACGATCAGTTCTTCTCTGTCAGCTGCCTCCATCTGGTGACCGAAAAGGACCGTTACACTCGATGAGAAGTGGGTTCACCGCAGGTCGTTCAAACCAGTACATGGGCCTGGAGGGGCAGCGCTGTTGTTGTCAAACTACAAACTAATGAAACTACATTAAAACAAGCTTTTAAAAGCTACATGATGAATTCAGGATTAAATCCGAGGAATATATAAATCAGTATATAACGATTAGCTGAACTGAAGAACTTTTAATTATGATCTGATCCAGTTCACCTTCGTTTCTAATTTAATTTTATAAACTGCTTACATGTCACACAGCCAGCCACCTTTTTTTTATTATTATTATATTCGTATATTTATGGTTTTATTACGTTATTTCAAATTTCTAAGTTTAGCTTTGAAACACTGAAAGAAATACAGACAGCTTAAAAAAGGACATATTTAAAATGGAAAAAAAAAATGTTGGACTGACATCTGAATAAAATAGAAATTCAAGTGTATGAGATTTTATAATTTAATTATATTCTAAAAAAAAAAAATTCCACTGGTATTATAGCAGCAATGTATCCTCCCTTTATCTCATTTCCAATACATACTGCCTTAATTTCGTATTTGTTTTATGTTATTTATTAAACGTATGTCCTCTTTGGAGATGATGTTTCTTTCATATATCATCATATATGTTATATTATACAGGATAGGAGTGGTAATTGGAATAAGTCTTGGATTGATATTGGTAGGATCGGTGTTCTTTTTTTAAATAAAGTGATTTTAGGGAAGAAAAAATAAATCCTACCATGCTTTTCCAAAAAAGCGAAACAGCCCTTGGTAAAAATAAAAATATGCGATTCCACCACACCCCCTTTTTTGACCCTCCTTTCTCCCCTAATAACTATTATACAGTCCCTAATTGAATCATTTTTAGCAGCTTTCTCTGCTAATAAATTGGATCTCTTTACCTTTGAGTTTAATTTAGCCAGCGTTTAATATCATGTGCATTTATGACAAACTCAGACTAAAAACCACGTGGTTGTGAAAGAGGATCTGACCCCTTTTCTCTGAAATGTTCAGTTCTCTTCTCACAGACCTGAGAAGCTACGTGGCTCAATAACTCAAGGTCAACATTTAAACCTAATTCTGCTCCAATTGTACTTTCTGATATATTTTGTTGGACAATACGAACTTCTGTAAAAATTCACAAAAACTGCTTTGTTTTGTTTTTAAACACACCTGAAACACACCTGAATAAAACAGCTGGTTTTACCACCCTGCAGACCTTGATAATCACTCACCATGTTATTCGTGCGGAGCTGGACCAGAATAAAAAAAAGTCGGTCCTCGTTAAAGACAGAAAAGAAACGGACACGACTCCCTATGAGGTCCCTCTGCTGCTCGTTGGTTCCTCTTTCCGAAGTACAATGTGCAGGAATAAATAAAAAAAAAAAGTTTCTCGAGGGAAATGAAAGTTAAGTTGGTCTTCACTTCCTCGAGGCTGCTTCGCTCTCTTAAAGGTACAGTCGCACTTTTCATGAAGCCCCGCCCCCCCTTCGCGGAAGCACGATTACACGTCATGACGACGTCAAGATGAACCTGTTTTTATTAGTTATTAATTACAACAACAACAACAACAACGTGTACAGCTTTTCCACTGAGCAGACAAACAACTGCTTCACATGAATAACAAAAATAATAATAATAATTAAAAAAAAAAAAAAATAATAACATGGTCCACTGACACACAGCAGTGTAAACTGACATACATGACAAATGAAGTTCAGGCCAGCTTTTTATCTCAAAAGACAAAACAGGCACCATGCAGGGCTGAAAACAGTCGACTGCATAGCGTCTCATTTAATAAGACATTTTGGCTCCACCTGCACATCATGAAACCCAGCGCACGCCCTCATCTGTGGTTCTGATTTACTGTATCTTTAATGTTTTTATTGTCACACAAGGATGTCTGTGTTTATCTGGATGTCCTCTTGTGTTGCAACCTCGTGGAAAAAGCAACCCGTGTGTTGCGTTCACTGCCTTTAAAAAAAAAAAAAGAAAAACAGAAAAAGAAAAGAAAGACTGGACTCGAATAATTATTTGTGCTTGTTCTTTGACCTGCTTGTACCACAACGTTTTTCCATTTTGTGGACAGCTAAAAAAAAATAAAAAAATAAAAAAAACAAGCACCAAAGTCCAGCCTTGAAATAAAATGACAACTCCGGGCCTCTTTTTTTGTTGTTTTTTTTCCTTTCAGATCCGGTAACAGATCCAGAGAGTCTTTATGCTGCTGCTCCACTCGGCGCTGCATCCAGGAGGCGGTTCCTGTCACTGAACCCCACCCCACCCACCCCACCCCCACCCCCAGGCCGCATTAACTTTTTTAATTTTTTTTTTTTAATTGTTTTTTCACACCCACCCTTTTATTTAAAAGTCTCTCATATTAAAGAAATCCCATCCCATCTCTAGCCGCTCCCGACGGCCGCCTTCCTCATCATCTCCTCGTCCTGGACCGAGAGCTCGGTGAGCTTGCGTCCCAGCCGCTCGTGGAGGTCCAGGTATTTGGCCACGCAGCGGTCCAGGCACACCGACTCGCCCTTCGTCAGCTCCGCCTCCTTGTAGTGTGGCGGCACGCACTTCTTGTGGCAGGCGTTGGTCATCCTGAGAGAAGAGAGGAAGCCCGGACGTCAGTCAGATCAAAGCCAAGCCCACATTTATTCAAACGGGTATTTTTTAAAAGGTCTGTTGTTGTTTTGATATCATTGTTGGCGTCTTTTTGGTATCGTAACTTTTATTTTGTATTTATTGTCGTGAAGCACTTTGTGACTTGTCTGCGAAAGGTGTGATATTAAATCAACTTTCTTATTTACTCGGATCGAGACTCGTGCTGCGTTCAAATGCGGTCGTATTTCCCGCGTACACGAGAAGAGTCCGTATGATCGGCGCCCTCTTGTGGTACTCACGACGTCAGAACTCAAACTTTTCTATAAAGCATCGAGTTCACGCTGACGTTTACAGAAAGGTCAGAGGTCATGGAAGTTTATCTTTCGTCGAATGTTAAGCTAATATATTTAAAATTTAGTCACGTCGAGTTTATTTTCATAACTTAGATAACAGTCTACATCCGAGGAAAATGTTGATCTTCCCGACGGCCTCATGTTTTCCTTCTGTGTCTTTACAGATGAAAATAAACAATATTATTTAATAATAATAAATGTTGTTGTTGTTTTGTTTTTTTAAAAGGACAGTTTAAAAGTGAAACGTGTTTAATTTACCAAAAATGTGCATCGAGAAAAATTTTAGGGAATATTTTCTGCAAAAAAAGTTTGCTTGCACCAAATCTTTTTTTGTTTGTAAAATTGAATCGTTCATTTAAAAATGTCCCCACCTGGAATTAAAACAACTACTAACACATTGTCTCTTATGTATAGGCCTGAATTATACATGAATGCCTTTAACTGTCTGAAACTAGTTCGTAAATACAGTTTAAATCCTCCAGTTATTCCCCATAAAAAACAGGATTTCTCCACCACGCATTTTTTTTTCCACAGTAAGAAATACACTAAAGCGTCACTAATAACATGACTGGTGTCTCCGCTCTATTCAAACGTCCCCGTAAGCCGTGACGACGTGTTGCAACACACAGACACAGGAGTCGACCGTCATTAACCGACTGGCAAAACATCATCTGTAATAATAAAAAGTTAATTATTCATAGTGACCGACAACATTAACGATGCAAATGTCAGTGTTTGTCGAGGTAATTATGTTTACTGGTGTTTAACGCAAATATCCTCCATGTGTGTACCCATTTCTCACACACACACACACACACACCACACACACACACACACACACACACACACCTGTTCAGTTTAATTTAATTCAATACAAGATCTACTGTAAATTCAATTTAATGTGTTGTAGTGCAGCAAACCACTGACGCTAATAAACGTACAATAAGAAACATAGATTGATCAGAATTTCTGACAATGTCAACAAAACAAAAAAGTTTTTTTTTTTTTTTTTTAAGTAGAATTTTTAGCTGTTATATTAAATTTCACAGGTGCTATTAAAACTAAGTTCACAGAGCACTTAACTATGTGCTTGGTGAGTTTAGAAAAGTCAAATTGATGCGTGTTCATGAGCCCAAACAGAATCCAGAAATCACCTGATCGTGATTATTTGAAATGACCGCAATCATTCAGCATGATTGTTTGGATTGTTTACATTCATCTGAATAAAAACAGCTTAATGAAACTAACAGAAACGTTGTGTTTACATCACTACTTCCTAAATGATTTCCACCATTTGAGGTTTGACTGGCGCTTTTTTTTTTTTTTTTTATTGATCTCTGAGTGGATAATTATATATATTGATTATTGGAACCTGTCATTGGCACTCATTTCTTATAGACTTTGTATATTTAAGTTATTTATGTAATTTCTTCCCTGTAAAATGTTTGTTTTCATTTCAAGATTAATTATTGTCGTTACTGTCAACATATCTGAAATATTCAATCGTGCAGATGATAATTTTGTCACTCGGTTTGGTGCATTTTTATTTACTTAGTCGTAACTGAGGGTGTAAGAAAATACCAACATATTTCAGTATCATGAAATTATGTTTTGAGTCTCAAAAACACTATTGGTTTTTAATTCATAGTTTACATGGAAATGTCTTTGGCACAATGTGGCTTATATTCCTGACCACTAAATAAAGGTGTTGAAATTGATCTCCAGACATTTGACTCTTTATAACTCCAACATAACGTAAACTAAGACGGTAAGTCGTGTAAAGTTGCACAACCTGCATTTATACAATGGCAGATTTCCTTAAATTCGATTATTTTGTTTTTGTTTTTGTAAAAACACGTCGTTTTTCTCACAGTATCCCGATATATTGAATCATAACCCCCGTATGGTGATTCACTATATAATTTGCACCAATACAAAAATCCCTGTTCATAAAGTGTCATCATTAGTAGATCATTTTAAACAAACTACAAAAAAAGACAACACACTAAAGATGCAATGTGGAAAAATGGGAGAACAAATACATTGAAATGTATTTTATCCAATTATGCTTAAGAAAAATATTAATTCCAGCTTTTTTATATATATATATACATACATATATGTATATATATATATAATATTAGACCATCTTCTTGATCACTTGATAAATTGAAGCCCTACAAACTATTTGCACGTGCTTGTTGTTTTTCAGATGCAACTCTGATTTGTCTATTTTTAGGTCACGTGATTCTATAATTTAATATATGTTAATACGTTAATCAGGGTGTCTTCTCGAGGCCTGTAGACTACAAGAGCTTTTAGACTGAGCATCATATAATCCTGCAGTAATCTTTAGGTTTGCAGCTGCCAATCAAAGAGGAGCTCTGAATCTGAATTTATTTCACTTTCACATCAGCTTTAAGATTAAATATAACATAAAATGCAAAGACACGCGAAGGTCACGATCGTTTCAACCCACTGTGACGGTTGGATGAATTAAGAGCCGGTTTTAGCTTCGTGGTTTAGCTTGTTGGGGGGGGGCTTTACCGGTTGTACATGTCAGCCATCATCTCCACCTCCAGCTCCGCCGCCAGCTGCTGCGCCTTCATGGGGTCCATGTCTCCGTTTCGGGGCTGCTCGCACCCGGCCTCGATCTCACAGCGCACACCGATCCGCAGAGCCTCTCCGCGGGACAGCCGACCAGGATTCAACCCCTCTGCTGCTGCTGCTGCTGCTTCTTCTGTAACCTTCAAAACCCGCAAGAAAAACACGTGTGTACCGATTCCCGTCGTCCCCACTTCCGCTGTCAATAAAGTTGCATTCAAAGCGGGAGCAAAGAAGGTAGCGCGCCCTCTACCGGCCACCCTGTGTATCGCTCACGGTGTTTTTGAGACATTAAAAACGCTTCCATGAAAACTGTTTTTAATAAATCATAATCTTAATACTTTACCTCAAACAAACTTTACAAATACAAAAATAAAATAAAAGCTCTTTTTTTTAACAATAGTTACTCACAAAGGGACACAACACAGCTGAAGTGCTTTTACCTTAATTTCACTGAAAATATAAAATTGTATAAAAAATTATTAACAAATAAAAGTGGTAAATATAAACAACAGTAAGAACTTTTTTTTTTCCTCTTTTTTTTTTTCTTCTTCTACATCATTAACATCCATTGAAACATTTTATTCTGAACTAAAACAGGTGAAAACCAGATCCACGACACTTGAGATTTGTTTTAGTTTTTTCTCCGGGTAGTGAACGACGGCAGCAACATAAAAAGGAAGTAAAACTCGACCACACAACAGACTTAAATGTGGCATCTTTGTGAACAAATAAAACCAGACAACATTATACTTTGCGCACGGAAAAAACGAAGCGGCGAACTAATAAAAGAGCACAGGTATAAAAAAAAAAAAAAAAAAACGCCGACGTCGTCACTCCGCCTCGTCTCCGGTCACGTCGACCTCCTCTTCGTCTTCGTCCGCGGTCGCGTCCGTGTGGCGGAGTCCGTCCTCGCGTTTTCCGGTCTGAGGAACGTTTCCCGGAGAGTAAAACATGACGTCCACCTCCTCTTCATCCTCTTTCTCCTCCTCCTCTTCTTCTTCTTCTTCTTCTTCTTTATCGCAGCCGGAGGTCGCTGACCGGAGCGGCTCGGGTCTCTCGGGGTCGCGGGGGAGCGAGACGCGGTTCGAAGCCGCCGCCGCCGCCGATCCTGCTGCTGCACACGACGTACCTGCAGAAGAAGAAGAAGAAGAAGAAGAAGAAGAAGAAGAAGAAGAAGAAGAAGAAGGCAGGTTGTTTTTTTTGTTTGTTTAATTCTTTGAGTTCAGTCACGCTTCTTGTTTTGGGGGAAGAGACCTTCATTTATTTGCCAGTAGAACTGAAAACCAGTTTTTCACAGTCTCAGAAAATGTTACAGCAATTTCACAACTGGTGTCATTATTAATAATTATATTACAGTTGCATTGTTAATTAGAATTTCACTGGCGGTGTGAGAGTTTGGAGGCGCAAATGTAGAAACTGTTTTTTTGACCGAGCGTTTTATGAATGAACTTTTTGAACACGTTTTAGTTTTTTTTTTTTTGCTCGGCATTAAAAGTTATAAACAGGACGCCTGCTTTGAGGGATTCTTTAAGATGTTCGACGTGTTGATGTCCGTCCACGTTGTTCGTTAAACTGGACATCTGTAGACAAACCTCACGCTCGATCGGACGAAGATGCTCACAAAATGGAAAACAACTGAAATTCTCACGAGCTTGAAACGGCAGCGAAAATGTCTGAAAGCCAAAAAGAAACGCGCTCTTCGTCTGCGAAGGTTAAATTCCCGCCGTCTCGAACGAAACGCACGAAACACTTTAAACGTGTCGGTTCTCCTGCGTACGAACCGCTGCAGTCGCAGCATGTGTTGCTGTTTTAACGGTCTGCAAAATAAAAACAATTCAAATTAAAAAACGATAACTCGTCCGGATCGAAGAAAAAAAAAAAAAAACAACCACATTTTCGTACCTTCGTCGAGAGTCTTCATCGGCCGCTCTTCTTCCACCCGATCGTCTTCCCAACTGCTCGAGCTGCTCGTTTCGTCTCTCCGTGACTTTCCGTCCTCGGCCGCAGACGTCTCGACGAGTCGACGGAGATGCTTATCGACTCCTTCTCCGCTTCCCGTCTCTTCGACGTCGACGTCCGTCTCCGGCTCCTCCCCCGACCCCTCCGGTGTTTCGTCTCCGTTAGCCTTCGATCTTCGTCCTCCGTCTCTCGCGGCTTCGTCCGCTTCCCGGCTTTCCTTCGGCTTCCTGCTGTTCGAGTGCCGTCGTTTGACGAGTTTCTGAAACTCCTCCGGGGAGGCCGTCCGCGGCCGTTTGCTCGCTCCGTCGTCGTCGTCGTCGTCGCGTTCGGTTTTCACGACGTCCTCCGGCGGAGTTTTCTCCTCTTCGCGTCGGCTCCTCCGCTTCGTCCTTCTGTCGCTTTCCACGTCGTGGCTCTTCTTTCCGGCGACGGCGGGAACGTCGTCCCGGCTCTCTTCGTGCTTTCTCTTCGGCGGTCTTCCTCGTTTCCTCTTCGGGAGCGAGACGACGCCCTCCTCGCTCGCGATCTTCGCTCTGCAGACGACGGGTGTGGACACGGAGGAATGCGAATTGCTCGCCGGGCCTCGGGACGTTTTCAGGAGGCCCCTGGTTCCGATCCGACTGCGCTGCGTACCGAGATCTCCGGTTTTCTCCGCGACACTCTCCGAGACGGACGACCCGCTCGTGATTTCTCTTTCCTTCAGCGGCACGTTGCTGCTCGACAAACTCGCGGGACAAAAGTTCTTGATGCCGTCGTCGCCCTTCGAGTCTTTGCGTCCCAAAATCGAACCGTCCCGTGTTTGACTCGAGCCCTTCGTCCTCCTCTTCCTCCTTTTAGGTGCCTCGGCTTTTAAGCTGTTCTTCGTCTTCTTGGTGTCAGATTTCGTTCTCCTCTTTTCCGCCCCGTACGCGGCGAAAGACTCCGTTTGATTCGGTTCCTGCCGCTGCTTCGACCTCCATCGGTGGTTTGCGTCCCGCGGCGAAGACGCACTTCTGTTTTCCGTGATGGCGCTGAGAGGAAACTGCAGCGTTCCCGGGTTTTCTGCGAGCAGCGGTCGCCTGAACAACGACGGCGGCTGCTGGAAGTCACTGCGAGGGTTCGTCGAGTTGCCGGGGAGAGGCGGACGTTTGGAGGCACGAGACCCCAGCGGAGACAGACACGGAGGGAGCCGCATGTCGTCCGCGCACCGCGAGGGGACAGCGTGCTCGGGCTGCGTCTCGGTCAGCGGCAGAAACTGAAGGGCGTACCGGTCGTCCCGCGAGGACGTTTGCTGGAAAGCTGGGAAGTAAAGTTTCTGCCCGCCGGGGAAGAAATCCGAGGCGACGACGGATCGTGGCGCCGCGGCTTCGGGATGCCGAGAGCTCGAGGACGGCGGCGTCGCCCGGCAGCTCGGTCCGTCGCTTCGCACCGAAGGTCGGACCGCCGGGTCGTACCGAGGAGGGAGGAGCTGCCGCTGGATCGCAACATCTGGATGCCCGGCCGGGTTCTGAGCCGCGAAGCAACGAGAGGTACCTGCGCAACAGGTGGGAAAAGGAGCGTCAGTCCGTCTGAAATCACCAAATCTGAGGCGGTTCGGGTTTCGAGTGGCGGTTCGGAGAGGAAAAGGTCTGACGAGGAGGAGTCGGAGACACTGAAGTCGGGTTGAAGTTGGACTGCTGAGGCGATCAAATAAATACATTTGCAGTGTTTTTGCTTTCCTTACGTCCGCGCTGACACTTTAGCAGACTGTAAAATGGAAAATACAAAACTGAACTATTCAAACACTTCAGTCCGCGGTAAGAAACAGGCAGATTTTTATACGATCGATTCTTGTTTACACACATTTTTAAAGCAATATTTTTCCACAGTTCGAGCTGCAGGATAGTAAAAACATAACATGCAATCTGATGACACATACTCGGGCTTTAGCAGGTTGCCTGCATGTTTCAAAGTGTAGTATTAGTATTTCATAGATCCACTGGAAGGATCAAAATTAAAATAAAACATGAGATGAATGACTGAACAAATGTGGAAGGTTTTCCCCAAATAGCCTGATAGACAATTAAAATCTCTTCAACTGTAGTTCACAAAACCTTTTTCTTTTATGATTAAGAAAAAAAATGCATTAAGAGCAAAAGTCCCGACCTGTTTGTGTCGATGAGGTTCCACTCGGAGCCTCCAGGTCCTGGAAGAACAAACATCCCGCGGCGGCGCCGACGACGCCGTTCACCCGACTGCGGCCCGCCTCGTTCTCCGAGACCCGACAGACGGTCGGCGCCGCGTCGCGGCTCGGCCGCGACTCCTCGCGGCCCGTCTCCAAGCCGGGCAGGATGTTCAGGCCGATCATGATGTCCTCCAACAGCCTCTCCATCTGCTCGTCGGTCTCCTCCGCGCAGCCCTGAGGCTGGCCGAGCGCCGCCGGCTCCGGCTCGCCGCTTCGGTCTGGAGGGTAGCAGCCGTTGGAGAGCGGCGGTGGCGGCGGGTCAAAGGTCGTGTTGGGGTGTTCTGTTCGTTCGGGGGAGCGGACGGGAGCCGGTCGAGGATTCTCTGGGTTCTGAACTGGGGACATGTGGACGGTGAAGGGAGGCGGTCGCACCTCGTCCGGGTCGAACTGTCCCGTTATGTCGGAGAAAAACTATTGAAAAGATGAGTCGCAGGTCACACATCAATTAATGGGGCAACTTTAGTGTGATAAAGATTCAATTATTCAAAATTTTTAAAAATGCAAAAAGTTGCCTTGAAAATAATTTACCTCAAATACCTCAAACTTTCTATTTTTCTTCTTGCAGCTGTTCAACTTTAAGATATTTCAGTGGTTCTCTCTTTTTTTTTTCCTCGTATACCCTTCGGTACATGCAGTTTAAAAGTTATTCCCTTTGAAATGTGCTGTAAAACACACTTTTGTCCATAATGTTAAAACTTTTATTTGAAGCTCACCAAAAAATACTTTCGATGAAAACAAAAATGAAGAAAAAAATAAATGAACTGCAGATCTTACACACCAGATTCCCCCCCCAAACAATTATCACGTTTGTGCTGCAATTTGCATTTAAAGCATTTTTAAGATTGCCACATTTTTTTTTTAATGATTTTCCCCAATTTTTCATGTTCAAATTAAAAGCCTGATAATTCTCTGGATATGTTAAATTCCAATCAAAGCTGGTAAACATGTTTTTATCAATTCTAGTCTCTCGGCCTTTTTAAGCAAGAGAAATATTTCATTTATGTGATTTCTTTTTCGTATTTGATATATTTTTGTCACTTTAGATTTTTTTTTCTATATGTCAATAATCTATTTCTAATATCATTTTATCTTATATTCATGATGATGATTGCAAAGCTTCCTTGAAGGGTAATTACTATGTCTGCGGTGGAGCGCATGATGAAACAGACCTGCTGTCTATCGAGCTCGAGGCGATGAAATGACTTCAACATTTGCATCATACGACCGTTCACTTCTTGCAACGCGAGCTGGAAACAACTCGCCAAACTTGAAGGTCGAAATCAAGACGCCTCATTCGACAGAGATTCTTCAGGTGCTTTTTTTTTTAGGGTTTATGGTCACTTTACAGTCTATGTAAATAAAAAAAAATTAAAAAAAGGAACTTATTGTCAAATCTTCGTATGAAACAGCCAAAATCCGATTCAACTAACAAAATCCTAGTCGTTTGGTTCGTTATACTTTTAATCTGTGAGCTCTCACAACAGTAAGAGAGAGCTGGCTGAGCTCCAAAATAAAGTTCAAATTAAAATCATTATCACAGACAAACACTGTGCTGCCGTGCTGATTATTAAGTTAATTAAATCCAACATTGTCGCTTGGTTTAGAGGTAATTTAGTTACGCAATTAACTCCAAAATAAAAGTTTATTACCATAAACTGTGTACCACTTTATGACCTCGATGCCTCCATGAGAGTAAATGTTATCTTGACTGCCAGACGTCACCGAGACTAATTATTGAGCCTCTATTGCAACTCTGCAGATTAAATGCCTCTTAATTGTAGTGAATGAATTTCCACAATACATGAAAATCATCCAATTAAACCACCGTAAAAGACTCTGTTGCATTTCTCCACCTCGGTCAGGCAGTTGATAGCTGAAACCGTCTCATCGGCGTCTTGTGCGTTCACCACCTCCCACTCGGTTCCTTCAGTCGTCCTCCTCAGCTTCATCTGCACAGAGGAGACGAAACACCGAGGCGATGACATGAGGGGACAAAAAAAAAAAAAAAAAGAGGCTTTTTTTTTGTTGTTGTTTGTTGTGACAGTCTGAAGACACCACAAACACATCATGGATGAAGACAAGTCGTCAATTCTGCCATAAAACGAAATCTTCGAATATTCTTTTCCATTTTTGAAAGTCGTGACGGCTCTTCGGGGCAAACGGAGACATGACTCAAACGTTTAGACAACAGAGGTTGGAGTGAAACCCGGAGGGTTTTTTTCCTTGACGGTGAAATGAGTCATTTCTCTTCAGCAGCAGGTCGCAAACAAAACAACAGGATCTCTAATTAGGCCGAAAGATTATTTTTAAAAGAAAAATCGCACTGAAGGTTGGTTCAGGAACAAGAAGGTAAAAAAAAGTTCATTAAAGTTGGACATCTGTGAAAGTTTTGAGGATTTGTTAAACAACAGGCAAAAAGAGAGGTGACAGAAAATGAGAGATGTGACAACTTGGGGATTCAAGCTTTTTGTCACTTCGGCTCCAAAACTGTGAAACAAACTACCTGTTAGATATCAGGGAAGCTGCTCAGTTAATACTGTTAAAGAAAGCTCAAAACATATCTCTTTACACTCATTTTATCTGTTTCTCATGCATCTAATTTCTTTTCTATATATTTAAATGTTCCTTTATATCTTGTTTTTATGTCAAACACTGGAAGTCATTTTCTTGCTGTAAAGCACTTTGAGCTGCATTTCTTGTATAAAAGGTGCTATACAAATAAAGTTTATTATTACTATTATTATTAACTTGAAAAGGGGATGTTGCAGTTTGCGGTCGAAATATTTGCCATCCCACAGTCTACGTCCTTCTCAAACGACGTCCCTGAGCTCCTCGTCTTCTTTTTAAATGCCCCTCATAAAAACATATTTCCATAAGTGTGCCTTTCGAGGGTTTGTGGTCTGAATTATTTTATCCTTTAAATCAGTTCATGAGACTGAAGTTTATCCAAAAAAATTATAAAATCTCCAAATCATATTGATTTTGATGCTTTTATTTCTTTTGTAAATCACTTTGTAATTCTGTTTTAACAAAAGCTACAAAAATAACGTTTTATTATCATAAACAAAGGCTGCAAATTTGCAAATCAACAATCTGCAGATCAGCCGTGTAATTTATTTTTTTTTTTTTAATTTTGCCTTATTGCAGAGGTGTGATTTTTACATTTTACTAACACAATCAATTTGTAATCTCACCTAATTTGCCAATAAGGATTTATGTAAACGCAGCGAAAGAGAATTTAGTCCAGATTACTTTCTGAGAGAATATTTACGATGTCTTACCCGGACAGAAGTCTTGGTGTCCGTATCCTGCTGCATCTTCTTCATACTGTTCATGTTCTTCATCCCAGCGCAGGCGTGCGTCGGCCTCGTCTCCGTCCATTTTCCTCTTTCATCTGCTGACATCTCACGTCCGTCGACCCGGCCGTCCTCCTCCGCGTTTCCTCCGTTTGTTCCTCCGTCCTCCGGCCGCGTCCTTTCCTCAGCCGTCGCCTCCACGCGGCCCCCAGAATCAGGTGCCTCCCGGCGGGCGTTTTCTTCTTCAGCTCTCGGGGAGTTCGAATCACCGCTGGACAAAGTTGACGTGGGATTTGCTACGCTGGTAAATGCGGCGTCTCCATCGGTGGGAACGGTCGGGAAAGCTGTGACGCTACGTTGTTTGTCCAGAGGGATGTTTGGGGGCTGCAAAGAGACAGAAAACTCCTCCTCGCTCTGAGAGGACGCAGCCTCCGGGATCGGAGGTTTGGTTCGGCCCGACTTTCCTCCGACGTTAACAGTCTGCGTGCTTCTGGAAACACGACTTCTCCTTTTAAAAGTTTCATCTTTCCTTCCGGCCGTCTCGGTCTGAACTTGCAGGCTTTCTTGCCTCCTCCTGCCGTCTACTTCTGCGTGAAAGCCGTTCTCTCTGCGGCTCCACGGACTCCGACTCTTCTCCCGGAGCTCGCCGTCCTTCGTCCGCGCATCTTTCGGTCCCTCGGCGAGGTCTGCGATCCCAAACTGGCGGGCTGCCGCCAGCACGTCGTCCTGCTCTCCGCCTCTCTTGACCGCCATCTCCCCGGAGTACAGCAGCCCGACCAGCTTCAGCAAGGTCTCGGCCTTCACAGCCTGCAGCCGGAGCTGGCGCCTCTCTCCGGACGGAGGAGACGGGGAGGCGGACAGCCTCTGAGACAAGTAGGGGCTGAGAGCTGCCAGGACACAGCCGTGGGCCGGGACGGAGATACCTGCACCGAGAGGAGAAGTTGGAGGAGTTAATCACGTATTTCCTTCGTGTTTAAATCTTTTTTTTTCTTTTAATCATCTGGTGTTGTTGTGGTCCCCGTCTCACCCTCAGCTTGCAGCAGGGTGTCACAGAACCAGGTGCTGTTCTGTTGTTTCTGCAGCTCTCCAAGAAGCTGCGTCTCATAACCGGGCCACCAGTACCTCTGCATGTCCTCATAGGGAGCTGGGGCCAAAAAAAAAAAAAAAATATGGACAGAAAAAGCTTTGAATGAAGGAAGATGGTTCAAATTATTGTGATTAAAAAAAAAAACACACAAAAAAAACACAAAATATCATCTATTGCACAATAACATTGTGCAGAATGAATTTCTAGCTGAGAAAAATCAGCTCATTTCCTGGTTGTTAAAACAGTTAAAACATTTAAAACTCGTTTTGTGGTCTTGTTATGATTGTGACTGAAATAATGTGGACGCAACTAGCATTTAGCTTAGCGTTTGTTTTGGACAGCTCACCAACTCTCGCGCGATGAGCTCGTGAACTTCACGCGACTTTACTTTTTTTTTTTTTTTTTTTTTTTTTATCTTTAAACAAATATATATATTTTTTTTTTACGAATAAATTGAATTAATTCTTCTTTCTATTAACCTTAGCTGCCCTCTTTAGGCCGCGTGGTATTAATTACACAAAATATTTCCTCCATCATATTTTTTTAACGAAGTCCAAGCTAACAACTCGGAGCTATTGCGCGAAATATCAACAGCAAAAATATGGCGACGCAAATATTCCGACAAAAATTACACCAACAACTTCTTTTGCAAACAACAGCCTATAAATGTGCTAATTAAAATGTTTTTTTTTTATTTTTTTTAAATGATTTAACACGTCTCTGAGCTACATTAACGTCATACACTGGGGCTAACGTGGAGTAGCTTCTGCTTCAAAATTACACTTACCGGTATTTTTCTGTATCACGAAAAGGTGTTTTAAGGACAATATAATTTTATTTTAAATACCGTCGGGCGTTAAATCCTCAAATTAAGGACACAGAATCATGAAACGTGCAACTCTGCACCCCCCCACACCTGTTATTTTGCGTATCTGAAGGAGCGTGAAATCTAACAGCGACACCTACTGGCCGCTTTGTGAAACGACACTGAGCTCACGTCAAATAATAAATAAATACAAACTTCTTCTTTTTTTTTTTTTACAGTGGAAATGATGGAAGAAGTATTCAGATTGTTTTACTTAAGTAAAAGTAACAATACAACAATGTAAAAAAAAAAAAAAAAAAATACTGCATTGCAAGTAAAAGTTATGCATGAAAAGTCCTACTTAAGCAAATGTACATAAGTATTGTATGTATTTAAAGTATTAAAGTAAAAAAAAAAGTACATCGGTGCAGCAACATGTAGGTAAAGTATAAGTAAAGTATGTCCTGGTTTGTTCCCTCTGGTTGATATATTATCATATTTACTAAATGACTAAATATATTTACTTAAGTGTACATTTGAGGTATTTCTAGTTTACTTGTAAGTTTCCAGTTTTATGCACCTTTATACTTCTGAATATAATACGTTTTACTTATTTGTGTAGCAGATTTAGTTGCTAGTTTCTTTTACGTTTTGCAGATAAAACTTTTACCTGAGGTTTTGAATGCAGGACTTTTACATTAGTGGAATTTATGTGGTATTAGTACTGCTAATGGAGTAAAGTACCTGAATACTTCTCCCATCACTGATTATATACATGACATCATATATAATATGTCATACTGTATATAAGAAGCATCAGTGTGTGAGCAGAATATGTAACTGTTTCAGCTGATGCAGGTGGAGTTAGTTTGAACTACTTCATATACAGTTTTAGAGGAAAAAACAAGAGTTTTGAAATTGGATTTTTTTTTTTGTGTGTGTGTGTGTTTGATGTAATTTTTCATTTTTGGACATATTGGATTGTTTGAACTTTTATTTAAATGACACTACGCAAGAAATTAAGAGGGAAAAATACCTGTACCACAGATATTTTTTTTAAAGACATCAGAAGACAAACAAGTTGGAAAACACTGGTTAAATCTTGAACAATGTTGTATTTAAACAGCTTTATTGTGAAAAATCTTCATCTGGAAAGTATCTGAAGCTGTCAAATAAATGTATTGGGAGTTGAAAGTACAATATTTACCTCTGAAATATAGAGTAGAAGTATAACGTAGCATCAAATGGAAAAACTTCAATACCTTGAAATTGTGCTTCAGTAAATGCACATCATTCCTTCCCACCACTTCTATTTATATTAAAAACAGCTCCTTCCTGCTTTATTACAAAAGTATGATAAACAATAGTCAAAGGAAAAACAAAGGCGTTGTTGAGAAATCATTTTCTTTTTTATTAAAAACATTATTGCTAGTTACATAATTCGTTCATAAATGAGAATGTGCAACTTTAAGAGCCAAGGCAAAGAGATTAAGGTGTAGTCCACAATTGGATTATTTATTTTTTTCCATTAGTGTTACAGTATCTGATGACTGTGTCGGAGGATTTCTGTTCAGTTAACTTGGTTTTGCTTTTAATTAAGACATAAAACTGAATGTTTTCAATCAAAAAAAAAAAACAACAACAAAAACTGATTGCATATGCGTTCACCCAGAGCACCCAAAACAATTAAACCCAAATCAATATTTTAAAAAGAAAAAAAAGAAATACATAAAAAATAAAAAAAAAACATTAAAATTAAACAAATATTCTCTTGTGTGTATATATATAAGTTTAAATGTGCTTTTATTTTTTTTTTCCTCCACTTTGTCTAAACAGCTAATTCTGGTCTGTGCCTCCTTACACAGGTTTTCTAACACTAACCCTTGCTCTGCTCTATTCTTCTCTTTTAAAGTCAGTCCACTCCTGAAGGCAATGTTTTAATTTGAGAACATGAGGCTTCCTCTGTTTCTGTTGGCGTGGAAAAAAATAAACAAATAAAAGATTGTAAAAAAAAAAAAAAAGAGGAAAAACACACATTATACCCCCGTAGTGCTTCTTTTTAATCACCCACTCAGTTAAGTATCTACATCTCAATCGGCACTAAGAATATGCATTTTTCTACAGAACAAGCACTGTACTAAAGAAACGTGGGCAAAAAAACTTTCAAAAAAAACACAAAAAACGACAATACTGCGTCGTCTCCCGAGTATCGTTCCTTTGTCGTTAAAGCCAGACGGGCCGTGGGGCTCAAATATACAGAACTCAAGAGTTTTATACCTTTAAAAAAAAAAAAAAAAAAAAAAAAATTCCAGTAACAAGAATCAGCTCTTACATACAGAAAACTGCTGAGTTCCATATAAACAGTACGACCCGACACGCCCGTCCCGAAACGAGCGAGGCACTCCAGTTAGCCCACCGTAAAAAAAGACAGACTTGTATGTACACATTCATAAGATTATTAGATCTGCGGATAACGAAGGAAATGAGTCCCGCGATATCTCCCAAGAACTAACCGAGATGAGAGGATTACATTTATCAGAAGTTTAGAAACAGACTGAATCTGTCAATTCCCAACGACAGAGGAGAATCTTTTTTTTTTTTTTTTTTTTAAATCTCTGTCAAATAGAAATATGTAAATTCGTGGATCACAGTCCGATGCAGAAAAAACTAGAGCGGTTTTTAGGTGTGTCTGCTGTGGAATAATAATAATAAGAAGAAGAAGAAGAAGAAGAAGAAAGAAAAAAATAATCTGAAAGTTGCGTTCAGTGTTGGCGGCGGGGTAGCGGTGTCATTTGGCACAAGTACGGCACGTGTACGTTGACTAACGGTGCGAAGAGCAAAAAGCGAGTAGAGGAACGGCCGCTACCGGAAACAGAAGCTTTTACACATAATAAACGTTGGTTCTCAGCGGGAGGAAAATTACGTTTTTGTTTTTTTTGTAGTGTTTATCCATCAGAAAGAGAAAGAGAAGAAGAAGAAGAAAAAAAAAACCAAACACATTCCCCACGTGTAAAATTTCACTTCAAGTGTCCTGCTTTGATCCCAACCATTTTCTTTTGATTAGAAGAATTAAGTCTAAACGCCGACGTCCGGGAAGTAGAAAAAGTTCTCAGGTGAAGCCGCGGTCGTAGAGATCGTTAAGTGTCGTCCAGGTTTAAGTCGCAGTGGTTTTGTTTTTTGTTTTGTTTTTTTGGGGTGTGGGGTGTGTGTGTGGGGGGGGGGGGGGGGGGGGGGTGTACAAACGGGGACTCTCAGAGCGCCCCCAGTGGTCATATAGCGTCACGTCCGGCCGTCCACAGGGAGAATAGATCCACGTCGGTTTACCACGTGGGGTTCGGAGGAATGTAACAAGAGAGAGAAGAGGAGGAAGAGGAGGAAGAGGAGGAGGAGGAGGAGGAAGAGAGAGACGAGTGAGGAGGGACAGAAGAGTGAGAAGAACAGGGTGGTGGTGTTGTTTTTTTTAAAGTCCCATCGGTAGCGTAGTGGTCCCCCATTGTTCAGTTCAGCAAGGGCAGTAAGTGGGAGGAGGCTGTCGTCTCGTGATGCACACGATCAGTTTTTCTGCAAGAGAAAGAAAGAGGCACACGAGTGGGAATCAATCGCGTGGAGAGCTGCTGACGCGAGACGCCTGGGAGGGGGGAAAAAAATAGAAATAAACTAAATCACACATTTATGATGCAGATTGACAGAAGACAAAAAATAAATAAATAAAATAAACAGCAGTGACTGAAGGCAACACATCGTGCGTTCAAGCGGCCGAGAGGTGGGAAAGTTTCCATTTGGGAACGTCCGACTTCTAATTAGGACAATTCACAAAGAGGCGACGTGAACGGCCGAGAAAAAATAAATAAAAAACGTGATCCGTTTCTGTCAGAAAACAAAAAAGTGTCAAAACGGTGAGTTTTTCATGGTGTGATAACCGTCCAAAAATATCACAGTATTTAATTATCATTATTACCTCTATTAATATCATCATCATCATTAATATTGTTAATGTGCACATTTCAACTCTGTTGTCAGCACCCCGAGCTGGAAAAGATGGCGTTCAACAGTTTCCAAGTTTCAACATTTTATCGCATTTTTATTGACGTTTAAAACAATCACACGTTTCGTATTTGTTCGGTATTAAAGTTAAAAACGGGACAAATGCTTTAATGTGCGCGGGGGGATTCTTGAAAGATGTTTGACGAGTTTCCTCGTTCTCCTTTCCCACGTTTTTTTGTATGATAACCATCAATTTTAATACAGCGGAGTACCGCTGCGACCCTAAAACCACCACTGAGGTATTGGAGCTCAGGAAGTTGATCTTATTTGTACACAACATTTCTACCCGGTTTGATGCACGAGGGGAGGCTGACGGTTTGGAAAGTTTCTAAACTAAAGTAGCCTTTCAATTCTTCCTTTTACTAAAAACGCTGCCGCGTTAAGTGACGTCAAACCTACTGATCCCTGAGCTCTCAAAAAACCTCAAACGCCCGTAAAACCGAGAATATCCCGCTCGGAAAGTTCGAGGTGTTTTCTCCCAATGCGAGGTCTGAATTTCCCCATTTTCCCTTGTTGCTCGTGAACGCACCGTAAGTTGCCACATGTTGGGACAAAAAAAAAAGTACACAAACTGTGCAGATTAAAAAATACAAAAAAATAATCATGTCAAGAGAACAAAAATCACTGACACTTCTCACCAGCAGGGGGAGCAAAACAACAGTCCAAAGTATAACACAATACAATACAATACAATACAATACAATACAATACAATACAAACACACACAAGGTCAGTTCTTAATATTAGGGCCATGCGGTGAGTCGAGAGAAGCAACCGCTGGGACACACATACCATGCGCTGACATGCAGTGTGACAGTGGGTGTGGCCTAACCATCATAAGAATCCATTAGAGGCAAGGAGGCCTGCCTCTCCCCATACATCCCTCCCTGAGAGAGAGAGAGAAGGAGACAAAAATAAAGAGAGGAGGAAAGAGTGTGGAAGGAGTGACGGAGGCCGCGGGAAGGAAGAGGTAAATACAGAAGAAAGAAAAAAAAAAAAAAAAAGGAGGTGTGAGCATCCAAAGAGAAACAAGAGGCAGCAGGAAAAAGATGGAGACGTCAGGTGAGAAAACAAAGAAGGGTTACAAAAATGTTAGTTTGATGTCAGGGTGGGAGAAAAAAGGGACATCGGTGAAAAAAAAAGATTACACATCGACCGCTGTGCTTTAACAGGACATGCATCGACATGCTGCCTGTGTGTGGGTGTGTGTGAGAACATGTCCATTCACACCATTAACGCTCCGGGAGATCACAAACTGTGTAATGTGTTGCACACGATTAATCATTTTCAAATTTACATCTTTTTTTTTTTTTTTTTTTTTTTTTTTAATCCAGATATCCGATCGAGTCTCTCGACGTCTCATGAGTGAAGTGGAATTACTTCATAGCGGCGATGCAGCAGCTTTTAATGCTGTTCGACAGTCCTAAACCCCAAAAATATTTAATGAACAATGTCAAGATGAGAATAAAACTTTTGAATTATTTATTTTTAAAGCTGGATTCACTAAATATTTGTGCTTGAAAAACTAGTTCAATTCATTTTTGCTTGAAGTTATCTTGGGGTTAGGAGATTATGTTCGTAGTTAAAATTCTCATTACGGTGCAATCATGCAGGGCTGTGTGTGTGTGTGAGAGGAAAGGTGTGTGTGTTTACCTGTACTGCATCTCTGCCTGCAGGTTCGAGTGTGTTATCCAGAGTGTTCCTCCTCCCTCTCTGGTCCAGTGTGGAGTAGGCGTCTGAGGAGGAGGAGGAAGAGGAGGAGGAGGAGCAACACACGTTAAAAGCAAAGGTATGTGTGAGAAAACACCGCCTGTGACGGTTGAAACTGATGAATGAGGCCACATTTATCCACCCAGTGTGATAACAGTCAGGCAGGTAGGGGTGTGTGTGTGTGTGTGTGTGTGTGTGTGTGTGTGTGTGTGTGTGTGTCTGTGTGTGTTTTCACACTTGCCTGGTCCCATGTCGTTCATTGGAATCATTTCCCGGTCGCCTTTGCCACCTGCGCATCAAAGAAACATGTATTAACGTCACAGTTTCTCTGTAGTGTGACAGGTTTCTGTTTCTCACAGAGGCAGTAGGGCTGTCTGTGTCTGTGTGTGTCTGTGTGTGTGTGTGTGTGCGCGTGTGTGTGTGTGCGTGTGTGTGTATAAGCAGATAAGCGATAACCTCTGGGTTGAGATATTTGCCAGATTGTGTTTATCAAGTGATCAGTTCGCCTGATTGGAGGCGCTTTCTGCACTTAGAGGGTGTCGGTGTGAGCGTGGTCACGGAGACGGTAGCTACTTCACTGAGATACTGTTGGCTTACCTTTGCAACTTTTTTTGGATCTAAAAAGCATATTGCAAAACTCTCGCTCTCAGAGCTGCTCACCCACCATCGGGAGCAACTCGGGATTCAGCGAGTTGCCCCGAGGACACGTTGGCATGTCGACTGGAGGAGGCGGAGGATTAAACGATTAGCGGACGACCCGCTCTACTGTCTGAGCCTCGGCCACCCCGGATCCTACTCGTTTATTTAATTGGTGATTCAAATCTCACCCTTAACGGCAAAGTCTTCGTCATTTGGACGACGCTTTACGTTTCCTTCCGTCGATGTGCTGATGCGGTTTGCGTGGCCAAAAAATAAAAAGTCTGACACGGACCCCTGATCTCGACTTCTCTCACCGCCTACACAACAGACGTGGCAGATAGAACTAAAGAGAGTCTGCAGATGAGAGTCGAGCGCTCAAAACAAACCCCCGACTCAAACATCACAGGAAGCTCTCGCCCACAGCGCAGCATATGGCAAAGAATCAGGGAAAAAAAAAAAACAGACGGAGATAACAGGCTGCTGTTGCAACTCAGATCTCCAAAGACACGGACCCCTGACGTACATGAATATTTAATAGTTTGTTTGTTGGGGTTTGGAAACTTTGAAATCGATCCAAATAAATGGTAAACCCTTCCTATTTCTCTTATTATTATTATTATTATTATTATTATCACATCGTATATTTATCTTATGAACTGCAACAGAGGAATCATCACGAGTGCTGATTCGTTTCACGTCTGCAGGCTGTGCAGGATGCGTCTTCAGATCAATCAGAATAAAAAGCCAGACACGGTGTTCGAAGTATTTTTAGTGCCATTTGCGAGGCAAACAACAACAGAGACCCATCTTGGCCTTTAAAAGAGCAGAAACACGAGTGTCCTCGTTGCTCCCTGACCTTTGTCTATGAGCGGCAGAGTGCTGTCCTCGTATCCTCCGTTGGCCCTGTTGTTGCTGCTGGGCGGGTTTAAGTTGACCATGAAGTCGGTCTTCTTCCAGCCGTCCTTCTCCAGCGTGCGCCGCAGCTCCTTGTAGCCCCACACGGTCTGCAGCATCAGGCCGGCTCCACGCACCTCCCGCTCCGAGCGATTCCTGGTCGGAAGCAAAACGAGAGAGGCGGCCGAGAGGAGGAGAAGATTAGAGAAAGGAGGGAAAATGCAAAACACTGCGATTTTCAACGAAGCCGCGAACTTAAACCCGTCCAGCCGTACCCGTCTTTGTTAATGAGCACCAGTCTCTCGATGCCTTGCGAGGCCCTCAGGGTCTTGGCTGCTTCCAAACTGGAGCCGAGCACCTCGTGGAGCGTGCTGAGCACAGACACCACCGTCTCCTCCGACAGCGCTCGCACCGGCTGACTCTGACCGCCGCCGGGCAGGTTGGCCACCAGGTGAGGCACCGCATGTTTACCTGAAGAAACGCAGAGTGACGTTTACAACGCGCCGGTACAGCCACCGGCGCGGTGAATCCGTCGCGGTTAAAAGGAGGCCTCACCGAGCAGATCTCTGTTGCGTGCGTCGATGGCCAGGTTGCGTAGAGCTCCGGACATGGCTCGGACCACCCGGTCGTTGCCGTGGGCGAGCAGCTCCGTCATCATGGGCAGACCCTTCTCCTGGCGCAGCAGGGCGCGGATGTATCGGCCATACTGAACGGACACACGGGGTTTTTATTCATTCGGGGATCAACTATGTGAGTTTTGAGACACACGAAGCAATCAGACTGTCCTAAGAAAATAACACCACTGTGTCTCTTCCACTGGTCCTTTGTGGCCCCTAAAACTAAGTACAAGCAAACTTTTTGCATGACAATAACTACACACGGTCCAGTTGCAATAGGAACTTATTGTTTTTACGCTTTACCAACTAAATCTAGTCTCAAATCGGTCCTAAAAAAAAAAAAAAGGAGCACAAAACAAACTTATCTAAATGTGCATGAAGTCAGCTACACGGTACATTTCCATTCACAGCATTTTGCAGATAATCCAGACAAATGCAATTTATTGCACTCTATTTATATTTGAGTTAAATAGGAGGTAGATGTCACAGACTCTTACTGAAAGGACACATCAACAAGTATTTAAACTCCCATTTTACCGCATTTCCCCCCCCCATTGAAAATCATTCCAGTAATCTTTTCTGAGGCGGTCTTAACCTCTAAGCCCTCAGTGCTTAAAAAGAGTAAACTCAAGACTGAACATGCTTCCTTGGACAAATAATCTGTGGGGATCAGAGTATTTGTTTCCCGCTGTAGTAATGTACGTATTTTCAGGACACAGTCAAAGTACAGGTTAGTTAGGAAAACGTGTGTCTGTGCTAAATGTCCCAGAACAACCTCAGATTTCTGAATGACTCATGTTTTACGAGTTCCGTTTGGTGCTGTGCATAACAAGTCTATGACCTCTACTTTACAAGCTGCAGCAAGTGCAAGGAAAGCAGCTTTGCTCGTTTCAGACTGACAGTTGTCATTTCCTCGCCCTACGTGCAATGGAGCAGGATGATAATAAGACACTCGGTTCTTACAGTCCAGCGTCCAGCACACAGGTTCTGAACAGCTCCGGCCGAGGCCTCCAGCACCGTGGGGTTCTTGGACTCCTTTAGCAGAGAGGTGTAGATGCGCACCACCTCCGGCTGGAATAAGAGCTCGTAGCCTTGCAGGAAAAGTGGAGAAGAATATGAGGACAGAGGCAGGAGGGATTGATTGGAGAGGGGGGGGAGCTTCTTTTCATTACAATACATCCAGTGAAATAGGCGTTAATTAAGCCCAAACTGACCTTTAGCAGGTGTTGTCCTCTTTGGAATGTCTATAATATCTGCAGCCGCGTCCTCGTCTTTCCTTCCTGGAAGCAAACATCAACATTAAAGTCTCAGAAAAACACCAAAAACAAGCTGCAGGCGCTGCTTCATAAATGCGATCCATATTTTGGGGTTATTTAGTACATTTGCTCTAGTTTGGTTAGACGTATGCTGTCACGGGCAAACACACAAACACACACACACAGAAAATAAACAAACGGAGATGCATGTTCTCTACTGAATACACTATGACGGCGTGAGGACGGCGTGCACGTTTAGTACAAACACAGCCCATCACCTGGTTAAGCTCAGCGACTCCACTACGGCTCTGACTAAGACAACACAAACAATGCGGCGGAAGCGAAGTGCAGTCACACGAGGAGGTAAAGAGAGAGCTTACCTTTGGAAAACCACTCATCTGTAGCACCAGCCGAGCAGGATGGAGGAAGAAGGGATGAAGAGGGAAAGAGTGGCGGAACAGGAGGAAGAGAAGAGCATTTAAGTAAAAAAAAAAAAAAAAAAAAAAAAAAAAAAAGGAAAGCAGCCATGACTGAGCGCCCCCCCCCCCCCGATCACATCTGCTCACATCCCAAACGGCACCGCTGCCACCACACAGAAAGTCAGCGACGTGACATGCCAGTTATACGAAAGGCCACACGAAGCAGATGGAAGGACAGAGCAGCTCATGTAGATTCATATTCACACCGATTCTGTTTGGCAAAATTAATGCTATAGTGACATATTTCAGATTGAAACACCCCAAAAAAAAATTACTTTTGCATTTAGATTGATATCTCTGACGACATTTGTTGCGTTCCCTTTCAGATAAGCATCACATGCTTTGATGCACTGCTCTGACTGTTATGTAAAGTCTAGTCACGCACGATGTAAAAATACAGCACATCTGTTGTCACCAATTCATTGATTCAGACAAAACAAAATGCCAAACATTCTTTTATTCAGCGTTTCCAATTTGGGGACGCACCTTTTTCTCCGTTTTATATGATTATAAACTGAATATAACTGTGTTTCGGGGATTGTTTGTCAGGCAAAATAAAACAAAAGGATCCTCCCGTAAGCTCTGCAAGTCTAAGATGGGGTTTCTGCACTATTTTTCGCATTTCATAATTGCTTTTAAAAATAATTATCTTTTTTTTTTTAATATGTAAATTGTTAGCGCAGGCAGTAAAGGCCTTTATGCTATTTATTACATTAGTTCTGTTACCTTGTTATGTTCAAGTAAAAAGAACATAAAACCGAAGAAAACTACAGCGGATGATTATTTGACATTTTTTGTCACTGCATATTGATTTTATAATGTCGACAACGCCACAAAACAGGAGATGGCAGTGTGCAGTTGAGAAAAATAACAAATCAATACTCTCAATGAAACACAAACAGAGCAGCTGGAGAGAGGACCAGCTTCCCCTGACAGGGGAGGGGATGGGGGGGGAATTTTTAACATTCCTGTGTTGGCGAGTAGGATGTTTGTGTAAGTGTGTGTGTGTACAAATCTTTCTATACTTGGGTGGACCAAATTTCAACTTTAAAATACTTAAATATTTACGGGGTTAAGACGTGGTTTTAAGGTTCAGATTATAATTAGATTAAGGTTAGCGTGACTGTCCTCACACCTATACAAACACAACTGTGCATGTGTGTTAGTATCAGTCTAGTCAGACAGTGTGGTTAACAGTGACATCACTCGAAATGCAACCGATACGGACTGAACAAACACAGTTCCTCTCTGTCTCTGTCTCTCACACAGAGAGGGTCTGGGTACATTTTAAGACACCAGTATCGGCTTCTGAATAATAACTTTATGAAAAAAATGTTTAAAAAATCACATTACACATTAGTGTGTGCGTTTTAGAGGGCGAGAGTGTAACCCAGGTTTTTTTTTTTTTTATGTAGCTACAGTTTTGGAAATTTCCCCTAAATGCATCAAATGCAAGTTGTCGGTAGGCATTACCATTTACCGATGTTCCCTGAACGCCTCGCAGGCACAGAGGAGCCTTCAGTCACTGCAATGCAAGCAGCTCAGACACGTGGCCAAAAATGTGTGAAAAGAGTGAAATAGGTTGTTGTAATGCAAGATTAACCGAATATAAAATCTATTGGTTTTTATCCCGAGTTCATGTATGGACGGGAAACTCTGTGGCTGTCTGACGCTGATGAGATTCACCACTCCGTAAACAAAATCATAAGTCATGCGTTTTCAAAACAAAAAACATGTCGGCGTGGATGAAATCTAAGAATCAAAATATGGTACCAAAATGACAAAGCAGATATAACATGTATTTCGGGGCAACAAACGAATCAATATTCAGCTGTGGACACGGACCTTTGCCCTTGCGGGAGCTGAAGCAGCCGCCCTTCTGGCTAGAGGGGGCAGGGCCCTGGTTGACGGGCACGGCCTCCTGGTAGCGCTCGCAGCCGGGGATTTCACGGTGCACGTGGTAGGACAAGTTCCTCAGCAGACAGACGCTGTTCTCTATCAACTGCAGAGACGGAGGGGAAACGGTGGGAATTATAAAAGTGCAGGTTTCTCGTTGTAAATTCATCATTTTGAGCTACTCTCAGTACATTGTATTACACTCTTGTTTTAGGTGTTCGTTTAAAATCCATTTATAAACTTCACACTCCTCACCGTTAAAAACATCAAACTTGGTAGACAACACGGAGGAAACAGCGAGTGAACTAAATGCATCGAAGGTTTGAAATGTTCGTTCACTAAAGACGTCCGCGTACCTTATTGTCCACGTCTTTACAGTCAATCTGGGACTGGACGATGTACATGAGCGAATCGACCAATCCCGTGCACTCCCTCAGCTTCCTCCTCGCCTCGCTTCGCTCCGAACTCACGTTTCTTTTCAGGGAAGTTGAGAAGAGGAGAAACAAGAAGGTAAAACAAAACGCGGATTAGCGCTTTGGAGAAACGAACGAGGCGGGTTAAGAGGTTAAGGAGGGGGTTGGGTGGTGGTGGTGGTGGTGGTGGTGGGGGAGGGGGGGACGACGACAGGAAAGAGTCCGTTTTAGCAACTACAAAAGGATTCCAGCATCATAATGCCTGAACACACCCCATCCCGTCCCAAAAAGAGTTTGAATGAAACTCCTGTTGAATCTACTGGTTTTACAAAGAGAGTACAGTTTGACAAGATCCAGTTACAACTGTGGACTAATTGCTCTCTGACTCAGTCGCTCTCAGACATCTAACAGAAGCGGAAGGAGGAGAAACTGAGACCCAGTTAGTCAATGTAAGAGGAATGCAAAAGACAGAAACATGAGGGAGAAAAGAAGAAGAAAAAAAAAAAAAACTGCGGTATTCAGTTTTAAAAGGCTTTTGTGCTGGCTTGTTTTTTCCCAGTGACAGTCAACGCCCCTCTCACACAATACGAGGTCGCCTTTCCTTTCCACAGCAGGGGGCACTGATTCACTTCACAAGTTCAGGAAGTCCATCTACGTGCTGCAGTAGGGTGCAACATTTATTTAAAAAAATGCAGACTAAATCAAATCAGGGCTGCAGCAGAAAAAAGCATTTAATCTTCTCTCAAGGAACAGTAAAACAAAAAAGAGGAGGATGGATTAATCAGTGTCGCTAACCTTTGATATAAAGCAGCAACGGAGCAGATGGGCAGGTAAACATGAGAGTTAAGTTCCCTGACATGGTTCCTGAAGCCATAAACTCTGGCTCCCATCTGCTGTTTGCAGCCCTCGACGACGACATAAAACAGCTTTTTATTTTTATTATCCATGAACTGGAAACTTAACAAGTTTCCCATCAAAGTCGAACATGCAGTTATAAAGCCAAGTCGAAGATAAAGGTTAAATTATGTTTACAGTCACATTCAGAGTTTTTTTTCCTTCTTCATTAAAATCAGCGCAGGCTCTCGAGTTAAAAGCATTTTTCCTGTGGTCCTGTTTCATGTTACATTCAACGTTAAACCTTTTGCCTACATCGAAGCTTTCTGCGTGTTCTCATACTTCACGCATCGTTTAAGACAAATCAGAGATGTATTTTTTTGTTCTCTTGTACACAAGTAAAACGGTTCTCTTCAAATTATGTAGAGAATAAAGATGAAATTGATTTTTTTTTTTTTTTTTTAAACGGAGAAACTGGTGCAGTCAATCTGCTTTCAGGAACGTTCATATAAAGTGATGCAATTCACTCAATCAGCATTAAAAAATAATTGATATTCCCAGTGGGTGATCTTTGAAAAAAAGCAACATCTGAATGTCTATGCGTTTAAGAGTAGCCAGAACAAATCTTAAATCTAAACTAAATAATAATCTGACTCACTTGTAACATGTGACACATTTTTCTTTGTCATTTTTTTTTTAAGACACTGATGGTCGACGCTTTGCATGATGTTAAATCACAATATCAGGATCTATTAAAAAAAAAAAATAAGAACATATTTTGAATGACAGCGCAGCTCTTCCAATCCCAGCGTTTTACATCCAGATAATTCCTGTAAATACTGAACTTTTCGAATCTGTGAGTTATTCCCACATAACGTCTCCAAACCCGCAAGAGAACGCTGTAATTAACCGTGTGGTCGACGGGAACGCACAGATAACAGAGCATACTGTTTACACTGAGAGTCAATGCCCCTCTGTCCTCTGCTCGCTCACATTCCCTCCTTCACCTCAGTTTCTTCTAAATAAACAATGGATATTTAATCAGAAAATTATTAATTAGAATAAAATGAAATGCTCTCTTTATACAGTAATCACAGAAAAGGCTTCCGACGTGCATATTAAACTAGATTCTTCAACTACAGGCATATTTTTGATGATGGTTCATGTTGCTTGCTGACTTTTATTTTTAATGCTGTTATTAAAATATACAGTAAAAGCAAAAAAAATCCTCCATTATTGCGGATTTTGTGGGAGAAAATTTTGGTCTAAACAAAGATTTTAGATATTAAAGTACTACAGAAGATATTTTGGTCATTTCTAAGCAGCAGTTGAACATGTTTTTATTGTCATCTGCTTATAAAAAAAAATATGAATATCATCAAGTTGAAGTGAGATTAAATGTTAAAAAGGACAGAATAGTTCATTCTGATTGAGAAGAACTCGTTAGCTATTTGTCTTCTGCTTCCTTCCTCCCTCCTACATCCCACCGCTCTGTCAATCTGTTGACCTGGCAACCATCCACACGTCCTTTTGCCGTCTACGTCGACCACTCCCCGCCTCCACATCATCATTATGTGCTCGCCTCCTTCCTCCCCAGTCACTCCCTCCGTACCTCAGGCAGCCGGCTGTGTTGGTGAGGGCCGTCTCCCACTCGAGATGTCTGGGCTTGCAGTTTTCCTCCCCGCCTCCCGCTCCGTTGCTCCCTCGCTCCCAGCCCGAATGGAGCACCATCACCTCGTCGGAGAGGGCGTGCAGCGCGTTATCCACGATCTCCATTTTCACCGAGTCGTGAGACGACAGGTTCCACAGCGTCCCTGGGAAAAGAAAACGCCGATTTTACATTTTGAAAATGTGAAGAAGAAGAAAAGAAAGAAAAAAAAAGACAAATATAACTAGAAAAATAAAAGGAAAAGAAAATGTTTTGTGTAGTGGAAATAATATTGATACACAGCATAAACACGGTAAAAAAAAACAACAGAAAAATAGGAATTATTTCCAAATACTACAAGAAATACATGTGTTTTTAGATTTTTTTTTTGGGGGGGGGGGGGGGGGGTTTTAGTATTTGTGCTTTTGTTTCGTTTATGCTCATGTTTTTGTAAACGGCAGTACAGAACTGGTTTCTGCAATGTCAGGAAACTTGTGGCAAATGAAAAACGTATCATATTTTTAGTATTTATTGTGGTAGCCTGAACTGTCCCTTTGTTTATTAGAAGTTCCGTTTTAAATCCAAAATGGAAACACAGAAAACCCGGAACCGCAAAGGGATTTTTCTCACACCAGTAAAAATATAAATTTCTCTTTATTACGCGTCACTTTATTTTAAGTTCTGTATTTAAGTCTTTGACCAGTCAGGGATCAAACTCTTGGTAGTTTCTGATCTGATCCTTATATATTAATCTGCTTCAGATCAAGTTTGTGCAGCATAAATTACCCTGGTGAGTCTATTCTGAGCCGGCTTAGTGAAACCAGAAAACCCGGGTTAAGGCCAACGACAGCTGGCTCACCCATTAATCTCGCTTTGTGCTGCAGGTTCTTGGACAATCGTGATTTTTGGGTTAGTCCTTTTGAAGAGTTCGATTAGCTACATTTAACCAGGAACAAACAACATTTTGAGCCGGGTTCTGTCTGAGGTTTCTTCCTATTCAAATTTTTTTTCTTCCCTTCCCTCTGTTGGAAGTTTCTACCTTAAAAGGGGATTTTTTTTTTTTTTTTTTTCCTCCTCGCTTACATGTTAATTGTTAAATTGATGTGTTCCTGTGTATAATGCTTTAAAGTTCTGTTGTAAAGACTATACCGTTTTAAATGCTTTGAAATAACCCGTTATTAATTATTTTTACACAAAATAAATAAAACAGAATTGAAATTTGAATTGAATTTTGGACCACAGTTCAGTCCAGAAGCTCAACGCCTGTCAAGTCTTCCAAGTTAAGTCTGTGCGTTTGCCTCTAACCTGTGATGATATCCGTGAGGTCCTGGTCGCGGGTCTTCCTCAGCAGCCGGACCAGAGCGGGAACTCCGTCGCAGTTCTTGATGGCGATCTTATTGTCTGGATCTTTGCCATACGAGATGTTCTTCAGTGCTCCGCAGGCTGCGTAGTGAACCTAGAAACAGGTCAAAGCAACAACTTTAATGAGCCAGTAGCCGTGAAGGAGTAATCGCACAAAGAGAGCATTGATTCCACGCACACATGGATTTAAGCACAGTTGTACGAGTAGAAAACATCGTACTCTCGTAACTGTGTGTAATTGTACTACAACCATCACACGAGTCTTGGCAGCGCTGCTCAAACAAGTAATTACTGTGATTAACTGCAAATTAGCTGACCACATACTGTCATGTTATAAAGAAACGGCTCCTTAACATCCTTTAATCATTATCACATGTCACTTTTTGTCTTTGATCCACTTTTACATTTTGTTTAAATCCTATTTTGTAGGTCCGTTTTTCTCACACACAGACCGTATGGAGTCTTTAAAACCACTTGAAACTGTTTCGAGGATGCCATCTCATCCATTTCTCCGGTCAGCAAGTCAGCAAGTGACTGACACACACACACACACACACACACACACACACACACACACAGGTTTCCAACTTTTTCACTGGCTGCGGAGCATGAAATGTGAAATTGAGATGCCTCTTTGCCTCGTGAGTGGAATGCACGATGTGGTTTGTCTGGTAATGCCCGTACAAACATCAGCAAAAAAAAACTTTGCCACAGCTGTGGCCTAAATGAAAGGGAACTGATGTTTTGACCGAAACCAAATTTAGCACAAATGTTGACCTCCAGGATTTTGACCAAGAGAAGTCAAACACGTAATGCTTATTTTTTCATTTCTTATTCATTCGGAGTTAGCGTTCAAATCTCAGGTTCGCCTTGTCCTCACAGTTTGTCTGCTGGGTTACGTAAGGAATACACTACATCCCCTTAAGCCTCACATTTTACCCCACCAAGCCCAATCATACCAAACTTTGAGAACAGTAAAGAGCGAACAGAAAAGACATGAAAAGGAGAAAACAATAAACTGACTTCTCTGCCCGGGTTGTCGAGCATAGAAACCAGCGCTGGGATGCCTTTCAGACGACGCACATCGGACTTCACCTGTAAATCAAAAGGATGGATATTAGCCGTGACGTGCCCGTGGGTCGGGTCAGGGATATCGGATTTCACCATTACACTGGACAAAAATGTTTATTTTTCCACTAAGTATCAATGTCCTGCTATAGAAGCACCTAGCATGCTTATTGTGTGTTCGTAAGAGTACGATAACTTGAGTGTACTGAGGGATCTTTGTGATTTGGAACACGTAAATCTTACACCAATAATAGGGAAACTTTCTTTCTGTCCAGTTTTTTTTTTTTTATCTGCTATTATACATATCCAAAACCCTTCTTAAAAACACATAAGACGACTAATAATCAACTATGAATTGAAGTCGATTACACTGTAAGTTGCGGTTAATAATAGCTTTAACCGAATGAGTAAAGAAACATTTTCGAACCCGATCGTTCTTGTAAGTGAGATGCTGCAGGTACGCGGCTGCGTTGCTCTTGACGGGGTCCAGCCTGTAGTTGAGCATGACGATGACCTCCGGCAGCTCTGGCTGCCGCCAGCCGCCGGTGCCGGGCCCTTTCCTCAGAGTGCTGTCCAATGAAGCCATGCTCCCCCTCTCGCCCTGGGCCAACGGAGCTCCACCTCCCCAATAGTACACGTCTCCCGGACCGCTCATGTCTCCGTCCAAGGTTCCCTCGTAACTCCTGAGGAGGGGAAGAGTAAGGACATTAGTGAGTAAGTGACAACACACAGACGGACACAGATTACGTTTACAGTTGTAAACATAGTGTTAAGTGTAGCAAATTACACTCAAAAGTGACTCAAGCACTGCAGACAGTTCATACATGCAGAACACGGATGTTCTCGACATGACTCATCCTGAAAAACACAGACGAGTCGCAACACAATCGCACCACTCACCCGGTCCTGCGAGGGAGGCCGTGGGTGAAAGCATGGTGGTTGCGGGGCACGGTGCTGTAGTGTAATGGGTGTCCCATGCCGTAGTCGGGCTCATCGTAGCCCATGCTGCGCTGATCGTCCTCCAGGCCGTACGGCTCGGGCACAAACCTCTGGATGGAGGACAGCTCCATGGCGCTTCCCATGCGCCCAACCTACGTAACAGGTAGCGATCATGAGCCAAAAGCAAAGAAATCGTAAAAAAAAAAAAAAAGAAAAAGTAGCAGGTGGATCTTAAAGTGCCAACAGGCCATGATCGGATCCTGCCAAAAAGAAAAGGCTTCGGAGGAAGTGCTGCGATGATTGTTGAACACACCTGTGGCTGAGCAGCATAGTGGTCCAGCTGGTTCCTGCTGGGGGCTCTGTAGCTTGGATCCAAGGTTCTGTACCCATCTGGATGCACCGGTCTGGAGAGAAGAGGGCAGTGAGGAAAATCAAATGTAAAATAATATCGTCATGCCTTAAAGCCCCGATACATTTCAGCAGACGTTACCTGTAACGATCATCCATGCGAGCGCCCCTGGTGAGGCTTGCGTAGGTCTCAGACGGAGGTCCAGTTCGGTAGTCGTCGTAGCCCCCTGGAGGTGCGTAGTGGTAGTTGCGGGGAACAGTGTGAGTGGGGTAGTCCATGGGAACACCGACTGCAGGGCCCTGCCTGTAGACCATGGGTGTGGTGTAGCCCGGCATGCCTGTCACTGAACCGCCACCGTCCATGGAGAGTGTGTCCGACACGGAGGGGATGACGGTGCGAGTGGTTGTGGTCTTTACCAATTTCTTGACCTCAAAAGGGGAAAAAAAACAAAAAACAAAAAAAAGGACGAGACAAAACGTCAATACTGAATATTAACAAGCATGAAAATGTGTTTTTACGGACATATAATCCAAAAGGGAAGCCTTAATAAAAGCGAAAATTATGGATAACACAGCCATTTTTTTTTCTCAGCATGCTTATTCCTGTTCTTCCAAACAAGAGCTGTAAACTCGTTACCGTGGTTTCTGTGCGCCGCGTGGTCCCATCATCACCGGTCTCCACGGAGACAACAGGTGGCAACTCCTGGGGATCCTCCTCCACCGTGAACGTCTCCTGCATCAACTGACCAGGCTCCATCCTGAACTACGCGCATATAAATAGACAGATTTCAGATTAAAGCACAAATCGTAGGTCTCTGTACCTCCGGGAGGAAAAAATTATATATATTAAAAAAATTAAAAAATAAATAAATAAATAAAAAAATCAAACAGATGAAAAGATGCCTACGTGATGTGTCCCGTTGATGTAACCCTCGTTCAGCGTCAGCCTCTCTATGTCCGCATCACAAGGAATGCGGCCGTTCTGCAAACAGAAAGAAATATACACGAGATTCAACACATAAATACGTATTCATGAACAAAAACACAAAAATCACATCACTGACAGAGCAGCTGAACTTTTCCAGCCATCCAGAGCTGCTCATCTACAATTCTGACCCATGTGTATTAAATTTTAATCGCACCCTCCTTCACCTTGTGAAACTCAGGCACGTTGCATTGCTGCTAAAAAAGAATTTAAATTTTGCACTACGTTTTTCATACGTCTTACCACTGATGCAACTACCTCCTGCCTGACCAGAAACACAACAAGCCTGCCGTTTTTAAATGTCAAACTAAAGTCAGCGATGGCTGGGCTCTTAAGATTTGTGATTTACTTGGGTGTTTCAGGCCCAAATAAAAAAAATTAAAAAACTGATCTCCGAAGATATGTATAAATGTATAAACCCAATACATTTATGACTGAACTGTGATGGTGGAATGAAACAGAGGATGACAATTAGTCAGTAATGAAAGGAACAAATGACCCACAGACACAAAGAGACACAAGACAGTGACAAGAATTCTTCCTTTGTATGTCGACACCATCGGCACCGATGGGTGTGGTGCACTTCCCACTCCGGCCACAGAGGGAGCTCTATCTCCTGCAGTGTAATCTCCGACTACTACGGGGATTAGAAAGGGCAACAGCCTGGAGGCAATTGCTCAACACTGATTTAGAAATGCAGTTGTCTCGTATTGATTCTAAAACTTTAAAAAAAATGAAAAAAAAAAAAAAAATGAAATAACCTGCTGGAAGGTGGAAATAGTACTAGTACTCTGCCCAGATCACATAAATCAAACAGATTAAGCAAGTGAACACAGTCTTTAGTTGAGATTAGGGATCAGGCAGAGAGGATAGTAGAAACTGCCGGGCAGATCAAAGCTTGTGGGAACTTGTCAGTAAAGACTGAGGTCGTGTTGCATTGCCTTTGGGAGAGTGGCGAAGAGAGGCATGCCAAAGCCTTTCGGCTATGTAAACACACACGCGCGCGCATACACACACACACACACACACACACACACACACACACACACACATGCACACACACACACACACACAAGATAAGAAGCAGCACAGGCTACATTTCTGTCCTACCCTCACTGCGACACACTGTGTTTTCTGCTCTTTATCTCAGCCACAAGAGTCAACGGAGACGTGTCCTGTTGAAGGCATGCCGACGTGCAAGAGCGACAAATGACAGAAGGAAAACGTGAGTGAATGGTCGAGGACTAATTGTTTGTTAGTGTATTGGAAAAGGTTTCCACGGAGCCAAAAGTGTGTGGCAGTTTACACAGGCGGACAAATGGCCACGCAGGTCAACAATCAAGCGAAAGCGTGAGCGAGCGTGGGCGTGTGACGTGACTCATGGCATGAAGTCACTCCGAGTCGTCTCCGAAGCAGGTAGCTGATAAAGAGGGCGTGTGAGCCAAACAGTCTCACACACTTAAGCTTGAGAAACAGACTCAAGAGTTGTACCAAGAATTCACAGCTGATGAAACAGGTCTGACTGGACCCGTGCCCGAGTTAACGGACCTCACTCCCATTCGGAAAAAAAAAAAAATCCACGGAGGGACATCCTCCTCCGTCCCAGAAATAAATCCAGTATATCGTAAATAAACCAGCTGGATAACACGCTGTTGTTACAAACTC
The DNA here is from genome assembly GCF_022577435.1 of Embiotoca jacksoni. NCBI lineage: Eukaryota > Metazoa > Chordata > Actinopteri > Embiotocidae > Embiotoca > Embiotoca jacksoni. Next base: position 1,120,681 of record NW_027185388.1, on the reverse strand, counting down.
TTTGCTGAGAGAAATCACAACAAACCGAACATCAAGCAAGACACCGGTCTGCATGCAAAGTTTGCAAAACACCCACGAACAAGTCAGGACAAACATGATGGGTTGTTGATGATGATGATAATGGGAATGCTTTTATTTTGAAGGAGATGCGGACGGTTACTGAGTGAAAGCCGAGCAGGAAAGGTGGAGGACGGGAAAGAAAAAAAAAAAAACCGTGATCAAAAGCTGCGAAGGCAACCAGAGGGTGTAAATTACCTCCTCAGGAAGCCTTCACTGGAAAAGGGTTGTTTTTTTCAGTCACTTTATTTGACTCAACTTTCCAGTACATAGCGTTGAGACCGGCCGGATTAAAAACCCAGAGGAGATGTGTTTTACTCCTGCTGTAGGTCCAGGTACTGACAGCTCTTCAGACAGTCCACACAGATGAGGTGGGTGGGGAGGGGGAGGGGGGTGACAATGGAGGTGACACGCTCAGATCAAGGGAGAATCCGAGAGGCATTTTCTTAGATGGAAAATGCACATGAGGGTAGCTGGTGGTGGTGGTGGTGCTGGTGGTGCTGGTGGGGGTCTGTTTGGTGTTACCTGCATGTTGGGGAGGGGGCGGGGCAAGGTGCCGGCACACGACCTCCGCTCCTCCTCCAGAGCTCGGCTCAGCATCTCAAACTGCCTCTCCTGCTCCCGCACCGAGGCCAGCAGGGAGGCCGTGCTCGCACACTGCTCCATTCACACGCTGAGAGCAGAGAACAGGACGGGACAGGACGGGACAGGACAGAGGTCAACACCGAGAGAGCAAGAAGAGATTCAAACCAACACCGGGATTTCATCAAAAGAACAGACAGACAGAATCACCCCACGTTAAAATACAGCGATGTGAAGAAGGGCCACCGCTGCAGCGCACGTCTGGAATTGTGCCGACGAAGTCGAGGCAAAGCGAAGGAAGAATAAACGAGGGAGGAGAGAGAAGAACTACAGAGATAAAGATGTCGGTGCAGCCGGAGCACGAGCGAGAAAAACTGCGAGGACAAACAAGCAGAGCTGCTGCTTCCAAATTCAGCTGAAAAAAAAATTAAATAAAAACCTGTTTAAATTCGTTGTGGGACACAGATCGGCGGAATCACGTCACTGTCACTTTTTTTTTTCTTTTCTTTTCTTTCTCTCTTTTAAATGTGTTTCCTCACAACACCGCGAGGCAGGGTTAAAAATAGAGAGTGAGAATATACATGACGGGAGACGATCTCAGCACATCTTTCAGCTGCAGCGTTGCGGCGCTTGTTAGCACTTCTTCGCGGGGGGGGAAGGGAGGGGGGAGAGCAGAGGAGACGGGTGATCATGAGACGGGTGGTGGGGGTGGGGGGGTCACCGGGAAAGTTAGATGTAATTTAAACAGCCGGAGGTGTTTTTGGGACGTGCGAGGGGTGTGCTCGCCACAGCGGGGAGTGATTGTATGTCAGCTTTGAGTTTAACGCTGAATAATACTTAAAACACCCGATTAAAATTCATCTGGAAGTATTTTTCTACTGTGACGACGCATACTGTCGTCTTTGTTATGTCAAAGTTAAAATTCTTTTAATGATTGAGATGATTCAATGAATGAGTGATACGACAGAATCAGCTGATAGACCACTACAAGCAACCAAAGCGAACGTACAATATTTTATTTTACTGCACACTAGCTCTGTTTATAGTTTCAACATGTCTTAAACCTTGTTTTAACATTATTGTTGTTGCCTTACTTTCTCATTGTTGGGGATTTTTGTTTGTTTCATTTGTCTTAATTTTATGTTTAAAAAAAAAAGAAAAAAGATTATGATTATATTGTTTTATAAGCACCTTATAACCATCGGCCCTCAATGAGGTCACTGGACGAACGTCTCTGATTAAAACAGACTCGGCTCAAAAACTTTGGAACATCAACTTCAGCACAAATATTAAAATCTTGATGAAAAACATATTTACTTTCTCTGGCATTTCCAAATTAGACCCTATTTAATTTGAATGTTTTTATGTATACCTCCATGTGCTTTTAATGTATTACTTTCCGTTTTATTGCTTTTTATTTCGTCTTTAATGGATTCCATGTTTCCCGTCTGATATTGTTCAGCCCCTTAGGCAATTGTTTTGGTATTTAAAATGTTGTAACAATATAATTGACTTTATTATTATTAATCACAGGAATATGTTTAGAAAGACACGTCCCACACGTACATTTTAAAATTTGTAGTTGCTTTCGGTCTTATAGCGCCTCTTTGATTAAAACTTGAGAGCATAACTTTAAAAGGCAAACTTTTCCTCCATCTTGTTACCAATCAGACTGTGAGGATCTTGGACAGTGACACATTAACTTTGTTCATTTTTGGACTTTGCTTATCAATGCATTTTTTTTTTATTTGGCAGAAGCCGTCTCCTCCGACTGTACTTTTAAATTTCCTAACATATGAGTTTAATAATTATTCGGGTATAAATGGTTGAGAAACCGCACCAGAAATTGAAAATCTGGTTCGTGTATTTCTAAATAACCAGCTGAATTAAATAACGGTTAATTATGGGAGCAACAAATCTCAACAAATGCCAACAATTCAATGTGCAGCTGCAGAGGAAAGTGCTTGCAGAGAATTATGAGACGCAAGTGAAAAGGAAAGAAGTTTAGAGGAATTTCAACCAAAGCACATGCCACAGATGACCCGAACCTTAATTAGATGCGAACAAACGACAAAGTCCTTTCTCTCGGACTTTCACCCTCGGCTGGGGAGGGAGGAATGAGGAATCTGGAAAGATTACTCTGAGCAGTGTCAGTCTAATAACGGGATGACATGAAACGCGGCTCAACTCCAAAGCAGGGTGAAAACCATTTTCTACTTCAAAGTTCACTGACTCATGTAAGTCAAATCTGCTCTCTCTAAACACACAACACACAATCAATCACGCACACGCACACGCACACAGACAGACAGACAGACAGACAGACAGACTGCCTGAGCGAACAAAGACTCCTGTATGAAGTCTTTGCGCACACATACACCAGCATGAGTGAGTGTGTGTGTGTATGCGTGTGTGTGTTCACACCTGTGTGAGGGCGAGCGATTGCGTATGTGGGTCAGAGACTAAAATAAAGGTAGCCAGTGTGCATGCCTGAGCCAGCTTTTATCATTAAACACTCAAACAGAAACTGTGGCTACTTTTGGTTCAGTTGATGTAGCACGATTTCTTCTTTCCATATTTGTGTGTGTGTGTGTGTGTGTGGAGGGGGGGGGGGCAGCTCTTGTGCTCTTTTATCCACAAATCTGTGTTTTTGTTTCCCCCCCCCCTCCCACACACACACACACACACACACACACACACACACACACACACACACACACACACACTCCCGGCATTGTCATACATTCCACAGTGAGATTTGGCGTGTCATATCCTGTCTCAGCTGTTGGGAGGCAGTCCTAATAAGGGAGCCCTTCACTCTTTCATTGTTCTGCTCTCATCTGCATCTCACACCAAACACTTTACTCCTGGGAAGAAACAAAAAAAAAAAAAGGAAAAGGGAGAGTGGGCGCTGCAACTTTTACCCAACTAGCGTCACTGCTGCTTCATAACGCTCGCAAACTTGAGTGACGGCTTGGAACGATCTCGAGTGGGTATACGTACCACCTCCACCTCCCCCGGCGTAGAGATGTCTTGTATATAAAGAGTGCGTTAAATCTTCCCTGCGTAACAAACGAGACTTTTCCTGAAATCCCAACCAAAAAAACAAAGAAGAAAAGGTGACTGAAAGCGTCAGCGGGCTACAAACAAAATGTTTGTTGTGTCGTGAAGGTTGCCTTAAGCAGCCGTCAAATCTTGCATTAGAGACCGCAGACATCAAGTTTGACGCCGACTTCCTGACACCCCGCAGCAGATAAGTCGCCGCGCGGCACTCTGACACGTTCTTTTGTGGCTCTGTCAAAAACATCAACGCTGAGCGTAGAAGAAGTCGGTCTCTCGTGCAGTAGACCGTCAGACCCACACCAGGCTTTTTGCAGCTATGCGAGTTTCTACCGCTGACATTTTTGTGGCAGGGCGCAGCTCCTTGGGAAAGTTTTAAATGGCTTTCGCCACTTAGGGCCCGGGCATTAGTAATTAATCTGTCGTTAAGGCCATTACCGGCGACGCTAAATCGTATCTGCTAATGGGCTAGAAGTGTAATTACACCGCTAAGCCACTTACTACCCTGAGCCTCCGAGTGACACACATGTACACGAGCTGTTTGTGTGTGTGTGTGTGTGTGTGTGTGTGTGTGTGTGTTTGTCTGTCGCCCAGAGCTGCGACTGCGATGTATTCCCTCATTATCATATGCTATCGCTGCTATTTCAGTCATTTGGTCACTGGTGGTTGGTTGCAGGCTGACATGCGTTCTGCTCCGGTCTTTTGCGCACAAACACACACAAACACACACACACACACACACACACACACACACACACACACACACACACACACACACACACACATACACACACACAGACAGCTGAGGTGAAGCTATGGTAAAATGCTGTTGTGGCTTGGCTAAGTGCTCTGCTGACTCAGCTTTATTTGAATGGTCACACAGAGTTTTGGCCCGAGTGTGTGTTGCATGTTTTGTGTTGGCCATGGCCCATATCCAATTACTACCGCCTTTGCCCATCCTGATTTGAAACCATGAACACCCTCTCTCTCTACACACACACTCACACACACACACACACACACAACCACACAACTACACAACCACACACAGCGTGGGTAGCTGCAGAGAGAGCATTCACACTAACGCTCCATTACAGACTTTTCAGGGACCTTTTGCAAGGCCAGCTGTCGAATCGACACGACTTCAGCTTACTATTCCTGGAGAGGAATGAAACGTGCAGCCTCATTTAAAATGGGGGGCATTTCGAATGTAACTCTGGGTTAAAAAAAGAAAAGGAAAAAAAAAAAAAAAAGAAAGAAGGGGAAAGTTCAAGTACACGATACACCTAAGTGGAGCTCGGAGATCTGTGGATACAACGAGGCGGGATGTCAGATATCATTTAGGATTTTTCATCATTGTTGTAGTCGGAAAACCTCTCAGTCAACAGGTGAGGTGAGTGATGGGTGAGTGTCACACCCCAACGTCAAAACCGTCAGCCCCTCAGAGCGGGGGCGGGGGAGGGTGGGGGTGGGGGGGGGGGGGCACAAAATGGTCCAGTCGGGAGCAAGGCCCTGAAGCCTGCAGGCGTGGACCTCAGCTGCTGACTGGGCAAGAAAACTTCAGCATTACAGAGAAAAAGGAGAGCGTGCTGTGGATTTTCCAATTGCCAGATAGTCAATATGAAAAAGGAAAGAAGAAAAAAAGAACAGATGGACAAATCTTGGTATTGAACAGCCAAATCCAATTTGACTGACAACATCCTGAGTCCAGTACAACCCTAAATGGTGAATTAAATTAGTCAATACTCATCATAATTACTGAATAACCTGTGTTTTACTTGTGATATTCATCATTTTCTTCAGTCTAATGTAAAATAATATTTCAGAATTGCGATAGTCCATCGTATTTGTTTCTTTGATTCACCTACTCATCACTTTTGTAAACAACAAAGCACAAGTAAATCCAATTTTGGTTTTCTACGTGAATGACATGAACAACCAGATTAATACCGATTTAAACTGCAGTCCCTAAATCCTCTAAAAGGCCATTCTTTAAATCACGATTAACTAAATTTTGTAAACAAAAATGAATTAGTTTTTTGTTTCTTTAAATCACGTAAGGCCACCGGTCGTCATGAAAGAATAATATTCAATCGTAACCCGTAATGATATTACAAGATTGAATTGAGGGAATATAGACGAGCTCTGTATGCAAATCTCTAATCTGAGCTTCATTAATAAACTCACGTCTGTGGGTAAAGATTGTGAAAGAGTGTGACCACATTTTAACAAGGAAGTCGGTAATACCGCTGAGAGGTTCATAAAAGTGAAAAACCTAACAACTCAACCTTTCCAAGAAATTAACCACCAGCGCAGAGGGAGGGTAGCGCGAGTCACTTTTCTTTTTTTTTTTTTTATTGCTTCACATCTTCACAAACCCGCGTATATTTTCACACGTCTCGCATCGCGCAGCCGAGTGACGTGCTCGACGTTCAAATAAAAACAGGCCGCAGGTGTGTCGGTTGGAAACGGCGAGAGGAAGAGGTAATAAATGGAGAGGGAGAGCAAAGTCAGACAGAGGAGGAGGAGCGAAGTATAAGAAAACCCCAGCTTCTGTGTGTCAGAGGGACACACCCGTGGTGTGCTCTGAAAGCCCGTCATTACAGAGGCTCACAAATGATAGCCCTGGTTAAAACAACTGGCGGAGCAGCAAGACTTCAGCCCCCACAGACAACATGGCCAGGAACAAATTTTGGGCAGCAAATGTCCAACTTTTTCTGGCCTTGCTTCTTTCTTTTTATATATATATATCTATATATATATAAATATAGATATATATATAGATATAGATATAGATATCACAGAGGGGACATTTCAGAGCAAACAGCTTGTCCAAACTTGTTCACAATCTCCTCCATCTCCATTTCAGCAGGACAAAGCAAACACGCGCCCGCAGGGTATTTTACAGGAATATGCCAGGCATGTATGTCAATGCCACACCGATCAGCTGACTGCATCAAACCAAAACAAGAATTCAGTCCATTTGAAGCAGACTGTCTTGTGCACTGATTCTGTGAAATGGGTGAAATGGGATTTGGTTTTTTTGTTTTTTAAAAAAAACATCACAGAAACCACAGAAGCGATCTTACTCCAAGAAAAGATCCACTGAAGTAGATTTAACACCCTTTGAGTAATCCTACCTTTACACTGGAGGTGTGTGGGGGGGGGCAACAACAACTGTAAATTGAGATGGTGTCTCCGCACAAGGGGGCTGAATAATAAAGCAACAAACTGCACTGCCACCTTACCACACCCCATTACGTCCAGACCCACACAACAGGTTCTTAACTTTTATCCCTTGGTTACAAACCACGTCTCAATTCCTCTACCTGGCAGACCACATCCAAAAAAAAAATAATAAAAAAGAAAAGAAAAAGACAGCTGAAACAATAAACAGCGAGTTTTTAAACACACACACACACACACACACACACAAAAAGGAAGCAAAGTCTCACACACCTTGCATCGTCACCTGAACGCACCACGCAGCTCCACTGTAATAACAAAAAACCACGACTGGACTTTGACTCAGTTTTACGGTACGTGACGCGGCGAGGTGACCGGTCACTTCCGTGTCCTCTCACCTGTCCTCAATACCCCCCCCCCCTCCCCCTCCTGCTGCGGTGGGGAGGGGGGGGGGGGGAGGAGAGAGAAATTGGCGGAAATGTCTTCTTTAAAAATCTTTAAAATGCTGCAAAAAATAAAATAAATCACCATAGACGGACTATTTTAGTGTTAATGTTACAGCTCCAACATAAAACGCACCATCCGCGTATTAAACTGGCGTGTTGGCTGTTTTTTTTCCAAATAAGTTTTTAAACTGCACGTCTACAGTTTTTGCTCAACTTTAAAATAAAAAACAAGCTCCGGGTCCCGAGTTTATTTTTTTAATATTTTTTTTAAATTTTCTCGTTGAAGCTAAGCTAAGCTGACTTAGCTGGATGCTACGTGCTAGCTGCGCTTTAGCGCTTAACAACCAAGTTCGCCAAAAATTAAAAGTCACTCCCTCTTTTCTTTTCTTTTTTTCCGGGACTAACAACAAGTCCTCCTCCACAACAACAACAACAACAACAACAAAAAACAAGCAGTCGCAACGAGCGAGAAAGGAAAAATAAAAACGAGAGAAACGAGCCATTACCGATTCTGGAGACTGTTAGGTTTGTTTTTCAAAGTCCATTAAGTGTTTGGATTCAGGCCTAGCCGACTGCTGCTCCTCCTGCTCCTCCTGCTGCTCCTGCTGCTGCTCCTCCTGCCGCCGACACAATCCAGAACCCCGAGGAGGAGGAAGGAAGGAAGGAGGGAGGAAGGAAGGAGAAGAAGTGGTCGGGATGAGACGACGACGACAACAACAACAACAACAACAACAAAAAAACAAAGCACCTCCTTCGGCGCGGTCGAACAAACACCTGAAAAACTGCGCAAATAAACCGTCCACCCTCCGCGGGGCGCGAGCGCTCACAATGAGGAGGAGAGGAGGAGGAGAGGAGGAGGAAGGAGGAGAAGAAGAAGAAGAAGAAAAAAAAAGAAAAACACCCACCGAGGCAATTTCCTATCTCTCCCCCCGGTGCTCCGGCTTGTTGTTCACTTGTCTGTCCACTTCCTCTCCGCTGGGGGGAGGAGGAGGAGGAGGAGGAAGGAGGAGGAGGAGGAGGTGGGGAACAAGATAAGAGAGCACAATATAATAGCAGGAGGGCTAGGAAGACTTTAATACGACTAATTTTAACATTTTTAACTCAGCTACTGTTTCATATGCTGCAAAAGTGAGATTTTTTTTTTCATGTAACTTCAATTCATTATTTAGTTGTTGAAAACAATCATTTAATAATATTTTTTAAAAAAATCGTTAATTATCTAAAACTATCTATTATATTAATAATGGAAAATATTCAATTATTTTTTTTTCCTCAGCTCGAAAGAAAAAAAAAATCAGTTTTTGCAGAGAAACTTTCTCATTTTATGGTTTACAGTCTAATTTATTTCTGCCTATATTCAAGCTCGTTTAGGTTAGGTTAGGTTAGGTTAGGTTAGGTTAGGTTAGGTTAGGTAGTTACTTTATTAATCCCCGAGAGGAAAATTTTTTCGCTACAGCAGCATACAGAAGCAATAAGATAATAATAGAATAATAGAAAAGCAATTAAATAGCAGTAAAAAATATAAAATGCACAGTATATACAGTACAGTATATATATCTATATTGTTTTCACTCAAATTACAGTCACTAAACAAAACACCTCACATTATTTTCTTAAATTTTTGAATTTTCTACATGCAAATCTCATCTACAATTAAGGATGGCAATTGCAGAGCTCTTATATTGCCCTCATGTGGTCATAATGTTTAAGTGCCTCATCAACAGTGGTGCAAAGTACAACTTACTTTCACTATGCCTTCACCTGCATTCAGAATTTGTCTGAAATACACAGCAAAATGTGTTGAATTTTTCTACCATGCATGTCTATTTTCTACTTTGCTTTTTTTTTTAATGTCAGAACATCTCTCATTTTATTGTTTTGCATGTCTTGTATTATTATGTTCTGCAAGTCTAAAATAGTCTAATTCAAGTCCTGAATAATGTTTTTAATATTCTTCTTCTTTTGTTGTTGTTTTGCATCCTTATGAATGACCTTAATAACTTTATATTTTCAATATTGTATTCCTTGATTAGAGTGACCTTATAAACATAGCCTCTTAGGTAAAGCTGCCGCATTTAAGACAATGTTTTATTAATGTCCACTGTCCCTATGAAATAATAATACAAAAAAAGAGAAATAAAAAAAGTCCAAAGTATTTATTCTCATCAGGTAGAATATCTCCGTCGCTTTAATATGATTGTGTTATCGCATTAATATGTAGGAGGTTGAGTAAAATAAGTATTAACTTCCGAAAATGGTTCCCATTCAAATAAAGTACAGCACTTAAGTCCAATTTTGAGGTATTTTACTTTGAAAAACTAAATTCAGTCGCTTTTATGACAATTGAAAGCTACTGTACACAGTTGTACTCTGCAGAGTCAGGTTTTACATAATGATCATCTAAAATGTTATGATTTGTTATAAATTAAGTTACTTTCATTATGGATTTATCTGACAGTTGTTGTTTTTTTCTTATTTTTATATGTTTAATAAATTGAACCAGTAAGTGGTGCTGTATGGTAACTAAAGAGTTCCTCGTGTTACTGCTGCCAGCACACACACGCCTACCAGCTGTCATGTTTATATATATTTTCAGATATTCCTTCATTGTGATGAAGAGGAGGAAGAGGAGAGCATCTACGGCAGCAAAGACCTTTTACCCGGGTCACAATTCCACTTTAAATGAGAGCAGAGCTGTGAGCAGTCATAACAAACACAAATAGACATTTTAACTTACGTAATGTACATTAAGTGACTTGTGTGGCGAAACACTCACATAAAATTACTTGTTTTAACCCGAACTATGATCATTTCCTAACTCGAACCAAGTAGTTAACTATAAACTGACATTAAATAAACACGGGGAGAGGAGGACAACGAGGGACAGCTGCAACAAATAATGTGCAGGAAAGGCAATTGGGAGACACACAAAGCAGGAAGTGGAGCATAGCCACTAAAAGTTACAAATCATGACAGTGTGATGACTGTAGTGCACATATTATATTTTATACAATGAATTATATATATATATATATATATATATATGAATCTACTTATCCTGAATATATTTCAACTTGTGTAAGAGCTGCATATAGACTTACCAACACCGTAACATTACTGGGACCACACTAGCGTAGACACAAGACATAAATCATATTTTGTTGTATTTAGTGAAAAAAATAGTTTGACAAAATAAACAAGTGTTTAAGAATATAACCTGGCAAAATGAAAGTCAGTTTTTCTAGCTTCACCGCAAAAAAGAAAAGAAATGTTAAACACTGTCGTTGTACTAAATGTCTCAGCAAAGGACCGAGGCCGGAGGACAAGAAGTTGAATATATTTAATTGTGTTCGGACTCCTCACAACTTCATTCCACAATTGTTTCACCATAATTCCACATCAATAAAATCCATCAATCATTATCTACTTGCTCTCTTACTGACACATACTGCTCAGTACTGCAAGACAAGCTGATTTGTGCCTTTTTGTTTTTGTGCCAGAAAGAATCTGAACCTGAACAACTTGAACGACCCAGAAAGGACCGACAAGCACATGTTAAATATTCGACCTACTTTTCGGGGGAAGTGGAGCCTCAAGTGGACAGATTTAGATTAAGAAAAGGAAAGTAAATGTCAGCAGAATTGGACCCATATGTAGAAGGTGTGGCCATGAGAGATTATGGGATCCATAGCAGAACTTCCTGCTAATCATTCCTTCGGTTGCAGCATGAGAGGTAAGGCCTGCTGGGGTTAACTCGGGTGTTACGTCATCAAAAAACAAGTTGACTATTACAATGCACTCAACCTCTGCAATCAACGCAAACCTTGCAAAGTTTGAAAAGTTTACACAGCGTTGAAGAGGTGTGTAGTTGATCAGAATAAGACACGCGTCGTTCATCTGCTTCAAGATTTATTGAGTATTGTCATGACTGCAGTCAGAGCAATGGTGTTTGTCCTTTCCGGTGTGTGGCCTCTCTGATCCTGGTTTTTCTATCACAACTAGAAATCTGTCACCCGGCTGAGCAGAAATGTCTGGAAACCACAGAAGAGCGAAGCTGCACCACTGGTTGACACTGCTGTCGGGACTCCTGGAGGGTTTGTTCTTCACGGGGATCGCGTTCGGATGGACGTCTCTGGTGTTTGTGCTGAAAGTCGATGGCTACTTTGGTGAATGCTGCGCAAACACCACAACAGTGGAAAACACAACGCACACAGGTACGTGAAATGAAGAAGTACATTTGTTTGATCAGTGTTTTTTAACTGAGCATGATTCACACCAAATGTACTGGAAAAGGCCCATTTTTAAATATTGTACTCAACCAAAACATACAAGCATTTGATTGTTTCCGTTCTGACTCCCTTCTTTTCTTTGATCTGTATTTTATATTCAGATTGCAGCAGTCAGGATGAAAACTTCTCTCAGGTCATGTCTGTTGCGACTATCTCCAACACTATAATGCGGCTCCCTATTGGATATTTGTTCGACCGCTGTGGAACCACAGTAACGAGGCTCGTAGCAACGTGAGTATATCACAACAGAAGCTGTATTTCATTCTTTAACCCCTTAAGTCAGAACAGGAATGAAGCACCGTCCGTTTTTAGTCCTAGTTTTACCAGGTGACCTCTTCACTGACTACTTTTCTATACCTTGTGTGTGTTTGTAGATCAGACGCAGTCTCGTTCTGCTGCCTCGCGTCTTAAAATGTGCACCTGAACCAAGTTTAAACCCATTTTTAATCTCCCGATCATGATCTCCCTGCAGATCTTTGTACATCACTGGAACACTGTTTATCGCGCTGTCAACCGCTGGTATGTTTTTTTGTTATTTCAGCATTGCAGCTTTAGAGCAGATACTGTATATCTCTGTGTTTTAAAAAAAAAATCTTTTCTCTGCTCATGTCTTTCACTCAGAGACGTCCGTGCTGCTGTACCCTGCTTTGTCATGTATCATTACAGCTGGGTCAACCCTCCACATGAGCAATGTTCAGGTCTGTGTAGGTGTGTCTGAATGTGCAGTAAGTAGATTTTCAGGTTTTAAATGGGGACAATTTGTTGTAAAGGTGGGGAACCTCTTCGACTCCTACCGCTCCACAATCATCACCGTCTACAACGGGGCCTTTGACTCCTCTGCTGTCGTTTTTCTCATCATAAAGGTAAATATAATGTTTTATTAAGATTTTAGGGCTCTTTAATCGACATAGAAAAAATTAACAGTGTGCATCCTCTCCTTTGGTTTTTCTGTCTACAGCTGCTGCACGAAAGAGGAGTGTCCCTTCGCTCGTCTTTTCTCTTCCTCGCCTCGTGTAGCATAATCCACCTGCTGCGCACCTTCTTTCTGATGCCCAGAGGACACGTCCCCTACCCGCCGCCCGAGACGTACACTTACGGGTCCGAACAAGCCACACCGTCCTGGCGAGTTTTAGAAAAGTCTGCTTTGCTCCTGCGTCAGCTCACACGTTGGCTTTGCTCTGACAGGGTCAGCTGCCCCCGACGAAGCCGGAGAAGAGAGGAGGAGGAGGAGAATAACAAAAAGGAAGAGAGAGCAGAGGTTGAGATGTCAGCCTTAAATTCACTCAAAAGGCCACAGCACGAACACAAGAAACAGGAAGGTGCTTTGAAGATTTTTTTTTTTTTTTATTTATTTTTTTTGCCTTGAACATGACTTAAAAGTGAAGTTTGACCTGATTTATTTATTTAAAAAGAAAGGCCCCCCCCCACACACACACACACCCCAAAACTTTTAAACACACAACAGAGTAGCTAATCTTTTGACTATGTTTATGTATATATATATATATATATATATATTTTTTTTTAGGGTTGATGGTATTTTCAAGGGTCAAGGTACAATAACAATCAATCACAGATTCCTCTTCCAAGCTTTATATGCAAACAAACATTTGTTTATTCTATTTTAAACAAGCATTTGTTTGCAGAAAATGTGAACGACCGTGTTAACATGCCCAGAAACTACACAGCAAATTCACACCTTTGGAATAAACTCCCTCTGAGTTCTAATCAACTCTTTTTGCTTGTAAACGTGAGACCATTGTATTCACTCTCAAGCAGAGTGAAAGGAACTCTTTTCTTGGAGTTGATTTTTAACACTTTTCAGGAGTTGAACCTTGAACTATTTGGGAGTTAAAACTCGACTCCCATGAAGAGTAAATTTTACTTTAAACTTGAGTTGTTTGAATGTGAACTCTTTCACTGTGTTAACAGTCAACACTTAAAAGTGTGTATTGTTTGACATTCATGGAGTTAAAATTTCATCACACTATAAAGGTTTTAGGTCAGACTGACAACAAGACAACAGCATATTTGTCACAAATTTATATTTAACAATTATACACATTGTGATTGTATGCAACGTGCAACAATTAATGCTGCATGAAAACTTTGTATAACAAGTTGCAAACTAACCAATGTATTAGTGCCACTGTGATTGGTACAGAGGACAGTTGAAGCAAGAGGCATTTTAACCCTCGTGTTGTCCTCGGGTCAAAATGACCCGCAGCTGTGTTCAACCAAGTTCTATTTTATTTCTATATTTGTTATATTTTTTAGGATCATTGGTGATCATTCTTTAAAGAAACCCTCACAGCCTCCTTGTCACCAATGATCCCAAAAAATATGAAAATAAAATAGAACTTGGTTGAACACAGCTGCGGGTCATTTTGATCCAAGGACAACACGAGGGATAACAAAATGAGACATTCGTGTGAACTCAACCCTTATTTTAATGCTCCATCTGTTAAGAATTTATGTCTTTCTTATTTTTATGAATGTGTGAACACTCGGGTTTGTAATTCACAACTCGAACCGTCAGGCTCGACCCGATCACGTCAGTTCAGGCTCAGGTTATCTAATTAATCTGGTGGGTTTGAGAGAGTCGGGCTCAGTTGATAAATGAACTGTGTGAGGGGGCAGGCCTTTTCCACAGATGTGGGTCTTATGTGTGTTGGAAAATTCAGACAAAGTAAACTAAAAACCCAGCGAAGTCCTTTGGTAAATCTCTCCTAGTCACCTGCACTTGGCATTACCCTTGATATTTTTTTATTGGCTATTTCTACGTCTTATTCAGAGGATGTCAGTTGAGTAAGTAGTGTGTCCTCAATGCTTCTTTGTTGTGTTCACACATGCACTTTGAGCAGTCCACTTCTGATTGGATCACCCAGGTGTGAACGTCCCATGTGAACGAGGCCCCTGTTGTCTCCGTCTGTGGAAGTTGAGGACGAAAGGCAGGCACACAAAAATTAGTCGACTCGCAATCAGAGCCCATTTCAAACCTCCTCATATCGAACAGTTTACGGGTAACCAAGACCAACCTTTTCCTCAAAAAAATATTTTGTATTTCTGTTCCACTCTCGTTCTCTTTTGCCATTACAGCAGCTTCTTTCCAGAGCTGTGTGCTCTCCTGGCTCTTCCTGTGGCATCTGGTCTGGGTGGTAACCATCCTCTTCTGTCAGTGCATCTTCTTATCCAGTGTCAACCCCATGCTCACCCGGTTGGCTGATAATCACCAAAGCTTGGGTGAGGTATAAAATTTTGATTTTCCAGGCACTCTCCAGCCTCACTTCACCGGTTTGCTCATAGCGTCAGTCTTCGCTGTGATTATAGTCTGGAAACCCCTGTTCGCTTTTAGGTTTGCTCAGCCAACTCTCCAATCAGCAACCAGCGGCGGTGGCTAAGTGCAATGATTTGAATTGAAGAATTTTCTTTTCTAATGTCGTTCCAACAGCGGTGGCGACGGTAGAGAGAGATGAAGCGATACATACGGTTGTAGCGAATATCGAGGACTTTATGCCCACATGAAAATACACTGTGCTTACATTGGGGGGAGGGACTTTTGTCCTTTACATCTTGGTGAGTTTCAGTGAACAACATATATGGATGTCGATTGGTTAAAAGGCTGCTACAACAGTTGCACAATTAACCTGCGGTCTACGCACAGTAGGATGCGATGACAATCTTCAACGGAGAGTTTACAGACTCATATATTCACGCAGGTTAACATCACCTGGCCAGTTGAATTAACTAAACTTTTCCTTTGTGTCCACTCCTCTTCTTCCCAGTGAGTCACTACACCAACGCATTTGCCATCACCCAGATGTGCGCAGTGCTGTTTGCTCCCATGAACGGCCTCATCATGGACAGACACAAGCGCAGGACTCTGGCTCCAGGTTCGCTGTAGATCTCTGCAACGCTGCAACTGACGTCATTAATATTTACTCGACTAGATGTTGGTACCGTCTCATTTTACGTCTCTATTCGTTTCTTAGGAGAGACCAAGCGGGAAGCGGACATGCGTTCGTCCTCTCTCGCCCTCTTCCTGACCTCCCTTCAGTGTTTCTTCTTCTGCGTGTGCTTCACCTGCCCCGTCCTGCCTCTGCAGTACCTCACCTTCATCCTTCAGGTCATCAACAGCTCCTTCTTCTACGGAGGACACCAATCCTTCGTCAGCATCGCGTACGTTCACATCTCAAGTCTTGCTTTCACCGCACATCAGCTGCCTTTGACTTCCAGATATCTCTCAAAATCCGCTTCGCCTCTTCTTCATCTTTCGACCATTCTCTTATTCTATCTTATCTCCTCTCTCGTTCCTCGATCTCTTCTCCAGCTTCCCAATGTCTCATTTTGGGAAGATGTCAGGGACGGCGATGTCATTATCAGCGCTGGCGCTGTTTGTCCAGTTCCCAATCTTACATGTCATCCAACACCAGCTGCACGGGGACCCATTCTACGTAAGTATCCAGAGGATGATATTCTGCAGTATTAAGCAGTTTAACAACCAGTTTGTGTCTTGAACCCTCGTATTTCTCTCTCACAATTCTCTCAGGTTAATGTGGGCATCACTTTGGTGTCTCTGCTCGCCTTCATTCATCCATTACACGTCAGACTGCATTGCCGGAATCTGGCCATTCAGAGAAAGACGGAACAGGAAGTAAAGAAAGAAGGGTTGACAAGATGTTGACATTGTTCAGTGTAAGCAACTGTGAGGAAGAATTCCTATGGATCCAGAATAATTCCCCTTCTGTAAACTACAGTTGTTTTTGATGTGATAGTTCACATTCGTTTCAATGTTGTTGCTTAAAATTTGTTGTCCGGATTTTAGATATAGTTTAGATATAGTTTTTTCTGTGTATAATTTTTCATTTAGCGTCCAAGTCTGCCCCCAGTCCAACATGAAAGGACAAATAAGTAGTTTATTCTAACCTTTTGTGAAAACGAATGGACCCATAAACACAACGATGGCTGAAATTCTTGACCAAACAAAAGCAAAACAAGAGACGTTGGCATTTTAAAGTCATTAAATGCTGAACTCGCAATGTTTCTTCGAGACTAGTAGGTAAATATATCTATATATATCTATGTATATCTATATCTATATCTATATATATATATATATATATATATATATATGTATGTATAGTGATACCTTATAAAAGCAGCCAATAGTATAACGTCAAAGGTGTTCTGACCATCAGTCATACGGGGACAAATCCAAGTTGACCGCTGCATCTTTGCGGGACGGGAGACCATCATGACCAAAAAAAAGCTTTTAGTGTTGCTGTCTGTCTCTTAACCGGCCCGCTCTGTGTGCCTGTTATTCAGGGTCCACACAACAGGGTTGTTATTTTGCTATATATTAAACTACAAATTACATAAGAAACAAGTATTTTTGCATAGGACCAAATTCTTAATACAACAGAAACTACATAAAAAAAATATTTGAAGGGTTTCTGATCTGTTCTGTAGCCACTGGGGGCCGATTGAGATGGTTTGGCTTCACCTTTTTGGAACGTCCATTTTTATGTAGCCTACAGTCTTTGTATATTATCATGCTTGTGTCAAGGACAGCAGTTTTTGGTAACTTTTTAAACCTGCATTAAACTATATTCTATCTACATGTATTATGTTTTGTCTTTCACTTTTATTTTTTTCATTCTCGCTTTTCGTATCCCATTAAACAGACAGCAGCAGGATATCAACACAATACCCGAACTTTACAGAAAAATATAAGATGATATTTAGGGAGTGGGAGTCCTCTTGTATTGGAAAAACTACATGATCCCAAAAGTCATGAATGAGTGTAACTCTTCAGAACTTTTTTTAATTTATAACACAAAAAATTTGTTGATTTGTGGACATCCTGAAACATAGCTAACAATAACAAATTCGTCAGATTATCTTTTTTTATAATAAAACTTCATGAGAATTAGCATAATGTGTTTGATGTGTTTTCCCGCCCCTTGTCTGTCTGTAAATCTGTCTGTCTGTCTGAGATTATAACTGGATCTGCGGTCAGAGAGAGAGAGTGAGGCGCTCAGCACAGAAAAGGCGCATCTCGGTGCAAGGTGCATCGTGCATCGCTGCCCTGCAGAGTTGCCGCACAGGAGGACTGTTGTGTTTGGATTACTTGGAAATACAAGGTAAACATACTTTCAGAAATATATGCGGTAAATCGAGAGCGCGCGGAATTCTGCGTGATTTTGTCAGAAAATTTGGTTTGACTTTATTCATCCGTCTCCACATACTTTGTAGTATTATACCAATAAAATATACTATAATATGTTTTATAAATCACGTTTTAAGGGTGTCTTTTGAGGCTCCTTTGTGTCCACGCTGTGCCATGTGCCATTACGCACAGATTAAGTGAACTAATCTGGATTACAGTGATCACCGCCTGGCGATAACTGCCTGTCTGTCACGTCTGCCGTCGGCATGTGGAGTTCAACATGAGACACAGAAAAAGAGAAGGGTTGTTTGTTTAAAAGGGTAAAATATAACCTGTAGAATAGGTTTTATTGATGTAAAGAGCAATTATTTAAATCATTTAGTTTTTTTTAATTAAGTAGCCTACATGAAAATGTAGGCCTATACTTGTCACCATGTTGTTGTATGTTTTATTAATTAAATTCATGTGTAAACTGATTTGTAATGATAGGCTATAGTGTCTTTAACACTCACATATGTAATGGATCAAATATGTAAAAAAAAAAGAAGAAGAAGTGCAAGGACTTAAAATCTTAGATTTTCCAGCCAAATGAGTTGAATTCAAATGTATTTGCATGTGTGAGTCTCAACACCGTTTTGGTGTCCTCGCAGCTGTTTTCACTGTCTACTCGTTATTTTAGAGGCCCCAGGATTTGTCTGATATTGTCACTGTACAAGTCCGGAGAGGAAGAGCAACTGAGCAGTAATACGATTTTGTGGACGGATCTCCCATCTGTAAATTATCCCTCAGGCTTCATGGTTATCTCCCTTTTATGTGTCTTTGGTGTAACCTTGTGATGAAACTCTTTAAACTGCATTTGTACACCACTCTGAGGCAGCGCGTTATTTAACCTTCCTAATCAGGCTTTCAGAGATATTTTCTTGTAAAATGGCTGTATTGGGGGGTGTAAAGTGATCGATATTTAAGTGTTACATTTATTTAAAAATGAACGTCCCTCTTACACCTGTTATGTTTTTGCTTGCAGTGAAAGACCCGTTTACCCGCCTGGACAAGCTGAAGAGAACTCACAACAATTTTTCTCCGGGAGAAGAAAACTGACTCTGGAAGTTCAGTTTGATCTGGAGAGACGAGGTGAACCATGCAGGGGTGCGAGGTCGGCACGAGGCTCCGCTACTGGCTGACTCTGGGCTCCGGGATGCTGGAGTGTCTGTTCTTTGCTGGCTTGGTGTTTGGCTACGCCTCGCTGGTGTTTGTGCTAAAGGAAGATAGATATTTCAGCGAGCTGTGTGTCAGCGACCCCGGTAGCAACGGCACCCTGCCAGGTGAGCACCTCTGGAGTTTTAGGGGTAAAACAAAAAAATGTTGATCAATGACTGGGACTCACTATCAAAGTATACCTGCTGGGTAAACTTCAGATGGACATCACGGCTCATTTTTAACTGGATAATCTTTAAAAATGCCTAATTTATCTATTTTTGAACTGAAGCAAAAAAATGTGGGGGGGGGGACTAGTTGGGGGCTGAAAAAAACAAAAAAAGCTTACTTCTGACATATAACCTCAAGATGGCTAGTGTTAACAAATACTGTAATCTTTACTGTACACACCCAAACAGAAACAGAGAAATAGCTTTTAGCTCTTCCTTTGGTGTCCACCACCCTCCTCAAAAAACAAACAAGTGAACTCTGTCAAAAACAAAATAATATGCTAAAAGACTCTAAAAAAACAAAAAAGGGTTGTTGTGTAGCCATCGTAAGGTCAAAAATGCGGATTAATGCGGATGTTCAGATTCACTGAAACACACAGAGTGCATCCTGGACTTCGAAAAAAAAAACAACACACTGAATGTGTTGCTGTCCCGATAAAACTTATGCAAACCAGCATCGTTTATACGTCTGGCCTACCAAGTTGTTTTTATTCCCTGACCAACCCAGGATCAGGCCACTGCTTGTAATACACCTGCCAATCCACTCTAGGACAGCGTGTCTGATTCAAACTGATTGGAAACCCAGCAATACTACCTCCCTACCACCGATAGCCATAACCTGACTGCACCACAGGCCTGTTAATCAAACAGACACCCCCCCCCCCCCCCCCAAAAAAAGGCTTTTTAAGGTTTATTTTCTAATTAATGACAGGATTATTTTCAGATGGACCAAAAGAAAACTAATAACAAGGAGTGACTTTAGCTAGTAACACCAAAAAAAAACTTGTGGAAAAATGCTATTGACTTCGTATTCCATGAGACTAGTTGAATGGGAGTCTATGGAGCTGGAGGCTTTTTGGATCCAACCTCTAGTGGCCCTCGGGGTATTGTACTTTAAGGCATCAGCCTCATTTTTCAGACCCGGAAGCTGGCAATATTTGTACTTGTTGACAGTATGACATACATTAAGTTCATAACTCACGCACAACAATCATGGCTGAAAGCGGCTCCACGGTGGAGGAGTAATTTCCATTGACAAATTTGACAAAAATGACATGTAATTTCTAGGTTTTTACTGAACATTTGAAGGCAAACTGTTACATTTATGCTGCCATATAAAACTCCAACACTTATTTTCTTTGCCACTGTATGTTTCTTGAAATTAATGATCAAATATTTTCCATTATTTTTTAATATGGTAAAAAATATTGCAATTGCAGAAAATACCCTGAAATATTGGGATTTCATTTTTGGTCCATTTCGCCCACCCCTATTATGGATATCATTTAAAAAGCATCAGAGGTCAAAGTGTGTCATGTGGAACACAGAAATACTTCACTACCGCCCCTGTTGATGCTTTTGCTTACTGCTATATGGACGTATTTAGATAACCGGACACATGGTTCTAGTGTAAAGACGTTTCCATAGTGTCGCTGTCTCTCTGTTTCTCTCTGTTACAGACTGCAGCAGTCAGGATGAGCAGTTCTCCATGGTCTTCACAATCGCTTCGTTCCTCAACAACTTCCTGAATATCATCAACGGCTACCTGTTTGATCGCTTCGGCACCATGGTGACCAGGCTGCTGGGAATGTGGGTTATTATGTCATTTAAAAAAAGAAAACCTCTTCTGGCTGCAGTTCAGGACCAACAAATTCCCAGATTATTCAGCTGCTAACTAAAAAAAAAACATATTCTTCATCCAAAATTTGGTTAATCAACAGACAGTTAATCAACAGTTTAAGAGACTTTAGTCAGACCCGGTCAGCATGATGAGATGAATGCTTAAGAACTTCAAGGCACTTCTTTGTCCTCGAGTTGGTTTAAGCATTAAACAATCTGAAATTGAGTTAAAGCTCCAATTTCCGTTTGTCGTTCAGTTATTATATGCATTTTACGGTTGGGGACAAAGGGGGATTGGTGAGGGGTTGCAGAGATAAAAGCAGGGAGTGTCTAACAGGCAGAGAGATAACCCTCAAGCAGACCCCACCTTGTTTTACCACAGACCATTTTTTTAGTGCAACTCTATGGCTGGCATCAATTGATCGTAAAAATTAACCCTTTGACCCCAAAACTTTCTGTTCATAATGGGGCACGTGTCAATTAAAACATGGTGATGCAAAGCACCTAATACAACTTTAACCCTCGTGTTGTCCTTGGATCAAAATGACCCGCAGCTGTGTTCAACCAAGTTCTATTTTATTTTCATATTTTTTTGGGATCATTGGTGACAAGGAGGCTGTGAGGGTTTCTTTAAAGAATGATGACCAATGATCCCAAAAAATATAAAAATATAGAAATAAAATAGAACTTGGTTGAACACAGCTGCGGGTCATTTTGACCCAAGGACAACACAAGGGTTAAGTCTGTCCCATTTCACTTTGGTATCACACGATATGAAACTGCCTTTTTCTCTTGTCTTTTTTTTCTGCACAAAGGGAAGAAGTGAGGAATGTTGATTTTTTTTTTTTTTAGAGCTTTTACGTTACACATTGACACTTTCAGTTACTAATTTATTGCAGAAAACGCTCAATGCATATCTTTAGGCCACGTGATCAAGGTCATCGAGTTTCAGAACCCAAACATGAAACAGCAAAAGTTAAAAAAAGGAACGGTTGAAGGATAAACCAAACTTCTTACTTATTAAATACAGTAAGATGGATCGAATGAATCCAAGTTATTTCACAAGATAAATATCAACTAAAACGTTATAGACTACATTTATATCTACTGAAATATCTCAGTTCTCTATTGTGTCTATTGATTGTAAAGTTTTTCTCTATATATTGATATATTTTCTCTCTCCAGATGTCTTTACACCACTGGAACCCTCCTTATGGCCTTCTCCAGTGCAGGTAAGTGCACAAACACAATTATACACAAGGTGCACAAACACAATTATACACAAGCTTAAGGTTAGTAGGGTTACTCAGCAGCATAAATAATGATGTTTAAATTAGGGAAATAAATGGGGGAGGGGAGAAATAATAATTTCCAATATTTCCCATTTTCCTTTTACAAAGAAAAATATCTAATATTCCTGTCATATTTAAAGTGTAATATTGTGTTAACTTTCAAAATTTAGTAAGATGGCATGTCATTCTGTACACAATTTAAAGCTACCTTGCTATATAATCATGCATTATTTATCTTTTTCTCAGGGCTTGTATTGTGTGTGAACACGTATATAAAATCGCCTGATCATCACAATTATTTGAGCTGATTGCAATCGTTTTGCATAATCATTCCATTTATCCATTTACCTGTATAAAAACAGGAGGATGAAACTAAAACTGTCATATTTCCATCACTATTTCAATGCCGTTTTCCACCATTAGAATTTGATTGATGCTCTCTCCAGGTTTTATTATGCAAGCAAAAAAAAAAAAATGTTTATTTTTTTTTTTTTTTTAAATTAAAAAAAAAAAATAAAAAAAAAAAAATGCAAATTTCAAGTTTGTAAGTAAAAATGAATGAACTGAGAAATAAAATTGTTTGCCAGGTTTGTTTGTTTTGGTCACAGGATTCAGAATTTTGACCTTTTGGTTGCCAGTTGAGTTGTAAGCAGTGGGCGGGACATACGCTGGTGAAGGAGGCGGGAGTTTCTATTTGTGTTTTTTGTTTTTTTGAATTGCAGTGTGAGAAATTTGCTCTCAAAATAGTTTTTTTTGTTGCATAATTTCACAAGACAAAAAAAAAAAATACCTTCATAGTTTAACTGTCAATCAGTGGATAAACACCCAACCTTTCTCTGACTACACTGTGAGACTAACCAAGTGTACCATCACGTAAGAATATAATAATCAAGGGAATTACTTTTGTCTTCCACTTTTCTGCAGCAATTCCCCAGCTGCTCTTCCCCGCCCTGTCGCTCATTGCTGTGGGAGGAATTCTGCTCCTTCTAACTAACATGCAGGTAAATACTCCACAGCGCTCCCACATAACTATTTGAGCATATAAACAAACTTTATGTCCTGAACAGAAACATATTTCAAACACGTGATTCCATATATTTTATACTGATGAATTGTGTGTTTGTGTGATGGGAAGGTTGGCAACCTGTTTTCTGCTCATCGCTCCACCATCATCACCCTCTACAACGGTGCCTACGACTCCTCCTCAGCCATGCTTCTCATCATTAAGGTAAAACAGCTGCGCCGTTATAATGCTGCAGTCGCCTCAACGAGGATGCTTGCGCAATATTTTGTATACTTTATCGTGCTCCAGCTTCAAGTCTTCTTGGTTAAATTCATCCCATTCTTCCTGACAAATCCTGTCAAACTCCATTAGATCGGATGGGGAGCGTACGTAAACCGACACCTTCAGTTTTCTCACCATTTTATTAACGTTTATCAATATTAAACATATCCCGTGTCCAAATCGCACCAAATTCGCCACTGCTCAACCTCGGGTCCCCGACAATGCAATCCCCAAGTTTGATGCAGATGGAATAGACAGTTGTCGAGATATGCAAGGGACAAACACACATACCCGACAGATTCCTGAAATTATATATGTTAAAATACAGTGACAATTTCATGATTTTAGTGTCGATGCAAATGGGAGAAAACAAATGGAATATACAGTTTTAACTTGTGATTTAAAATTCAATTTTTTTTTTCTGATTTTACATATATTTTCATTTGGGCTCATTCAATTTGTATTTGATCATGTATATTAACTTCCTATAAAATGCTCTTATCCCTTTTTTTTTTGTTTAATCACTGTTGTTTTTTCTTTTCTCTTCTTTCCAGATTCTGTACGAACAGGGAGTCTCTCTCCGCTTCTCCTTCACCGTTCTGTCCATCTGCAGCGTCATACATGTGCTGAGGACTTTCCTGCTCATGCCCAGGACCCACATCCCGTACCCTCTGCCTCAGTGCTACACCTACGGGTGAGAATATTACATACAGTTTTCCTTGACGTCATACAGATCGACATCGTGCGGCATGAGTCATGACACGTACTTTTTCTGACGCTCAGAGTGAGTTGTGGAAAGGGCGACACTTACATGGAGCAGGCTGAGATGACGAAGGAAGGTGCAACGACGTCTTCACAGGAGTCCAACACAACGCCAGCGCCTGAGGACGGGACAGAGGCCCAAGACAAAGAACAAGGTACCAATCATTGCCACCAGCTTAAGATTTAAGATGGAAAAATATCAGATAAGATGATCAATAAACAAATCGCTGCACAGAAATCCTTTCATAACTCAAAGTGAGACTTTAAAAAATAAGGCATTTAGGGCTAAAAATTACATCCTCCTATTTGTATGTGCAGAAAAAACAGAACAACAGGATCATATAATCAATAATGCTAATTCATGTATTGTATTTTCTCTATCCTCATGTAAAGCACATTGTGCAGGAAATTTTATTTTTATTTTTTGGACCGTGAAGTCGTTTCAGCTGCATTTTATTGTCCGAATGGTGCTTTAGTTTCATTATTATTATTATTATTCATTAAAGTCCTGTAAAGTGTGAGTTTTATCACAGATTAGAGAAGACTTTTGGACTTTTTAGAACAATTGTTAGCAGTTAAATGTGAACGTTTCGTGTGTTTAAGTGGCAAGTTTCCAGAGCTGCGTCCTGTCCTGGTTCTTCCTGTGGCACCTGCTGTGGTTGTCCATAATGCAGCTGAGACACTACCTCTTCATCGGCACGCTCAACCCCAGGCTCAACTGGCTGGCCGACGACGACCCCGACCTCGGTAACACCGTCCAAAAAGTCACTGACCCTCTTCATCGCGTGGAGTGACTGACTAGGACTTTAAGCTTTCTTCTTCTTCTCATACTCGTCTCCTCGTCATCATCATCCAACCTGATAATTCCTGTTTGTTTTTTGTTTTTCTACGATTCTCCCACATCTCCCTCAGTGAGTCAGTACACCAACGCTTTTGCCATGACCCAGCTGTGTGGAGTGCTGTGTGCCCCCTGGAACGGACTCATCATGGACAGACACAAGGGGAAGCCTCTGGATCCCGGTAAATCAGTGACTGCTGTTATAAATGTGTGTGTGTGTGTGTGTGTGTGTGTGTGTGTGTGTGTGTGTGCGCGTGTGTGTGAAACTCACGCAGCTCACCTTCTTTCGTCACTGTAGAGGAAACCGAGCAGGAGGCGGACCTACGCTCCTCCTGCCTGTCTCTGTTCCTGACGTCGCTGCAGTGCCTCCTCTTCTCCCTGTGCGCCTCCATCCCCGTCCTCCCGCTGCAGTACCTCACCTTCGTCCTACAAGTGCTCAATCGCTCCTTCCTCTACGGGGGAAACGCGGCCTTCCTCAGCATCGCGTGAGTGCTACACACACTCAAAGAGAAATGGAGGAAAGGGGTGGGGGGGGGGTGAAGTAAAAGACAGATTGTGTTTCAGTGAAATTTTATAAGCTCAAAACGCTTTTTGTTGTCCGGTCCCTCCCTCTCAGCTTTCCGGCGTGTCACTTTGGGAAGCTGTACGGCGTGGCGATGTCGCTGTCTGCCATCGTCTCCCTGCTGCAGTACCCCTGCTTCGCCCTGGTCAGAGGAGCTCTGGATGGAAATCCCTTATATGTGAGTGCTCAGCAATAGTTGAGGAGGCAACAGATGGATATTAAATGTCAAAGGCGCCTTTGGACTGCAAGAACCTTTTCATAGTTCTGAGAACTGTTAGAAGAAGATCCCCCTTTTTTTTGTGTCCGTATTGTAAACCCGAGAATCACCGTAGTCCCCAGAACAACTTTGGTTTTAGCTCAGATCTTAAGTAACGTGTTAAAAAAACAAAAAAACAACCACAGAAGTCATCCAACAACCTAAATTTTAACATTTTGATATTTAATACTGACCTCGTATAACTGGAACACCGTTGTGTTGATGTGCTCCAGGTGGACATCGCTCTCACCGTCCTCACCCTGCTGGTGTTCATCCATCCCGCCTACATCTTCTTCTACTGCCGGAAACAAGTCCGCCTCAGGGAGAGCGACCGCCGCAGTGAAATCACAACCGTCTCTGGGATGCCTGCAGTCAAACTATAGAGCGACATCACACAGGTGTTTTAGTCCGTCTAGAAGTTTTACATTTCAGATTGAAAAATGTTATCCCTTTCTCATCTTTGTTTTTAACTAGGAAATAGAAAATCTGATCTTTTTTAAAAACTTGTTTTCTAATGTTTTTAATGCCTGTGAGCACAAATAAATGCATTTTTTTTTTTAAATGTTTGTATGACCTAAAATATGTTGATAGCTTAATAAAATTTTTTGATATTAAATGCAAATGCTTTATGGGCGTTCCTAAATATTAAGAGTGCTCAGCTTTAAAATACAATATCCTATATATGTTTTCTATACTCAACCAAAGTATGAAATATAACTTAGTTACACACCGCATATAATTTATGACTAAATGACTCAAAAGGTATTTCTTTTTTATTTAAAAACATACATGACAGGTACATTTACATTTTAGGACCAAAACAGCTATTCTGCATGTGAATACGCAGAGATTAAAGAACGCCACAGTTTAAGACAAAGACATTGTGCTACAAAGCTTTTTCTGTTGCGCTAACAGCATACTGACACACTGACACATCACAGAACAGCAGACCGACAGCAAACTAGGAGTGAACATCTCTCCTATTTCAAGCATGTTTTATGTCTTTTTTTGCTTTTTTTTTTTTGCTTCGATCAGATTTCCAGGGATCCTTATAAAACCGTCGAGATTTTAAGTTACATCACCGATTTCCAATGTTTTAATTTCTTCCGTAAAACAATGGAATAGCAGCATGAAGCGAAGAAAAAAAATTCAGTCTTTGGTTGTTGTTGTTTTTTGTTAGATAATCTACTTATTGATAACACAAACTAGAAGTAATAACGCAAACGTAAAGGCACATGGTAGCTGTTTTTACACAATGATAACATAAAGGTCAGTCTATGCACTTGTAATCAGTGTTATATATATATATATATATTTTTTTTTTTTTTTTTTTTTTTTTTTAAATCAGGTTAAAAAAAAAAGAGCTTTCCATCTACTGTATGACAGTAACGAAACAAGGTAAGGCACTAGGCGCTACAAGGTTCTTCATACACACAACAGAGTTGCATGTAAATCAGTAGTAGAACAGTCCGAGGTGCTCAATAACAGAGCTCTGTACAGTAATGTGTATGGAGCAGGGGCAAGCACCAACTTTCATGAGTCAGTATCCAAAGTTGCATCACTGGATTAAAATCAGCACCTGAGTTAGTCATGTTTTTGTGAGCTCTGGTACTTGAACCTTTGTGATTTTGCTATGTACTTGGGCAAGAGAGCACACCTCAAACCTTGTGTCAAACTCTGGAAATCGTCAACAGAGACCTTTGAAATGCTTCAGAAAGTCTATGGCGATGCGAAAAAATTTGTAACGTGATATGTTCTAAGTGACATTCACGTTTTCAAGAGGGGCAGAACGTCCCCGTCCAAGACCGAAGAAAGGCGCGTCAGGTCGGGAGCAACCAGGTGGGTTTTCTTTGACGTTGGCGGGAAAGTGCACCGTTGAATTCGTCCCCACAGGGTCAGACTGTCAACAGCGAGTTCTACTGAGATCTTCTGATAACGTCTGAGAGGAAAACATTCGCCGCAACCCACCTGAACTGTGGCGCCATGGCAACAGGGTTCTCCAACATGACAACCGGACCTTCTCACAGCGAGTTTATTGCCTGAAACAACACAATCAACGTTCCCCAAAGCTCCCTAATCGGCAGATTTGGCTCCTCGCGACTTCTTTCTTCTTTCTCTACGTAACTTGAAACACTTACTCACGAAGGATAATGCTTCCCCTTTGCTCCGTGCACATGACTGTACATCACCGTCTGCATGTGCAACAGGAGCAGTTCAGGAACATTTTTGACCGTACTTCACATACATAAATTGGTTTTATTTGTCTCCCATCAGAAAATGGCAGCTTTAAAATTGCATTTTGAAAATTTAATTAAATTTGATAGTGAAAGGATTTTCCAGTTAAATATGAAACCCGACCACGTGTGTCTGAAAATAAATACTTTTTGTATGGCTTCTATATTTACTGCATCCAGCCGCATCCTGTTGTCTTGATGGACACAAACTGACGTTCCTAATTTTTTTTATTTGGGCTTTGGTTTATTTGTTTGAGTCAGGTTTAAGTACGGATGAAGGGAATGGATATTGTTTTGAGCATTTATGGAACTTTTTCGCTCCCATTGTTCTTGTCGTCGTTCCTCGCTGCCGTCTGCCCGCCCTCAGGGGCGGTCATGTTGTTGTGATGCAGGAAAAGGATTGCGTCCAAACTTTCCGGTGGAATGTTTGACCTCTTCCTGTTCGTGGCTCCCGCTCCTTCCAGCACAAAGTCCCGGGCGGCGTTACCTGCCACCGCCGGGGCAGCCAGGTAGGCACGTGCCACCGTGGCCAACAGTGGAAACTGCACCGCCTTCGTCCTCCACCACGGCAGGGGCTCCACTCCCAGCGAAGCGCCCTTGTCGGCTCTGTAGACGGACATCTCCATGTCGACGGACTCCTCCACAGAACTCTGTCTGCTCTTGGGAACAGAGCAGAACAGGTCTCCCAGCAGGAACTCCATACCAGAGAGCCCATCTTGAGATCCCGGGTACGCTGACTCGTTCTCGTCGGCTTCTCCGACGTCGCTGTCTTCGGAATCGCCTTCAAACTGTCTGAAGTTTATTGGTCGAGAGTCTTTGAGGCGTTTACTCCTCCGCAGGTCGTCACTCTCCGACTCCGGAGAACCAGGGGACGGGCTTCTCTTGCTCTTACCATGACTCCTTCTCCTGTCCTCCTTCACAATCTTCACAACCTCTTTCTTCAGCCATTCAAATGTGGCTGTCTGCTCCTAGAAAATAAACCCAGACAAAAGCATTTTTAAATTTGTTTTCCAGAGTTTCGTTTGCCTTAGTGAGGTTTAAGATACATTAATGGATTTGCACAAAATAACCAAAAATGTACATAAGCAGGAAAACAGTAATACGCAAGTCACGGAGCTTGACAGACGGCCACTTGAACATTCTGCAGAATTGTTTCCTCGGAGATTCAAACCCTTGAACATTTGTGCCCTAGACAAGAGCCTTAGTTACTGCGCAACAGTGAATGTGTCACAGGGCAGCTGGGCCATCAATGGTAGAGCCGGTCGCCCACTAATCGAAAGGTTGGCGGTTTGATCCCTGGTTCCTGCTCTCCAAATGCAGAAGACACTAAACCCTCAATTGCTCCTGATGGCAAGCAAGCACGTTGCATGGCAGCTCTGCACCATTGGTCTTAACAAGCTAGCTTGATATAGTAGTCATATATATATATATATATATATATATATATAGTAACACAGCAAAAATTAGAAGGGAAGAGAAGCCGGCTTTTGTCTGCCTGCGCAAAACTAAAGACTAATTATTTAAAATAAGTACAAAGACTTTTGATCGTAAATCTGCCACAATATGTATCGGCAAATCAACGGTAATCACATCAGGGCTTCGCAAACATTTAAACTTTATGACTCACCTTCTCCTCCATGAAGCCCAGACCGTGGAACTGGGGGTCGAGGGAACACGCCACACTGAGAACCCTGTTCACAGCAGGGTTATCGTAACAGCTCGCCAACTTCCGCCTCATCATCCTTTTTACCTCCTTCAAGACGGACGACGAATCGCCTGGCCGGGACACAAGGTGGCGCGACAGCAAGCCGGTGAGAATAGGTTTGACGAGGGACAGTCGGGGGAAAGTCTCCTTGGCGAGAGTTCGACAGGCCACATCCAGAGGTTTGAGGACCAAACAGAGCTCCTCCAGAACCTTCCACTCAGAACGCAAAGTCGGGACGCTTGTCGAGATTGTGGAGTTCGCGTGGTAGCTGCCAGATGAACTGGACTCCGACAAAGTGTCTTCCTTGGACGAGCCCTCTCCTCTGATCTCTTTTTTTACATCACAGAAAAGGCTTTTATGTTTGCTGAGCGTGTTCAGTAAAGGGTACAGTTTGTTCCAGGTGGGTTGGCTGTGAGCCCACGACTCAAGTCCTGCCCGTTCCTGTTTCGTCAGGCCCTGCAAGAGGCTCTGGCCATGATACTGATATGAGCCTTTGCTCTGAGCAGTTGGCAGAAATAGGGTGGAGAGAATACCCTGAAAATGGCAGAGGGTTTTGGAGATGACGGGATGTGCCATCACTTCTTCAATGCATCCCTGCACAGCGCTGAAGAAACACGGGACGGATGGAAGCCCTTCATTAAAATGGCCGTGCTCCGAGGCATATGGTTCCTCGGGTGACACGGAATCGTCCCTCTCAAGAAATGTTGTTGAGTTCGGGTGAGGGACACTTCCTGAAGCCTCTCCGCCGTGCTCGCTCTTTATCGGACCCAGCCTTGTCCAGTTCTTCCCTTCCCCTCCCAGCAAGACCAGATTGGGCTGTGAGATTCCCCACTCCCGAGCCATCCCTTTCACCTGGCCCTCCACTGCTCGAAGGCTGTAGACGTTTGCCTCGCTCTCTGTCAGTCTTTGGGTTGCCAGGGCCAGGTTCTGAAAATGAAAATCACCGTCTATGTAGTGCGCCCAGAGGGTGAGGTACCTTTCGGTGATACCGTGCCAGTTGTGGAGCCAAACATCTACACTTAATGTGACAAAGTGAGGAACTTCCCTCTGATTGCTGGAAGCTCGTTCACGCCTCCTGCGCTCAAACTCTAATGGAGCAGTGTAGTCACTCATCTCCTCTATTTGTATGCGACCATTTTCCCTCCTCAGCGCCTGAGTTAGACTTGTCTTGCCTTTAGCGTGGTGGTCTTTTAGGAGACTCTCGAGCTGACAAGGCAAAGGCAGCTCCTTGTAAGAGGGCAGGAGGGTTTGGATCAGCTGTCTGAAGCCTCCCCCTTCGACCAGTGCCGGGGGCTGCAAATCTGTGATGAGAAAGTTGGTGATGGCATCGGTCACTTGAGCAGACAATACCAGGGGCAGAGTGCTGACCAGACCGCTGGTAACCATCAATGGCTGAAAGCGTTGTGGACCTATTGTAAAAAAAAAAAAAGGAGGAAATTTTCAATCAGACAATAAGGTTCAACAGTTTGACAACGTACATTTCTACAAAGTCCAATCAAGCAGTAGAACAACTCTGCTTTATGCAACACATCTGTTGATCAGGTCCACCTGTACTGCTGTTTAAAGAGCTTGTTTTCTGACTCTGACTTTGCAGAGATTCTTTCAAATGACCAAAGAAGTCCAGGAAAGCTCTGCTTTCTACAATGTGGGTCTTATTTTTAGCCATACTACAGTGTTGGTCCATACATTGATCACTTTTGTCAAGACTGAAATATCCCCACAGGTTGAAATCCTGATTTATGTGATCCTCTAAATTTTACTGGAGGGCTACCAGCTGGTCCAAGCACTGAATATCTCAATATCTACAAAATGGAGTGGAACAAAAATTGGTGCACCCATTAATGGTTCCAAGAATATGAATCCCAAGGACTTTGGTGAAACTCTGATTTTTCCTCTAGCACTACCATGATGATGATTTAAAGTAAAATGCCTTGACAACTATTGGATAGATTGGCATTTGGTACAGACATTCAGGTTCCCTTCAAGATAAGTTAAAAGTCTAAAATAGTTTCAGACTGTAGACAGTCTCGTTGTCATTTCAGCTATAATTTCTGTTTTGTCGTAATGTTCCCATTTTCCCATCTCGGCAATTATTCTGGACATCATCATAACTGATAGAAATGATGGTAAAATGTCGGAAAATAATAAAGTAATATTTACATATTATTAGACTCCGATCCTTGTTGCTGTCACGTGGTCTGATGTGGTGCTTGGTGGTGAGATGGTTTTGGAGATCTGCTGCTCCTCCCATACAGCCCATATGCTCCATGCACAGCTTGCACACCACGGTGCTCCGATCCAAAGGCCGACCGGTCGGGTATGGCTCGAACCCAAAGAAGTGCCATGGGCTGTTCGGCGGGGCACTCGGATTACTCAGCAGTTTCTCACTTCCGGGCATAAAATCATACTTTTCCGCCATGTGAAAGCCGGGAGACGGGAAGGAGCTCAGGGAGGAGAAGAGCGAGCTGGACATCACACCTGAGTCACCAGCTGCCTCCAGATTCGTCAATGTTGTCACGTCGCTGATGACAGGCATGGGGCTCTGTGATTGGCTGTTGTCTGACCAAAGGGAGGTGCTGCTTGGCTCTGGGAGGGTGACCAATTGGATGTCCTGTAGGAGGCGCAGAGCTGTCTCTTTGTCTCCAATTGCACATTTCATAGTGTCACCTGTATTGTCCCACCAAGGGAAAAAAAAAAAAAAAAAGCAAAGAGCATTGGATAACTTTAACAAGCTACTTGTTCAGTTTGAAGAAGGTTCAATTTAAGTCTGCTGTCAGTTGATATTTAATACGATAGGAAAAAAAAACAAACAGATGGACATAACTCACCCATCCTCAGGCCCAGAAGGGACGCGTAGTCCTTCCCAATCCAGATCCTGAGCTCTGCTCCCTCCGAGATGGGCTGAGAAACCCTGTAGTAGATGTGACGGTAAAACTGGAAAACAACCAGGTTGTGTTCCCCCTCACTGCTGGTATATGTTACATACCTGAAACATAAAGCATAAATGACGCATACAATACATTACATGCAAAGTTAAAGCATTCAGAGAAAAAAATTAAGCAAAAGGAAACAAGAAAATAACAGCCCACCTCATCCAGTTAGATTTGTTTTCATCAGAGGCATCCGCGTAGAAGAAGGCATCATCGTCTCTGATCTGCAGGTAGAAGACATCTTTGTGTCAACACCTTTTTAATCAACAATCTGACCTGAGACTTTATGGAACAAAACAAATCTAGCATTTGACCAAATATTATGCTTTTTGAGGCCCAATATCTAATTAATGATGGGATGATATCTAATGTCACAATAAAGACTTGTGAAAAAAAGAAAAAAAAGAAAAGTATTGACTTTTTATTTCCTGAGTGAAGTTGAATGGGAGCCAACTTCTAGTGGCCCTCGGTGGTATTGCACTTACAGGCACTTCCGCACCGCCCTAATTTTTTCACACAAGCATACGTCCACTTTTATATCAAATCTATGATTTCATCATGGGGGTCCCTGAAGGGATTGACTCGCTTTTGTAGCCAGCCTTAAGTGGCCATTCGAGGAACTGAAGCTTTTTCATACTTCCGCGTTGGCTTACTTTCAGCCCTGGAGGCGGCTGCTTGGTTCTCCCTTCCCCAAATTACAAGTAATAAGTCTCTGAACACTGGCACATTTAAACTAACTGATGGCGCCACCTGCTGGTCTTAAATAATTTGCCACAAAGGACTAATTATTTAAAATGTTTTAAAGTGGGGTGAATCTTGGAAATTGGCAAAATGTCACACACCTTTGCCAGATTTTTTTATTTTATACTTTAAGACATGATGTAATTGTGTCTGTGGCATTATGCGCTAGAAATGCTGCTATGTTGTGTGTTTGTTAGATGGGTATTGTTTTGTATTTGCTAAACAAAATATACCATATACTATCAGGTTTTTCTCAGCTACATTCTCTTCTTTAAAAATTCTATCTACACAATGATTTATGTAAGAAAATGAAGGATTCATTGGTTTATGTACTCACAGCCCAGGCATATTTGAGGTTGGTTGGCAGTTGCCCCCTGCATATGTCGCCTACAAAGGGCCCAAACATGACTCCCTGCGGAAGGTGACACTTGGCGTACACCTTCATCTCCCCCATCTGCTCCTTGCCAGAGGATCCAGGACCAGAAGTGAACCCGACATCCCCACACAGGCACAGACAGGACGGCAGGGACAGCACGGCCCGCGAGGGGCCACTGTGGAGCCACGGCTCCCCGGACGGCAACACCGCGTCTGGGACGTATTTCTGGTTCGAAGTGGTCTGGAGAAAAGGAACATCCTCGAAGAATTCGTCATGGTTAAGATCCAAACCTGGAGAAAAAAAAAATTAAAAAGACAAATAATTAGTCAAATATGTAATTTAGGGAATGGATTTAACCTCACGGAGCACGTTTCCGTTTCTTTTTGAGGGTGTTACTATTACATTTTAGACATATTACTTTATAATAAATACAAAATTTAACACTTTATTCATAGCAAAGCGAGACGTTTTGAGTTTGTTTTCAAATAATGCTTTGTAATAAACATAAAGATTTGTGATAAATAAAAAATTTTTTTTAAAAAACCGGAAGGATACCTCTCAGTTTGTCCTGATTATATCACAGTCATCAAAACCTCCGGAAACTCTTTATATTTTAATAACAACATTAATGTTAGCGTCAGCTCCTTACAGCGACTGTTTTTGCTGAAACCATGGCAACAACAAACTGACCACCATATATATATACATACATATACATACATATATATATATATATATATAGTGTATATATATATACATAATTAGAATAATCATGAATTATTATAAGTGTTATATTATGTGCACTATTTTCTGATACAGTGATAATGCATTCATAAATGTAACACTTAATAATTAGTTAGTTTATAATACAACATGATTGTTTACAATACAATATGCTGCCAAAAAATATCCACACCACTTCTTATGGCAGCAGCTGAGTCAGGGAGACTAGTTTTTCCACATTTACTACTCTGCATTGAAATAAAACTTTGAAACACCCATAAGCATCAGCACCAGTTGCACGAGGTGCAATTGCACCATTGTTTAGGTATATATATATATATATATATGTTAATTAGCTGTATATATGTCTATTTATGTTTTATGTCTGTCTGTTTTTTTGCACGGTGAGAGAGAAGGATGAAAGCAGTGAATTTGTAATAAATAATAAAAAAATTAAAAAATCACCTTGAGTTTCAAACAAAGCTCCAGACGTCGTGGAGGAAGCGGCCTCAAAAAAATCTGCACGATGTCGACGTCTCAGATGACTTCTTAAATTCGTGGTATTTCCCCCTTTGGCGAGCACTATTTTGCGACACAGGCGGCAGACAGCCTCGCCGGTGTTCAGAGGCAGCCCCCTCTCATCCGCCTTCAGGCCGAAATACAACCACACGATGGACTTGCTTTTCGGTTTACTGACTAAATCCATGTTTCAGCGGAGCGCCTCCCCGCTTTTTATTGTTTTTCCTGCAGGCTCCTCCACCCCCGGGGCTGCGACGCTGCTGCTGCCAGACCTCGGATGGCTAGAAAGGACACGCGTGCGTAAAACGGCACAATTACTTTGACGCAATGTTATAAACGCATGCACGCGTTTATTACGTAGATGGTTACGAAAAGCTCCTGTGCTCCTGGGAAAAACATGTATATAATGACCAAACCTATCATTGCACGACATGTTCATTTAAGTAGAACTGTGTTCTTACCGTGTGATAATGTCACTTTTCTGCTGATGCTTAAAGCAGAAACAATTATTCCAAACATTTTAATTGCCCTTTATTAAAAAACAAACAACAACAACAACACGTGGGATGACAGCCGTTGGGTTGGTTGTGCTAAAATCTACCTGCTCTGTTTCTACGTCTTTTACGTCATTATTTGTGGACCAGATGTCAACAGACTGCGACGATCCGGGTTGCCAGATCCTGTTGTCAAAAGGATGCCAAATATTTTTTTTTTTTTTAAAAACACCTAAATGTCTAAAAAAAAAAAGTTCAATTAGATTTTTTTTTTTTTTGTATTTAGAACAATAAATGAGAGATTCAGACTGGAACTTTTCACATGCACGAGCCGTAGTGGGGTTTTCTTTTAATCTAAATAATACTTTTACTAAAATTGTCATTGAATAAGTAAAACAAAACAAAAATCATTGTGCATATTACATAAATATTACAATAGAAGCGTCTATTATATAATATATATTACGTTTATATTTTATTATCCTTTCAGAATTTCAAAGCACATTAAAAAAAAACAAGTCCCGCATCTTTTTTTTTTTTTACGTGAAATCTTCAAACCTGGCAACACGAGGACTCGTGCACGCCGGCAGCGCGCGCCTGGCGACACCTTTGACTTCAGCCTTTTAAATACGGTCTGTTACATCTGTTGGGGGTTGAAGGTGAACCTGAACGTCTGCTACACCTCTCAGGTAAACACCAGTCCGTTTTTGTTGTCATTTATAACGCTTTTTGTTGTTGTTGTTGTTGTTGTTGTTTATTATTTTCACGGGAGTTGAGTCGTCAGAAGTCTCTTCTCGTTGTACTCCACCGGGCTTCAAACAAGAGTTCGTACGACTTTATTTGATCTGATTTAATCTGTAGTTTAATTTAGGTTCTCGCAGTTATGAAACCGTAGTGAGGGAAATCGACATATTTATATATAAATATATAATTTGTTTTTTCAGGTTAGCTGTTACAACATTTTGTGCCTCGCCGGCTTCCCGTCGCACGCGGTTCTCCCTCCTTGTGGTGGGGCAGCTGTTGCCATGGCGACGCCACCACTCCGCAAGTTAGCAGCGGCGGGGAGCGGCAGCTACCCGAGCTTCAAAAAAACTCTTTTAACCAAAGAAAACAACAGAGCTCAAACAAACAAACAAACAAACAAACAAACAAAAACACACACACACGCACGGTCGGATTAAAAATGGCCTCCTGCCTGGTCCCCGAGTTCCCGGCCGTCATGGTGGCTCTGGAGCACCTGAAGGACCTGGACCAGGAGCTGAAGGAGGAACGGGTCCCCTTCGCGCCGGAGGCCAGCATCCGCCTGACGGAGATCACGGCCGCCATCACCGAGCTGGAGGCGGACCGGCGCGCCGCTCACGAGCACTTGGAGGTGGAGACCATCGAGAACAGCAAGCTGAGGCACCAGATCACCGACATAAGCGACCAGATAACGGAGGAGATCGTGGCCGACGTCGCGGCCGCCCGCGCGTCCGACGCCGAGGAGATAGAGCAGCTCCGCCGAGACCTGGAGGCGGCCTCCAAGCTCCAGGAGGAGGCCGTGAAGAGGCGGCGAGCGCTCCTGAGGCAGAGCGCGGCGCTGCGCGAGGAGCGGCGACGGGCGAAGGACGAGCTCGACGACGTCGTCGTCACGCTGAACGATCAGATCAGCGGGAAGTACCGCCTGCAGACGCAGCTGGATCAGACGCTGCAGCGGATAGAGGAGCTGAAGGCCGGCGTCCTCACCGTGGGACGGGACATCGCCGCGCTGCGGCAAAACGCGGTGCTGGACAGGGACGCCTTCGGCGCGAGGAAGGACGAACTGTCCAGAGGAGTGAAGCGGGCGGAGGATGAAATCAAGGAGCAGAAGCTGGCGATCAGGAGGAGGAGGAAGGAGCTGTGCCAGATGAGCGTCGACAGACGGGAAGCCCACAGGCGTCTGAGCGACCTCGAGGCCGAGGTGGCGACCTTGGAGGGCAGCGTGCAGAAACTGGAAGCGTCTCGGCGCCGGCGTGAGAAACTGCTGGAGAGGGAAGTCGGAAAGCACGAAGAGCTGAGGCGGCAGATAGAAACGCTGAAGGTGCAGCTGCGCGAGCTGGAGGACGGCTTCCGCCTCGCGGCGAAGAAACTCAAAAAGGAAATTGCGACGTTGGAGATTAAAATCGAGAAAAGCCGAGCGTCGGGGTCGGTCTGGCTGGACGACATGGCCCACGTCTTGGAGATGTTCAAGCGTCGGCAGGACGAGAAGGACGAGGTGAAGGTCGAGCACCTCCGCGTGTCGCGTGAGCTGGAGCGGACCAAGCTGGACCTGGAGGAGCGCATCGCCAACATCGTCAAGCACAGCAAGGAGATCAAGGAGATGGAGAAGCAGGTGGAGGAGCTGCTGATGGTCTGCGCCATCAACGCCCGCGTCTTCCAGATGAACCGGGACGAGCTGAGGCGCCACGTGGAGGCGGAGAAGAAGAAAGTCAGCGACCTGCAGGAGGAGAAGCTGGGGCTCCAGCAGCTCCTGGAGGAGGCGAAGAGGAGGCAGGCGGCGCACGTGGCGCAGATGACGTCCGACATCACGAGCGCCGAGAGGAGGTACGAGGAGCTGCGGCAGGAGGAGGCCGAGCTCCGGAGGAGGCACCCCAGGAGCGCGGACGTCGACTCGCAGGCGGGTCACATGGCCCAGTTGCAGGCGGAGTACAGAAAAACCGAGGGGGAGCACCAGCAGGAGCTGGAGCGCCGCGCCGCGGAGGTGGAGAGCGTCAGGAGGAGCAACGAGGAGAAGCTGAAGGAGGTCGAGGAGAAGGAGGAGATACTGAAGAAGGTGGAGGCCGAGTGGGACGAGGAGAAAAACCGGTACGAAAGACTGATGGGGCTGAACCACGGGCTGAGGAGCAAGATGGCCGAGCTGAACCTGTCGATCGAGGCGCTGAAGGAGGAGACCGGCTCCTTGCTCCGGCCCCGAGAGGAGATGAAGTCCGAGCTGGAGGAGCTGCGGGCGTCGCAGGTGGACGCGCTCGGCGGACAGGCGGCGGAGCTGAGAGCCGTCGAGCTGAGCGTCTACGACGACGGCGTGAAGCTGGAGCAGGTCGCCGTGGAGAACAGCCGGCTGCACCTCCGCATCGCGCAGATGACGGAGGACGTGAGCGCAAACCGGCGGCACGGAGACGGATGTCGGAGGGAGGCGCGCCGGTTCGAGCGCGACACAAACGCCCTGCTGGAGAGCTTGCGGGACGGCCGGAGGGACGACGCGTCCCTCATTCGGGACCGCCAGAGCAGCGACGGCGTCCTGTTGGCGTCGATCGACTCTCTGGCGAACCTGCTGACGAGCAGGAAGCAGCAGTCGGGACGCGTCCGCGCGCTCCTTCACCGGCAGATGCTCGACTACAGCCGGCGACTCGGAGACACGACGACGACGCAGCAGAGCGGCTGACGCTGCTTCGGGAAGTCGGACGAAGCGGACAATTAGGAATAAAACGCACTTGCAGAAATAAAAAAATATATATACGATGCAAATCTTGGGCAGAATCTATATGCAAACTAATGTTGTGAACTTGAGGCAGGAGATCTCTTTGATTACTCTTGATACCAACTTTTAATATCGGCCTGGGGATAGCCCGACCTACGATTACCCACAATGCCATTTAACCACCGACGGTTCAGCCAGAGATGTTCCGGTTTGTTATGCCAGTAGTTACTAAAGTGGTCTCCAATCTGCTGGAAGAACCGACTCCACATTTGATTTATACATATTTTTTTGTTGAAATTTCAGGCTTTTTGTGCGTCTTTCTCTTGAGTCATAAAATGCTTTATGCAACTTGTTTTTTTCCCCACATGCTGTAATACCCCCCCCTCCACCCCCACCCTCCCGGAGCTGTAAACAAAACAATTTCTAATATACGCTCACGCATCCTTTTTTTTTTCCTACATTATGGAAACAAGGTTGTTTTTTTTTTTATATTGGCGCGTCTCGGCAAACGTATGTCAGCCAGTAAAACACTTTTACACGAGGACGCTCACTGTCACTATCAGCCCACATTTGGCACAACAAGCTGCTGTAACACCTCCATTTCTTTTTTTTTTTCAAAACGATTGCACTTTACTTTCTTGTTGTTCGTCTACGAAAAGAGTTTTTGAATCTCTCGTCGTAAACGTGACGATTTTCTTCTGCCGTGTTCTGGAATAAAAGAAGAAAGACTCTTTTTAGATGAGTGTCTTTTACTAAAGGATCAATATGTTGTCCCATACTGCAAAAAATAATAAAATAACAAGAACACTGTTATAAGTTCAACAACTCATTTACATGTTTGTTTGTTGGTTACTTTTCTTGTTTGTATCAGAGAACAAACAGGAAATACAATTTTTTTTGTTATTGATTTACATGCTCTAACTTTGGCAAACCAAACTCAACTATCATGCCAAAGTAAAACGAAAGAAAAAAAAAAAAAAAAGATGTTTCATTTTAATTTATTTTAAACGGGTTCCTGTCGCATCATATTAGCTTTCAGTGTTTCGAATAATCGAATCCGGGGAAATAACAACCGTCCACTTTTTATTTCCTTCCCAGACTGTGGCAGTAAGTTCCCAGCAGGTGTCAGCAGACACCAGCGTTCCCCTCCGCGGTGACCTTGTTCTGCAGCCAGAGGGTCAAACAACCAACCAACCAACCAACCGATCGGAGGGAAGGTGCCACTTCCCTCCGAACCGAAACACACGGACAACGCGTGGACCCCGAAGCGCGTCGGGCCTTAAAGTGGAAGACCACGCCGCGGCCGAAGAGTTGGAGCTGAAAGGAAGCCATCGCTTCGTTCCAGTAGAGAAGGTAAGTCTCCAGAAAAATAGAGATTTTTAGCTTTAAAATGGTACGTTTGAGACAGTTTCTCCACGCGAAGGTTATCCTGAGTGTTTCCTCTGCTTCTCAGTCTGATATCTCGTCTGTATTTGATGCCAAAACACGTCGTTTTCTCCCGACGTGTTGCGTAAACACGGCTGTTCGTCGGCTGCCGTCCAGTCAAGTCTCGTATTGTTTTTTTTTTGTTTTTTTTTTCGGAGTCATAACAAGTCCTTGAAGTGTACAAATATGACAAAAATATGCAAAAACAAAATGTTCAGGACGTCTCACTTTTCTGAGGACGTCATGTTTTCCTCCCAAGTTTTGCTCAATCCTTTAAATAAAACTTTTACAGAGATGACGAGTAAAGAAACAAAAGCATTCTTTTGCGAGTTTGAACATGTGGCTGGAAGATAATCCACCTCCGAGTGGATGTGAAACACTTTCAGATCAGCAGCTTCCTATCCTGCAGTTGGATGTTCAGCAGTGGGTTAAATTAATTCATTTCTTTTGCATTAGTCAGCAAAGGCTCTTCAACCTCTCCTCATCATCATCATCAAAACAAACCCCATGCAGGAAGCGGCTGCCAAAATCATCCCACTTCTCTGCCTCCGTCTGATCGAACAAACACGTGTTAAATTACACGACTTTTCGACTCCATTACAGTTGTGAGACTTCACTTTGTTTTTGTGCACGTAGCGTCAATTAAAAAGCATTTAAATCGCTTATTATAACAGTATCCTACGTTTTCAATATGACAGTCACAGACTGAATGTTTTTTTGTTGTTGTTGTTTTTTAACGTTGAGCCCCACTCTCTCTAAGTAAAAAATTATTATTTTTTTTTTTTTTATGACAACTAAAAACATTTCCAGATATTTCTGTGATTTGCAGCGTTTAACATACGACTCTTTATTCATTCAGTAATAGCCTCAAGATTCTTTTTGACAATTCCCTAAATTGTTACTGAAAATAAAATACGTAAAAGGTAAGATCACGAATACACACACACATACA
The DNA here is from genome assembly GCF_022577435.1 of Embiotoca jacksoni. Taxonomy (NCBI): domain Eukaryota; kingdom Metazoa; phylum Chordata; class Actinopteri; family Embiotocidae; genus Embiotoca; species Embiotoca jacksoni. Next base: position 1,079,318 of record NW_027185388.1, on the reverse strand, counting down.
CACACACACAGTGCTCTGAAAGACACACACACACACACACACACACACACACACACACACACACACACACACACACCTGTAATGTAATGAGGCAGCTGCCCTTCAATGTGGAAATGTCAATATGCCACTACAGGATACAGTGACATGCTCACACATGCATACTGTTCACACACACACACACACACACACACATATATATATTTATATATATTTATATATATATAAACAGAGCCTCTCCGTCACCCTCATCTCATGAACCAATCACAGCGCTACTCTGAATTATTCTGCCTGGAGTCACATGAGGTTGTCTGCAGGACATGAGTCTGAGTCACACACACACACACACACACTCACACACACACACACACACACACACACACACACACACACACACACGACAGCTCACTCCCCGTGGCTGGACTTCATCTGCTTTGCCTTCAAAAAAAAAAAAAAAAAAAGAAACTACCTCCGCTCTGGATTTGTATTCTGAGGTTTGATTAATGCGTCTCGACCGTCCAGAGACGCGAGTCGTCCCTCGGGTCAGCAGAGCCGTCGCTTCCTTATCACCGACGTCAAAGCACCGCAGTGGAAAAAAAAAAAACCAAAAAAACATTCGCTCCTCGTCTCCGTTCAGCTGGATTAAAGGGATTCGGACGGCGAGGCATGAAATTTGGATCCGTCTCTGCAGAAAATATGAGAATAATGTTGGAATAATCCTGTTTATATAAAGATGAATGTCTCTGCTGAACACCGTTCGTTTTCAACAAAGTATAAATCTTTAAATCAGCCTCGTGTTCATCTAAAACAACTACTGATTATTTTAATAATCCTGTTGTCCACAGATTATTTCTACAAATTCACCGAGTAATTAGACGAGAAGTACTTTTGCTTTGTTTAGGAGCGATATTAAATAAACAAAAGAGGAAATATGACGGGCCTTTTTAATAATGAATAACTAAATGGAAACTTTAGAAGTGGGAAAACTATGTCCCAAAAAATTAAATGTCAGTATAAACAAGTTTGCCTTCAAATAATCTGTAAAAACTAAACAATCTTTGTCTTTTATTGTCACTATTATGATTATTATAAGCTTGATCAATGTTGAATAATACCTCTGTTGAAGAAGGGCTGTGCGACTAAAATCAATGATGTCATTGAATATTAAAAGTTTAAGCGCCTCGAAATAAACAGCTGGTGGCGCTGTTTTTCCACTCGTGTCCCTTTAAACTACAGCAAGCAGCAAAGGTCGAGACGAGGCGATGACGTCATAGATCGTATACAGACGTGAAACCAAAGTGGCTTAACGAGCATTCATTTTAAACAATGTTAAAAAAAAAAAATTTAAAAATAAAATTATCCAAAATATCTCAAAGATTTGGAAAAGTCCAGAAACTGAAAATGTTTTTTGGAGATATAGAAATGATTTATTTTCCTTCTTTCCTCTCAGTAATCATCTGACCCCCCCCCCCACATTTTATTTATATGCTGTCCCTGGATATAAAATAAAAGCTCCACCTGCAGCAGCTACAACAGTAACATGCTGTTAATAATGTAATAACGTCAGATATAATAATAGATCAGTCAAGAGTATTTTTTACTTGTAGTGGAGTATTTTTAACTCTTCACCCGCTTCCTGGTCGTTTGTCCTCGGACCCCCCCCCCCCTCTCCCCCCCCCTCTCTCTCTCTCCTCCCCCCCTGTCTCCCCCGTCTCCTCTCCACTTCTCTTTAAATTCTCTTTTCTTTCTCCGTTTTGCAAACAAAACTGCGCCAGCACTAATCGTTCATGCGAAACGGGGCGCGAGCTGTTGTGTAATACTTCACAGCTGAAATTCACTAAAAATTCACCTTTAAAATATTTCACCAGTCTGCATTAAAACCCAGAATTCAAGTGTGCGTCACTTTAAGTATTACAAGCAAAAGTACTCATTGTGTGGTCAAATATATTTCATAAATATATTTTATATATATATATATATATTTTTAAACCATATTTAATAATGAAACACTCACAGGGAGCTGTGTTTAATCAGTGTTTAATTTTTATTTTAATTAAATAAAATAAAAATCATTTTTATTTATAAAAAAAAATGAATTAATTTTAATTTTAACATATTTTAATTTAGTGTTTAATGTGTTTAATCAGTGTTTTATTCTTAAATATGTTTTTTGGATTCAAATTACTGCTGCATTAATATGTGTGTAACATTTTACAGCTGTTGTTATTTAAGGTTTTGCTGATTTTGAACTACTTTATATCCCCTCTGGTTCGTTATAAAATAGGATATATATGTTTGTTTTGTTTCTGTTCTGTAAGAAACACCTAAAGAAAAGTCAACAAGGCCAGAAAAAAACAAAAATCTTGTTTACAGCTTTATGAAGCTGTATCATAATCGAAAAGATATTTGATTTGGCTTTAAAAGGGAGAATTTGATCAGCCCATCAAGGACAAATTTAATCCTTCGGTTTCTCAATAACATTTCAAATCAAAATCTTCAAATTTGACTTTTCATTTCACTGGAAACCCGCTTCATCATCTGAGCCCGAGCTGCTTCTGTGTTGACATTTATGTCTAAACTGTGAATCACAATGTAAATATGAATAAAATCACATCAAATTCAGCGAATTATGTCACAATTTTTGAGAAAAGATGCTGCAAAATCAAAAACCATTAAAAGTGTATGGAAGGAAAAAAAAAAAAAAGGCAAAATAATAATCTTTTAAACAACTTCTTTCTCCCGTTTATAATTACGTTTAGAAGCAAAATCTTTGAATTCACTTCACAGGGTCCTTTAAACTTTCATTTAATTTTTAAGGTCACAGCAGTACGATTGTTTTTTTAATGACAAGATCTGTCCGAGACCTCCGGGGGTGGAAAGGGTTAAATCTCGTGATGCTGCGTTGCACCTTAGATATATAAATATACATATTTATATATATTATTATTATTCAAATCCAAAATATAATTTCTTTGTGGAGTCACTTGTTTTGGAAAAGTACAACGCAGCGTGTGAAGAGAAAAACGATGACGCAACACTCGTCGAAGTCGTTATCGGAGTAACGTGGAAGCTGTTGCGGCACGCAGACCGGGAACTTATTGCGGTCGCAAACGGCACGAAGGCCGGTTAGAAACGATCAACGCGCTCTTCATCCTGATTATTTCACTGTTTGTTTGTTTGGTTGTTTGTTTGGTTGTTTGTTTGGTTGTTTGTTTTTCGGGGGTTGGAAGTCCATGTTCCCCTGCTGCCGGCTTCATATTTGAGGGTCAGAGTCATGAATCTATCGGTCAGATATCCGGCACACAAACAGCTGCCGTGTGTGTGTGTGTGTGTGTGTGTGTGTGTGTGTGTGTGTGTGTGTGTGTGTGTGTGTGTGTGTGTGTGTGTGTGTGTGTGTGTGTGTGTGAGTTAGCAGTGGTTTGGATTGCGTATCCGTCTCTCCCTCATCATCACATGACCTGTAACGCTCGGTGTGGCCCGGTGACGTTAGTCTCTCTCTCTCTCTCTCTCTCTCCCTCCCTCCCTCCCTCCCCCCCCCTCTCTCTCTCTCTCCCTCCCTCCCTCCCTCTCCCCCTCCCCCCCCTCCCCCCCCCTCTCTCTCTCAGGCTTTTATAAGCAGCGGTCAGATATCTGCGTTCACACACCAGACGACACATCTGTGACTCTCCTTAGAACATTTTCAGCTTCGATCTCCGGTCAGCTTAACACAAAAAAAAAAAAACACTTCTCACGGTATCCAGAAAATAACGAAGGCGTTTTATTAAACGAGGACACAGCGGAGGACAGTCCCAGAGACGATGGGTAAGAGGCAGCTCCACTTCTTCTTTTTTCTAATTCGGATTTAAGGGAGAGACGTTATAAATTACTTTTCGGCTTTTCTCTGTTGGAAAACAGCTGGAACGATAAATTAAAGGCACGAATTTTAAACGAAATAACACATTTGTTGTTGTTGTTGTTGTTGTTGTTGTTGCGATTGTTAAACAGTTTGAAGAAGTAATTTCTGTTGAAAACAAGCGTGATTCATGTTGTTTTATCGTCTCCGTCTGATGTCTCTCGGCAAAATGACAAATCAATCAGTTTGACCCACTTTGGTCTGACGGCGCTGTTCAAACTTCACACACACACACACACACACACACACACACACACACACACCATGTTAAATACCCGTGGGGACATAGAGGAACAGATGGTGCAGCATTGCTTATGATCAGCAGCCTGTGTGACCGCTGCAGCCGATGATTTCAAAATAAAAAAGTTGCTTCAACTCCAGAAAGTACTCGGTTCACTTAAAGCTGCCGTAACGACACAAATCTTGGCTAATACGGGTCGTGTGAAATGTGTCGCTCACACGCGACTACAATCACAACTCTCCTAGTTTGTCTTTTTTTTTTTAGCTAAATCGACAGCTGGAGTTGGAGGAGACCAAAACGGAGCTAAAAGAGAGCGAATGTTGGACTTCTGGTGTCCAGAGAACTACGTGAATGCTGAAGTTGCTCCAGGTGTGCCAGATGTGTAAACAAGCAGCCTTTTTTTTTTTTTTTTTTTTTTTTTTAATATCTAATTAAACATGGCGATGATTCAGTCAGTGCGTACTGCTTGTAAAACTCTGGTAACACCTCAAATTAAAAAAAAAAACAAACGGGTATTTCTGGTTTAAAATGGGCGAGACACGGAAAATAATTCATCATCCTGTCGGCGTCCGTCCGCGGAAATCTTTAGGAGGCTCGCGTGTTATTTTTAACACTTTAGTTCTTTGGGGAAATACAAAAAAAAAAAAAAAAAAAAAGAAGCAGCGATTCGTCTCGAGTTCGTTTCTCGATGACTCAGCAGCGGCGATCAACAAACAGAGGAAATAAAGATCGGAGGATGTCTAAAAAATTCAAATGCGTTTCCTCCTCAGTGTATCCGATGGGCGGAGCAGCCTCCCGGCTATACAGCACCCTGACTCGGTCCCTCAGCTCTCCCCTCCCGCTCCCCCCGTCCTGCCCGGACCCCCGCCGGCCCGCGGACACCAACCCGGATCCCGATCTCTGCCGGGTGAGTCTCTCGTCCCTCAGACCGAACTCGTCCGAAAACGCGATGTTGAATCCGGGCACGTTAAAACGTCCCCGCGGTCGTCTCTCCCCAGGAGCAGAAGACGGCGTCCCCCGCACGTCCCCTGGATCCAGCGGAGCTGCTGCGGCAGTGCGAGGAGGCCCTCGGGGACCGAGCGCCCCGCCTCCACAGGGAGTTCGTTCGCCTCGGCGATGGAGACGGCGCCCCCGGCAGCTCCGTCAGGGTGATGCAGTGGAACATTCTGGCGCAAGGTACGACACGACTCTCACAGAGGACGGAGAAACAGTTTGAATACACGGAGGGGGGGGGGGGGGGGGGGGGGGGGGGGTAATAACATTTAAACTACGGGCCGGTTCTTATTCCTTTTAAGAAACGGTCAGTATATTTGAGGACGTCAGCCTTCCAGCTTCTCAGATCTCCGTCTCTCTCTCTCGTCCTTCAGCTCTGGGCGAAGGACTCGACAGCTTCGTCCGGTGTCCCCCGGAGGCCATCAGCTGGTCCCGGAGGAAGTACCTCATCCTGGAGGAGATCCTCACCTACCGACCTCACATCCTGTGCCTGCAGGAAGTGGACCACTACCACGACACCTTCCAGCCGGTTCTGGCCGGCCTGGGTTACGGCAGCCACTTCTGCCCCAAGCCGTGGTCCCCGTGCCTGGACGTGGACGGCAACAACGGCCCCGACGGCTGCGCCCTCTTCTACGACCGGTCGCGCTTCGAGCTGCTGGACAGCGTCGGCTTACGTCTCTCCGCCATGAGGATACCGACCAACCAGGTGGGACCCCGATTACCGCTTTCTCACTTCAAGTCTCACTTTAAAAAAAAAAAGTTACTGGCGAGGGGCTCCTCTTAACACGCCGATCTCTTTTGCCGCAGGTCGCCGTGGTGACCACGCTGCGTTGCCGGACCACCGGGAGATGCGTGCGCGTGGCCGCGACCCACCTGAAGGCTCGCGCCGGCTGGGAGTGGCTCCGCAGCGCTCAGGGCTCGGACCTCCTCCGGCAGCTCCAGAACGTGGACCCGGGCTCCGACGCGCCTCTGCTCATATGCGGAGATTTCAACGCCGTCCCGACCGAGGAGGTGTACCGGCGCTTCGCGGCGTCGCCCCTCGGTTTGGACTCGGCCTGCAAGAAACTCGGCGCGGACGGCGCGACGGAGCCGGAGTACACGACGTGGAAGATCCGGCCGACGGGCGAGTGTCGCGCCACCCTGGACTACGTCTGGTACAGTCGGGACTCGCTGAGGGTGGACGGCGTGTTGGACGTTCCCACCGAGGAGCAGATCGGACCCGACAGGCTCCCGTCCTTCAGCTACCCGTCCGACCACCTCTCGCTGGTCTGCGACTTCAGCTTCGAGGGGACGGAGGAGTGAGACGGAGTGAGACGGAGTGAGACGGAGAGAGACGGGAAACGGGAAGCGACGACGCCGAACTCTTTTTGCTTCACTCCCGCGAGACGGCGTTCCGACCGGAAGCCGAGAAAACCCGGAGCGGGAAGTTTTAAGTAAATGTGACTTTTAAGCGTCAGATAACTTCGAAGGAGATGCAGATACGCTCGATGCAACAAACCGTCTACCTCCCCTGAACTCTGAACACTCATCGAGTGCGTCGCTGTCCGACCTTCAAAACTGAACACAAATGCACCTTTTATTTTGTATTTATTTTTTTTTTAATTTCTTTTGTCAGACTTGTCGTCAGCGTTGTGCCTCAAACTGACACACGGACTAAAAATAAAAACGTTTTTTTTTCTCGACGCCCGTGAGGTTTCGATTGTTTACCGTCGATGCTCTCCGATTGTCTTATTTTGTTAATGACGTGACATTACGGGGAATTTTAAAGGGTTGCTTCAAGAAAAAAAAAAAAAAAAAAGAAAAGTCTCACTCACCTGGAGTTGTATCTGACTAACGCAGGTAGTTTTAGGTTTTCAGACACAATCCTCTTGAGATTTTCTGCTTCACCTAAAAACAATGGAGACGAACGGAGTTTGTTTTCGGTGTTTTGTAGATGCGAAAACAACATTTAACAACAAACAACGATAAAATACTTTTCCGGGAACCGTCGACTTACCATCGGTCGAGACGTTAAAACTGCGTCAGCTTTGCAACTTACAGCGACGCCGTGACGAACGTCAACGGCGGCTCGACTTCTGAAAACACTTTGATTCAACAAAACCAGGAAGAGTCATTTCTGAGCGTCGGCACCGTATTTAGAAGTTGAAACTACGGCAACACTCGGGGGTATGTGGGAGAACTTTAAAATCAAAAAGGTAAAACAAAAAAAAGAAAGACAATCGTATAGGTCGCACGCGCACACACACACACACACACACACACACACCAGCCAATAGGAAGGTGGGTTGGGTAGAAGGTCATGGGTGCAGGCCAGTTGTTATTCCACACTAGGCGGGGGGAGGGGGGGGGGGGGTCCACTAAAGGGACACTGTTGACACCATATTCGATCAATAAATTGCAGAAATGCATCTATTCGGCCACTCAAGTTTGTGTGGGCGGAGCCTAAACGTAATGTGGTTGTTTTTTTTTTGGGGCCTAAAAGCAAAAAAAAGTCCAAAACACGTTGGTCGAACATTAAAGTTATTTTATATACTACAATTATTGCTTCAGTTTTGTAGACCACCCCCCCCCCTCCACCCTGCCCCCCAGGCCTTTTTTTTTTTTTTTTCCATTTTCCTATCATCTGTGCTCATGAGCATCTTTTCAGCTGCAGCACGACTGACTTCCACCCCGACGTCTCTTTGTCCGACTTATCGAGGTCTGTAAACTCAAACTGGACGTGCTTCTGATAAATCAGTGAATGTTATCGCTTCCTAAAAATGAGGTTGCTGTGGATTTATAAAGCTCCATCTGTATGTCACAAGCACTAAATATGTCCGCCCTCCCCCCACACACACTCCCCCATGAAAACACCATCCCTGAAGGTGCACCTTGATAACCGCTTGTTGTTTTTAAGTTTGCAACGTCCCAGAGGATTACAGGCTCCTGTAAATGTGGATTGTGACGAGTCCGTTTTGTCACTATTGAACTTTACTGCCATCTACTGGACTTTAAGATGTATTACATTTACAAGGACCGCCCGCAGATTCTCTCGACGTAACTGAAAGGGGGAAAATAATTCTTCAATCCGCTCCCGAGATTCGGATCCGCTTTAAAATCTAACGGATTACCGTTCGGATCGAGCCATACGAGTCCACCGAATTTCATAAAGATCAGGCCAGTAGTTTCTTTGTAATCCTCCTGACAAACAAACAACACAAACAAAAATAAAATAACTCGAACCGTGAGTGGAAAAAAAAAAAAAAAAAGTTACTAGAAACTAAATCACACTTTCAAAAAGACCAAATTAAGAAAAATCTCTGGTGCTCACAAACACACATTCACATCAGCAGAAATTTAAAATACCAAAAAACAAGTTTTCAAATGTCTTTTTATATTTTGGTAAAATCTACTTTAATACACTTTGAAACAAGAGTACAACAAAATAGAATATACTTCAAATGTTGAATATACAAACAGTTCAGTCTGAACACAAACAACGTCTTTGTATCTTCCCTCTTTTTTTAGATAAAAAAAATTTAAATTAAATTTTTTTTTTTTGGGGGGGGGGGGCAGCGTTGCTACACGACCCTCCGTTTTAAAACGAGGAGTAAAAGGACCTGGAGAAACGCAGCGGTTGAATATTTGTCTGCAGCCATTTTGCATCGCCAATCAAAAGAATTCTCTTAATAATTTGGTTCATTTCATTCTTGAAGTTTACATACATTCCTATTTTCATTCCTTTATTTATTTTATTTTTTTTCGAGACATGGCAGCATGCATGAGCTCGGAGTCGCGTGTGCATGCAGCCTGGCTGCAGGGGTTGTGAAGAACAGACAAAACATCTGGCGAGAATAACGACAAAAAGAAAGAAAAAGAAGGAAAAAAAAAAAAGAAGAAATATCTGAGATCTTTTTTTTTTGTTGTTGTTGTTGTTTTTTTTTATCACATTTTAAGCTGGAGATTTTCAGAGACGCTGGATGGGGACACTGCATGAAGTCTGGCCTGTAAGATTCAACCTATATGAGCATTAACAGCAGAGAGGAACCAATAATAATACAAATATTAGTTCCGCTAGTTTCAATAATACTGTGCTTGGTACAAGGTATCAAAACACACACAAAAAAAAAAAATCTCAGCTTACCGTTCAGACAATACATGGAAAAGAAAGTCAAAATTAAAAATCTAAGGCTGTTTCTGTTAAGGTTAGCTCCGTAAACTGTATAGTAGAGATATATTTATATTTATGTATATATGTACATACACGATCACTTCCTGTCTGATATCGATCCTCCTGCTCTCACTCTTTAAGGTCTCTCGTGGCTCCGCCCACACTTGATCTGCACAGTGATATAAAGAGGAAAACATAAAAAAATAAAATAAAAGTTGCTGGTTTTAACGTTTGTAGAGGCAAAATCTGAAACACCTGCTCTCTACAAAAGGTGTGTTTACACCCCTCACGGTCTCTGTTTAGTTCCCATTTTGGTTCTTTTGTCAATCATTTGCCTCGTTTTGTCATCGTAGTGTTTTCGATCCATTTCGAAGGCAGAACTTGTGTAGTGATCGAGTCTTGGTCCCTTTGCTTTTTTTTATTTTTTTCCCCCGCCAACAAATCCCTTTAAAGTCTGTGTTCCTATGTCGCGGCGGCTTTTCTGAGGGAGACCGGCTTAGTCCGGTGAAGTTCTAGGCAGCGACGGGTGGTGGTGGTGGTGGTGGTGGTGGGGGGAGGGGGGGGGGGGGGGGTCAGGACTAAAAACAGGCCCTTCAGGAGTCTCACAGACGGCTGCTGGTTGTTACATGTAAAAAGTAAAAATGACCTCAGAAATGTACGAACTAACAGAAGGAGGGGAGGAGGTGTGTTGATGTTTTACCACTCGGGCTCTTCTGTCTTTATCGTCACCTTGGGCGTTTCCAGTTTGATAACCACCTCCGTGTCCACCGCCTCTGATTGGACAGTTTTGGGGTTCGCCTGGTTCTGCTGGACCGCCACCGCCGGCACGGTCTGGATCGGGACGCCCGCCGCCCTCAGCTTCTCCAGCGTGACTCCTCCGGATCCTCCCATCACCAGCTCCGAGCCGTTGAGGACGCCGCCGATGATGCGAGGCTGCGCCGTCTGATTGGCGGTCGTTACCGTGACCACCCCCGCCCCCCCCGCCGACGACGCTTCCCGCCTGCGACACCACCAGAGTCTGTTGCTGCGTCTGCGTCGGCACCGTGAGTCTCATCACCTGCGTCCCCGGGCCGACGTTGACGGGCGCCAGGGCCCGGACCGTCAGGGGGCTCCCGAGGAGGCTGATGCCCGCCGGGGAGGCCCCGACGCTGGGCTTGTGTGTGCCGGCGGAGGCCTGGAGCTGACAGTGAGCTAAGTGGTGGGCCGGGATGGTGATGATCTTGGCCAGCTGGACGGTGATCTTGTCTCCGTTCTCCGCTGTGGCCGGCACCATGGTGGGGATGGTCTGGATCACAACCTGAACAAAAACACACACACACACACACACACACACACACACACAACGGAAAAACAATGATAAACAGAGAGAAAACCAAAAACGATGCATCGAACCAGTTTCCTGAACTGATAAACTTATACAGAGATTCTGTACGTTCACTTTTATAATACTCATAAGTCATTTATAATATCACCAAGATCCATTTCATGATCCTTCAGTCCAAATTAAACCGGTGGGTATGATATCGTCTACAATCATTTATTAATATATACATTTTTTCCTACACTTTTGTATTGTTAATACATAATAATTTATACTCGTATAGTTAACTAAACAAATGCCTGAATAAGCATCAGAAAACTTAAATATTATGACTAAAGATTCTCCAGGTGGAAGGACACTCCAGCCAATAGTGGACTAAATATTACACATTTATGATACCAATTTAAATATCTAAAAAATAGTAATAATGTAATAAGTAACAATAATGCAAAAATTAAAACACACACACACACACACACCTTCTGTTGTGAGTTGGTGGAGCCGCCGCCGATAGCGGAGGTGTTGGTGAGGAGGGTGGTGTGGCCGGCCGCTCCCGTCGTTCCCGCCTGCTGCTGCACGGCAACCGTGGAGATCTTCTGACCCAGCGATGTCGTCATGACGACGGGCACCTGCATGGCCACCCGCACCGTCCTGCGGACGAGAGGCGAGGGAAAGACGGCGAGTCGGTATAAACGTCAAACATTTTTGCGTTCGCGCCCTTTGAAGCCGGCGTCTCCCCCCGGAGGAGTCTCACCTCGGCCCGCCGGCGTTGGTGATGATGGAGTGAGACTGTTGGCTCCCGTCCGGCGCCGCCGAGACCGTCACTATCCTCGCTCCGCCTCCCACCGTCAGCTTGCTGCCCGTGGCGACGGGAGCTTGGACGACGTTGGGTCTGTTGGCGCCCCGCAGGATGTTGGGCTTCTTGGAGGACGAGAGCTCGGCGGCCTGCAGCAGCAGCAGGTCCGACGGCGGAGGCACGCGCTCGTACGACGCCGCCGTGTCGGCGACGACGACAGCCGGCACGTCCGCCTTGTCATCGTCGATGATGACGATGTTTTTGGGCATCTCTTTGAACTGGTAAACCAGCCGCTGGCCCTCGACCTTGGCGAGGATCCCGCGCTGGTAGTAATATCTGACGACAAAAAGAGGATGTTGGTTTGACCCCCCCAAAGAAAAAAAAGCACAAATAAGAAAAAACGAATGCGAAATGTCCTTCAGCCACGGAGACTCGTTACCTGAGCGCCCGTCCCATCGTCTCGTAGTTCATGTCCGGCTTGTTCTTGTGTTTGCCCCACAGCTTGGAAACGGCCTTCGAGTCCACCAGTTTGAAGATGCCCTTCTCCCTCTGCGTCCACTTGATGAACCTGGGACAGGTGTTCTTGTCCTGGAGGAGGTCCAGCAGGAACTCCCACAGGTAGGTGGTGCTCCCTGCTGCAGATCACAGTTCATTATCGCACCGCTTCAACCACATTCAGCCGGCGGGAGACAGTTTCACGACCTCCGATACGCACCTTTCCCTTCTCTCGGTTTCTTCTTGATGCTGAGGTCCGGCGAGCCGTTGGAAAGAGCCGACTGATGCGTCTTCGGTTTCCGTCCAGCTGCGAAAAGAAAAAAACATTTCGTCTTCGTTGCTGAACATCCTGAGATCACCGTCACCGTGAGGCGAGACCCGACTGACCACTAGATGGAGCTCTCGGATGACATCGTTCACTGTTGCGGTTTGAGGGGTTTATGGTCTGGCTCGTGAGGGACAGTTAATCACAGAGCTGCCAGATGTTTTCCATTTAAAAACTTGCCTTTAAACATTCAAAAACATTTTTCCTTTTTATTCCCTTTAGTTCAACCAACCAACAGGAAGTTGGCGACAGTGGGTGTAAAATTGAAAGTTTCAGAAACATTTTATGGGCTTTTCCACAGCTCCGTCGCCACAAACTCCAGACTTCCAGCGTTTTTAGCTCTCACCTCGCCTCTTCCTAACGGGCTCGTGGTCGGGTTCCGGCTCGGGTTCCTCCAGCAGCGTGACCATCTCCTCGTCCTCTTCCTCCTCGCAAAACTCCTCCGTCGATATCTCCACCTCGGTCTCGGCGATCATGTCGGGCCGCATGGCGGCGTGGAGGAAGTCCGGTGTCGCCATGCACGGCGGGACGAAAGCTTCTGGACGGAGGAGTCGGAAAGAGAGGAGGCGTTTTACGAGAACATACTTGGTTTTCATTTCTAAACTGACGAAACGCATGTCTTTGGGTGCTTTTCGTCCGCGTGTGCGTTACCTAGGCTGCGGTCTTCTCTGAGGCTGGACGGTGAATCCATGCGCAGCAGAGCCTCCGCGGCCTCGATGGTTTTGTCGGAGCAGTGGATGCTGGTGCCGTGAACGGAGGCCTCCACTGCAACACACACACACACACACAGATCAATTAGTAAATACTTAATCAGGACAAATAATGTGCCAGTGTGGCCTGTTTTTACCAAAATGCGTTTGAGTTACATTTTATTAATCCATAATCTCTAATTCTATAAAAAGGGCCCAATTTCTCTGATCTAACAATTTCTCAAATAAAAACACCAGACAAGATAAGTGCTTCTTGCATCTGTAACATCTTCAGTGCTGCACATACTGCCTGCAAACCTCCCCTAGATGGCGCCCCCTGGTGACAAGCGCGATTGTTTTTTTGGGTAACTGATTCTGTATTTTCAGCATCAACAAACTCACTATGATCCAGACACTGGAGGACTTTTGGCTACTGATGGAACCTTAAAGATACCAGGACGGTTTAAGGATGACGAAGAGTAACAGGAGGAAGGTTTTAACGAGATCAAATCAAATTTCCTCCACTATCAGGGTTCTGAAAAATGAGGGTGGCGAGCAGCAAGAATCCTTAAATGAGGCCGGTGTCTAACTTTTTCATCTGCAACGAGATTAAAAAAAAAGACAATGCTGTAAATAAATGGAATTCAGCCTGCTGTTGTGAGGGGAAATTGTATGTGGCCCCCTCCTGGGACCCTGAGAAGGGACCGGGGCGGGGCGGGGCGGGGGGGCACCTGCTGCCGCCGTCAATCACCGGTGGGAAACACGAGCTCCTGTTCCACCCTGCCCCGGTCCATGTTTGGCTATCTCACTGAGGCAACAGGCTCCTGGCGCAGGAGAGAGACACGGGCTATCTTTAGATTTGTCCCGCTCATTGAAGTCCCTCTCACAAAAAAAAACAAAAAACGGGACGCAAAGGTGGCTGTCACAGCGGAGATCCTATAGCCCTGCTGAGCTGCCCTTGAAAACCAGGCAGGAGGAGCTGCAGCTGAGCTCGACTTACATTACCACATATGAAGACCATTTCAGGACTGTCTGAAATTGTTTTATGTATTTATTCTTGATCATTAAATAATAAACAAATATAAATACAGAGACGTTTGTAATTAAGGTTAAAAAAATAAAAATAAATACAGAATGTAAAGGCAGGAAATGTCTATTAACCTGTACAACTAAGTAACGGCGCCAAGAAAAGGAGCAAGTCCGACAAAAAGTAGTGCCGCCTCTGATGACTTCCGTGTTTACACTCCTCATCCTTTCCCTCCAGTTCTCTTCGAAGAAGCTCACAAATCCTCTTGTCACTCAACACCCGCCTCACCTCCTATTGGCTCCGGCCCGCACGACCGGCCCGCCTCCAAGCGAAATCTGATTGGACGGCTGCTGACGTTTTAAAGCAGCGTCACGTCAGTGGGTAACGGACGAGTCTGTTAGAGACAGGCCCCGCCCCCTCATAAACAACGCTTCCGCTATCGAAACGGGACCAAAAAAAAAATAAAAAAAATAAAAAAATACGATTACAATTTGGATAAAATAATAGTGGAAACGCGCCGGCGGCTTCTCAACGTGTCGTTTGTCATCAGAAACCATTAACACGCGAGTGAAATCACACAAAAAAATACACGTTTACAGTGTGTGTGTGTGTGTGTGTGTGTCCGAGGGCTGAAGCTCACGAGCACGAGGACGGAAATAAAAATAACAAAAACCTCGAGCTCCCCGGAAGTCTGAAACACTCAAAGATGACCTCTCCGAAAATAAACAAAATAAAATGTCCGGTCCGTAATTCAAACGATTTACGAAGCTCGTCGCCGCTGAACGGAACAAAGTGCAGCCAGCTCGCAAACAAACGTCACAAACAACAATAACAGATGATATGTGACGCCGGAGTTTGGATTTCTGCTTTTGTATTAAAAAATAAAATAAAATAAACAAAGCAAAGACAACATCTTTTTACACTTCCTGGTTGTGCAGAGAGCCGATGTGCAACACACCAAAAAAAAAAAAAAAAAAAAAAAAAACCCGTTATTCAACCTCAAACTCCTGCGAGAGGAGAAACAACCCAGATCAGCTCTGACGTGCAAACCGCCCTCCGTGCAGGTGACCACCCGGCGGACACACCTGGACCGAGTTTTACCGTCTTAAACCGGGTTTGATCACCGCGTAGCAACGCCATGCAGGTTGCTACCAAGGTGATCACTTCCTGATTGCCCTCCATTACTACACACACACACACACACCAGCTCCGCGCGACCGAGGCGCAGCGGTCCGGGGTTAAAAACAAACACACACACACACAAAAAAAAAAAAAAAAAGCCGGTACGTGCCCGAGTTCAACTCTCGGCTCGGAGGCCGCCGGTAAAAGATACGTTACCGGCTCTGATGAGCAGATCGAGCTGGTTTGCGTGCCCCTCATGCTGTGAAGTCGCCATGTTTTTACCCCCTCGCTGCAGATTCACATTGACTTCTCACTGAATCGGACGGGGGAAGCTCGGATCACTCCGCGCCGCTGAACGGGGAAATCTCCCTCGAATTCAGGGCGGCAGAAAAAGGTATCCCTCCGCCGCCGACACAGGAAATCCTTCCCCCTTTTCGCCCTGCCTCTTTTGCGTAGTAAGTACGTAAAATAAAGCTGCACAGGGATTTTTAAAATGCTTTAAAAAATTAAAAACTCAGCGGACACGAATCCAATATATCTCGTTACATCTCACGCAATAACAATAAATATAATCTGTTCATTTTGCACAGCAGGTTTACTGTAAAACAGTGGATCTAAATCATCCAACAATGAACAATGCAATGTTGTGTAAAAACTGGATTAAATGTGGATTAGAATTTACTGCAAGGTGTTTGCCCAAACAAACAAAAGCCAAAAATAAACTCCCAACAAATTAAGACATTTATCAATTAGTTAGCAACGATATTAGTCAGTCAGCTCCATAATACAATTTTTGTTTAATTTGCTTAGATTATGTATTCTACGTGATGTTGGTGTGATGTCACCAGTAACTAAATACAAATTCGTAGTAGTTTCATGGTCGTCAACCAGCACACACTGTACTGACTGTACAAAGTACTGCAAAACATACTTATAATGTCAATGAGTTTGTTTTTTTTGTGTTTATTTTTTTAAACATCTCACTTTGGACAAAAGCATCCGCCACATGAATATAATCTAATGTGATGTAATATGTTAAACCTCAAATCTTGAACCTTTATTTTTTTTTTTTAATTGTTGATGTCTTTTTGTCTCTTTCAGGTTACACTTTTAAAAACTCACTATTTTAGACTTTTGACATTTTAGTGATTTAACGGTTTATTTTAAGTTTATTTTATTGATTTTAAAGTCTGTTTTATTATGTAGGTTCTACAAAAATGTATCTTATGTTTCATTATATTTTATCCTAATACTTCATTAACTGTTGCTTACTTTTTTTTTTAGTTAATGTAAAGTGCTTTGTACTTGTTTTGCAAAAACGCCATATAAATAAATTATCATCATCATTCTTATTCTTTTTATTTTTAAACAGACACTACATAATATAAATTATGGTAAGATATATAATTAAATTTGTTTTAGATGGGTTCATCTAAAGGCAGCACAGGAATGAGCAGAAGACCATTAAATGTTTCAGGGCGCAGCCGGTTGAGACATTTTGGAGCAGTAAACTGATTCATAAAAACCTCATTTTTTTCAATATTTCAGACCTCCAAACTGATTGTCTGAATACAAAAGGTATCTCAAAACATTTCCTGGTATTTTTTAAGCTTTCTCTATCCTGCTTATAAGATGCTCCTAATTAAAATGTTGTGAAAGCTGATCTTAAAAGTGTGCATGAATACAGATTTGTAAAGTCTGTTTCAGATTACTGAACACTGCACTGCTCTGGATTGGACAGTGGCTGCCAATAATTTAGGGGATAAATTGACGAGTTAATCAAAACTTTTTTCTGTTTATGAAGTATTACCCATCTAAAAAACGACCCACTAGGTGGCAGTGGAGCTGAGACTTCCAGTCTGCTGGTGGAATCATGTGGCAAACATGATCCAGCACCCAAATCACTAAAACAAAAGCAACACTTCTTGAATTTATGAAACGGGTGTGTCGACTTTCATATTTAAATTCATGTCAACTCAGAAAAATGTTCACTACATACCTCAAACCTCTATTATATCGAATCCAGTAATTAGGAGGCCCAAAATTAACGGCCTGTTTTTAGTAGATTGGTCAAAGGTGTGGATGTGAACTCTGTACAGTAAACTCAAACTATGAGCATGTTATGAACAAAAATACGTTGTAAATATGAATGTGTCGCAGGTCCAGAACCTACAGGGAGACAACGGGAGAATAACTTCCTCTTTCTTCCTCGTTATAACCTCAGGGAACCAACTGAAATGAGAACTGTGCATCAGCGACAGTAACAGGAGATTAAAGGTCCGATTTCTTGGCAGTTTGGCTACGAGTTGCTCAAAGGGTGACGCCAATCCACCCGTTAATTTAAGATGCCGAGTCTGCCGGGAAAGTCTCACACACACACACACACACACACACACACACACACACACACACACACACACACACACACACACACACACACACATAAACCAGTACGTGCGGATTGAATATGGCAGCTCACCAAATGCAGGGTGATTAGGTCAGCCAGCGATCTGTCCCCGATGGGTGATCACTGGGCTAGTTTCTGGGTTTACTTCCAGTCAGACTCGAAAAACATGTTAAAAAAAAAAAAAAAAAAAGAGAAAAAAATCCGAAATGTTTTGGAAAGCTGCAGAGAACATTCGTCCTGATATAAATTCTTATGTGGCAACTCACTCGTTTATTTGAATCTCTACAAACGGAGCTAAAGAGTGCAAAAAGTTTTTTAAAAAAAATTATCCAGACGCATAAAACCAGGTTGAAATAAACTTAAATCCTCCTTTAAAAATCTAAATGCACTGAGCCAACAGGATGGCGCACACCGAGTGACATGAAACGCAACGTCGAATAAACACGGGAATGTTTTACGTGTCTGACCTGCTTCCCCTTCGGTCTCCACTTCCTGCTCGTCGCCCACTTCCTGCATGAGGTACGCCACATCGTCGTACACCAGCACCTGGGCTGAGTAGCCCTGCTCCTCCACCAGGCTGGCGCCGGGCACCTCCTCCACTATGACTGCCGGGTAGCCCTCGGCCTCCTCTCTTTCCTGCACCTCCTCGTAGGACTCCTCAGCGTCACACTCGCCTTCCACCTCTCCCTCCAGCTCCAGATCCACCTCACACTCTCCCTCCTGCTGGGGGGAAGTAAGAGAGCGAGACTGTCAAAATAAAAGTAAAGTGGATTTACAGAAAGGAAAACGGGAATTTCTCCGTGAAGCGCACCTGCTGGGGGTCCTCTTCAGCTGCGACATACTCCACCACTGTCCCACCAGTGTCGACTAGCACCACTGAGGTCATGACTCATCTCACCGGGGGTGAGCGTCCACAGCCGGGGGGGATTGGCCACGGCTCCTCTGCCTGGCGGCCTGGAAACAGAAAGAAACACTCGTTAAATAAAACGTAAACACACAGACTGGATGTAAAAGTGGACGTAGCTTCCGGGGTTTGGAAAATGAGGCCGACGCGGAAGTTCCTTAAACTGCAATACCACCGAGGGCCACTGCCATTCAGCTTCTCTCGTGAAATGCAAAGTCAATACATTTTATTCCACGAGTGATTGTGGTGCCGTTCACTAAAGTCACTCCTTCTTATTAGTTTTCTGGCGTTCCATCTGAGAATGATTCAATTACCAGTTAGATTTTCAGGCCTAAAATAAAGTAATCTGTTTGATTGACAGGCCTGTGGTTTCTGCTATCAGTGGGCGGGGCGTAGTGTCCTGCAGTGGGCGGGGCATAATGTCCTCAGTTTCCCAATCAGACGGAGTCAGATCCACCGCTCGCTCCTCCCTCAGTTGTCCAAATATGGTCACTTCTGGTGTCCAAAAATAGCAAGATGGCAAAATCCAAACTCAAGGCGCCACAACGACGCTTATTTTAACACAATAAAAATCCAGCAATAACAGATGGTCTGAGCCTATATTCTAGGCTAAGCTAACAGGCTGCTGGGTGTAGTAACATATTTACCTGACAGACATCAGAGTTTTAAGTATTACTAAAAGTGTTGGCAAATCTTAACAACACTTAAAATATAAAAGTACTCTGACTGACTTTAACTACACCTTCCTCCGTCTGTCCCAACTGTCGGCCAAGACCTCATTAAAGGTCTCATCTCTTTCATCTCTTCTGTTCGTGGCTTTCGGCCTGCAGGAAGCGCCTGTCTGCTATTACAGGAAGAAAATGCACTGACAGCCAGCCAAGTCGTTCCCTCCGACACACGCACGCAGTTGTCCAGTGGAAGATCGAGGCAGGGTGGACCGGAGCCATGGCAACAGTTGCTAAGAACCACGGGGCCCTTCAGTTCCTGCTCTGTGTGCTGCTCCGCAGGGGGACAATAGGATATAAGACAAAAGGCGGAGCTGGAACATAGAGGCACAACTTGACGTCATTTAAACTGATGCTCCACCGACTGTTTACTTTAAAATGACCTGCTGGGATTTGACGTATTCTTAAACTGCAGCAAAACAATAATAAAAAAAAAAAACAATAGGGCTTTCGCACCATCGGTGCTCAGGCCCTAAAAAGACAGTAAAACACCACCCACCCCCACCCTCACACACTCCTTCACACACTTTTACAAGGTCAGAGCTGACTGTTTATGTGACCCCTCCCTAAAACAGGAATGGTCTAAGAGTGGGAATCCCCAGAGTCCCCATGATATGATATTAACACAATTCTGAAGTCACAATATGACTTGCAATAGTTTATGTTTCGATATGTTTGTTCAACTGCAAATTATGTCCCCCAAAAGGAAAAACTTTGTCAACATTTGATTGACAGGCCTGTCAATCAAACAGACAGCTGGACCAGTAGACTAATAAGAAGTGACTTTAATGAATGACTAAATCCTTTGACTTTGTATTTCATGACAGAAGTTGACTTTTTTTTTTATATTAGAGTCTATTGAGGTTTTGTGGAGCCAGAGCCCCCTAGTGGCCCGCAGCGGCATTACACTTTAAGGCACTTTGAGTCTATTTTTAATATACATGCTACTGTGGGAGTTCAGTGCACTTCAATGCAACGAATGTCAAGATGTTTGCAAAGGTGACGGAGTAGACGAGGGTTTGAATTTCTCCCTGCAAACTCTTTTTTTTCCCCAAACTTTTCCCATTTCCATCGCTTTCAATGTGGAAAACTGAAACCAGCGACCACGAACGAGGTGAAGCCGTCTCAAAAGTGCGCGTCATCATTCCTATTTGTCCGGTCCTCACGTCTCTGCCACATTTTAGGTGTGGTCATTCAAAACAACCAGAAATATATAAATATAATTTGTGCAAATAAGTTTAGTTGAGGCATGCGGAACCCTTTGAGATCAAACACTCCTTATCAAGCGCAGCACATCTCCCCACATGTCCAGCTCGGGGTGGCCACGCTCTCTTTAAAGATAATCCGACACTGAATTCTTCACATTCCTTCAGAACGAGGATTAAGACTTTAACTCCTTTCTCACTTTGATTTATCTGCATTTTTCAGTTTGAACCCCATATTTCAAAATGTAACATTCATGCATGTTTTTTTTGTTTTTTTTAATATCACAGTGCACCAAACCTGACGAGGACGTCGGGAGTTGCTCGGTTAACTGCTGGATAATGGATGAGCCGTGCTGTGCTTGGTTTTCCCAGCGACACCGAGACCAACGTGCTATCAGTTCGGATGGAAACGCTCCCGTTCAATTATTCAATATCATAGAGCAGACGCTAATCGGCACAGCTTTGCGTTCTGTTTTGAAAAGGACAATGCTCAAACTGTGTACTTGCAGGGACATTGTCCAACCACTGAGGGACGCACACACACACACACACACACACACACACACACACACAGGTCTGAACACACGCAGAGACAGAACAGTTTATATTTCTTCTTCATTCCCCCCCAACTCTGACTTTGTTTGAATATTTCACGCTTCACTTGCTTTAATGCCTTTTTTGCTCTCTGAAGTTCAGCTCAGTAACTGTTTCAGAGTGAACTCGGGTGTGAACACTTTTGTCTCAGCTCAACTTAAACCAGCTGATGTTGTCACCAGCTATTTAGCTTGTCATGTCGCAATTGGGCAGTTCATAATAATATGAATAATCTTTACTTATATTGCACTTTTCTGAACTTACTAAATGCTTACATAGTGATCTAAAGTAAAAGCATTAAATGTAAGATAAACCATAAAACAAATAACCTCATAAAAAGATATAAAAAGACATAAAAGGATCACTTAAATCGACAAAAAATTTTTTTTAAAAAGCTGTCTGATAAAAGTATGTTTTAAGAAGAGATTTAAAAGACGTCACTGACTCAGGCAGAAGAGTCTCTTGTTTGAGAATGTAAGACACGATAGTTCATGTTTTTTTCTGCCTAAATGATACTACAGAAAAAGAAACTGACAACACAAGGGAGATCTCCTGTCTGAAGGACTTACGGGCGGCTGCAAATTCTCTACCCTCTCGAATTTATGTGTTTTCGCTGTGTCATCGTTACTTAAAGACGCATCTGTTGCAAGTAAATCACGATCCTCATTAATGTTTTAAAGACGCTACAAATTATCTCCAGCAAAGTCACAGCTGTGGAGATGTCTCTCGGCAGCTTTCAGGGACGTTGCAAGTTTTAAAATCATCTCGTCGTGACTCGCCGGTCTGAACTGACCGTCACACAGAAACGAGACACGCCAAAGATCGGGCGCCGTTATTCTGCTGTTCAAACTGACAGCAGTTATTATGCAAATTGACAGAGGAGCTGGAGATTGTGACACACTGGGTTTCTGCAATGTGTCCAGCCTGTCTAGCACCGTCTGTTACAAAGTCAATTTTAAAAAGAGAGTACGAGAGAAAGGGAGTGTCAAAGTGCAGAGTTCAGTATCTGGTACGTTGTATTGTGAATTATTTTTTAGTCTGTCAACAGGATGATCCGACTATTAAATGACAGGAAACATCTGCTTAAGATTTATTTTCTTCTCACTAAGATATCGAGAAAATTCATTTAAAATAGACAAATGCAACAAAAGCGGAGTACAAACTGCAGACGAGTTCCTAGATGGGTTAATCGCATTCACACACACACACACACACACACACACACACACACACACACACACACACACACACACACACACACACACACACACACACACACACACACACGGAGCTGAGTCTCTCCAGCAGTTTGCATTGATTCAAACAAGTCTTACAGGACCTGCTAGACAGCTGAAGACACGTGGCTGGCCTGCTGCTTCCCAGCTCGAACAGGAATGAGTCACTGAGGGCGCATGTTAACATTTCAACAAACCGTTTTCAGTTTTGAAACGGCCAGAAAATAAACAAAAAGGAATTAATCAGCCAGTGTGACCGTTTCGCTCTGCGCCGCTGTTAGTGATGTCGGGATTTGAGGAATTGAAAATATTTGTTCCGGTCTGGATAAGAGCTGAAATCAAATGCAGTTGACTTTTAAGTCATGATTTACGCAATTCAAAAATACCAATGTTGCTCTGCTTCACTGTGAGTCTGTAGCAGTGTGAAGACTTCACGAGGTAACGCAGAGTCATCCTGACAGGCCAACTTTCCCCACCCCTCGACCCTGACGAGAACACACACACACACACACACACACACACACACACACACACCGAAACACGAAAGAAAGAAGTCCAAACTTGCCTGGACGCAGTTCACTCAAAACGCCGTCCCGCATCTTCACGTCCAAAATCCACAAAGACACGAGGAGAAATGGAAGGATGGTGCTTTCTCTTGCAGCAGGACTTGTTCCGTCTCTGTCCGACATCCATCCATCCGTCCATCCATCCACCCACGCGTCTGTGCAGCCAGCTCCTCTCCCTGCCTGCATGCTTGCTGTCTGCCTGTCTGTTCTCTGAGTGTAAGGAACCTCTCAGAGCGACTCAGCACTTCTCAGACCCTGCCCTGAGCTCACATCACATGACGAGGGTGGAGAGAACACACACACACACACACACACACACACACACACACACACACATATACACACACACACACACACAGAGTCACATGATCTTTCAACAACAGGGCTTTTGTTCCAAGTAACTAGAGCTGCTGGTCTAGATACAGTACAACGCCCTGCCTTGTGCCCTGCCCTCCTCCAACACACACACACACACACACACACACACACACACACACACACACACACACACACCCGTCATGACACAACGAGCAAATACACAGCGACTCTATGACCTCAGAATTTACTTGACATCTGTCAACCAATGTTTACACACACACACACACACACACACACACACACACACACACACACACACACACACACACACACACACACAGAGAGGCAGATTCCTATGAAGTCTGAGGTAACCCTGCAGCTCATGACTATACACCATAGTTTCACTTTTAACATTCAGTTTGTTCTACAACATGAATCACAGTCTCGACTAATATCAAACAGAACCGAGCGATCAAATACGAGGAAATAAATACTCCAACTACACTCTCACAAAACCAACACCTACATATAAAACGCATAGATTTTACAGTCTTTTCACGCGAGGAGTCATTCGAGCAGCTCCAGCGGTTAGGGGTGAACACCACATGGGTCGAGTCCCGGGTTCGACTCCCAGCGGGACAGACCTCTGTTGAATCATTCTGCTGCTCTCTCTCTTTTTTTTTTTACACGTTTCCTGTCTGCTTCTACATGAGTCAAATGTTACAAATTACAGCCACAGCTATTATCCATTCACATTAAGTTTAGTGCCTAAAAGATTAGTAAATCAAATCAGAAAATGTCCTTCAGCCTCATCAAGCAATCATGCCAAATATATACGCAGATTCAGGCCTCTCAAATGTGATGCTTTGCTGCTTCGTGTGACTGCTCATTGAATATATTTGGGGTTTGGAAAGTTGGTCGTAAAAAATATATTTAAAAATGTACTTTGGGCTCTTGTAAATTGTGATTAACAACAATTTATGAGTTAATTACACAATTAAAATAGTTGCCCTTTTGTTTGACAGCCCAAAAATGTAAGACTTTTTTTGTTTCATCTTTAATATGTTAAGAAAAATTTCCCGTTTCTATTTTGTCCTGTAACCGTATTAAAATCGGAAGGAAAAGCAACACCATTCACAAAAATGTGGTCTCCGCATTGCACACTAAAAGCTTCCCTCTGTAACATCCAACTCCTCCACAGCAAACCCATCATCCATCCATCCATCTCTGTGGTACCGGTCCTTTGTCCTCTGGGTCTCAGTCTGTCCCCCAATGCAGAATATTGAGACACCGCTGTGTGTGTCCGCCCACCAGAAAACCTTCGGATCATAGTTTAACTGTTGGCTCAAGACTACAGGATACAAAAGGCAGGTTGGTCGATCATTTACCAGCACACGGCTCAGACCCTTCACCACACGGTAGATAAGCAGGTTCAGGCCTTCAAACCCAGTCAGAACCAGCAAAGCACAGACCGGCACCTTCAAAAAGGAAATACTGGACAATAATAGGACCAAGTAATTTTGGAGGTAAACAACAACGTGGGAAAAAGTATTTTCTAAATAAACTAAAACAAAACAATCAGCCACGACATTAACAACCACTATAAAGTGAAGCGTAAAGTAAACAAAAACTGAGCAATAAATCCTCGCTTCACGAGGATTATAAAGTTCAGTTGTTTTTCGGTCTGTTTGAGACAGCGTTCCCTCTCCGAGTCAAATTTCACAGTAAAAAGCTGAATTTTTCATGACCTACAACAAACTGAAAAACAGTCGTCTTTGTGATGATCGGACAAAAATCCAACCACGTAATTTGTATTCCCGGCTGCTCGCGAGCTTTATTTACTAATTCACTTCAGAACAAAACGTGTTTTTTTGTTGTTGTTGTTTTTTTAATCTGCTTAAACAATAATAAAAAAAAAATATTTCTTCTTAAATCTTAAATGAACTATTACTAGATTCTCCTCGGCTGGGCTGCAGAACAAGTGTCGGGGTAAGCAGTGAAGGACTTCCTCTCCCAGATATTAACAGATAAATTTGACAACCTTTACATGTAATAATAAAATAATAATAATCATTTTGAAACCGCAGCTCTTGAATGTTTATCTTTTTTTATTTTTTTATTTTCCCAGTGCAGATTGAGCATTAAAATAACCCAACACCTCTCAGACAGACTGAATGACAACTGAACATTATAATATAATGCTGAGCTGTTGTATCATACCTGCCCCCCTCCCCCTCCCCCTCCTCCTCCTCCTCCTCCTCCCAGGAGTTCCCACACTTGCTTGAGACAGCAGGAGGTTTATGCGGGGTCACGGAGGGGGAGGAGGAGGTGGACTTCGTTGTTGCAACGGCACCTTTGCAGCTTTATGAGTTATTATCCAGCTCGTTTTCACCGCCCGACGCGACACGCGCAGGTCTCAAGTGAGTCAAACATTAGTGACGTCAGAGAGCCGCAACACAGAAAACTGACGTAAACTTGGCTAATGCTAGCAGGCTAAGTTAGCATTCTGACCAAAAAGAAAACAAACCGACGGGGGAAGAAAACACAACAAACCCCCGCGGCTAACCGGCCGGCTAACGGCCGCCTAACTACCGGCGAACCGCCGCCTAACCGGCCGCTCCTCACTCACCTTCTCCTCCTGAAGTTTCACGGGCAGAGATGTGTCGTTAGGCGGCTGGCTAATGACAAGAGTTTCTCTCTTGAGTGTGTGTGTGCGACATCCAGTTGCCTCCTCCTCTTCTTCCTCCTCCTCCTCCTCCTCCTCTTCCTCCTCTTCTTCCTCCTCTTCCTCCTCCTCCTCTGCTGTCAGCCCGCGAGGAGTTTCCCGCAGCAAACGGTCACACGACGCCGGAGCTAAACGCGTTACAGTTAAGTCGGTTGTTTTCCAAACACGAGGAAGGTCCTCCCCCCTCTCTCCTCCTCCTCTCTCCTCCTCCTCCTCCTCCCTCCCCCTCCGACCGACCCCCACCAGTGACTGGAGGAGGGGAGGGGGAGGGGAGGAGGGGGAGGAGGGGGAGAGACTGGCTCGGCGGCAAATGACACCGGTGACGTCACTACGTACGATCAACAAAACCCGCGCGCTCCAGAATAAACAACCTTTTTGTTTTGGCGAGTTTTTTTTCCTTCATTCTGCAAAAAAATAAATAAATAATAATAATAATAATAATAATAATAATAATAATAATAATTAAACTGCCACCCTGTTCCTCTCCAAACCAAAGACTGTAACGTTAGAAGAAACTTAGAGAATAATGTAAGAGACGGTTTCAAGATCATTTGTTTTCTTTCTTTATTTGCTTTATTGTCCAAGTCGATAAGTATGAGCAGCATAAAAGAGTTAAAGTAATAAAGTAAAAGTCCCGGTTTGGTCCGTCTTGACTGATCTATTATATGCCGTCATTAGATTATTAATCCAGCGTGTTATTGTTGTAGCTGCTGCTGCTGCAGCTGCAGCTTGTTTGAAATATACTTCACATCCAGTTTTACATCCAGGGATGGCAGATTAATATGAAAAAAAAAAATGAAGATAAACGACGTTCTGATCTCCAAATCTGTTTTCAGTTTTTTTTTGGACTCTTGTCTTAAGATTCTCGCTGAGATATTGAATAATTTGCACATTTATTGAAATTAAAGAAGTTTAAAGGAAAATTACTATTTGATGGGAGTTTTTAACTACACTGTCTTGTAGTTTAAAAGCGTCTTATGTCATCCATTATTTAAAATATTCATCCGAAAGTGAAACGTGGAGGAGTGGAAGTATAAACAAGCATCAAAAGTACCTCAAAATTGTACTTCGGTGAATGTACTTACTTCCCACCGCCGCAAAAAGACGATCAAAAGGTGGAGTAGATCATTTCATGCGCAGCTAATCTGAGTTTAAAGGTTTGTAGATCACTTTATTTAAAAGGTGAGCACATAATCATGACAATAGAGACAATGTTTACTTTGCAATTCACTAAACAAAATCTAAACATTTTCACAATTTAATATTATATTTGATCATTTGTACATACAAATATATTTAAAGCACAGCAGAGGCAGCAAACTAAGACTTTCATTGCAATTTTCTTGCATAACTTGTCTATTTTTGCATATGATGATATAGATAGATAACTGTCAGCATTACTGTTTAGTATAGTCATCTGAGTGGGTGCAAATAAATTTATATTATTTTAAGCAGTCTCCTGTTGCAGAAGGAAAACAGACAACAGCAACAATAAACATTAGAAATTGTATGTGCATCAAATCTGGACATACACGTATTCATCAGCTTTAAAAAAAAAAAAAAACCTTTGTGCAAATTTTTCCTGTGGTATTTTTGTGATGTTTTTTTTTTTTTTTTTTCAAGGAATTCATTAATTTCAAAATAGCCACACAATAAAAGTGCAAATTTCTTAAATACTTAATGTTCGTATCTGCGTTTGTAAGAGAAAAAGTGACAAAAATGCACATCAGTGAGGTATTATGTCAACTGATATGAGCAGGTAAATGATATACAGTGGTTGCACCTCCACTTTGTATCCTACAGTTTGCAGCTTCTATCACAACATTACAGTAACAACAACCCACTTCCACTGCAACACCTTTAAAAGAAACTCCAGCTGGTCGTGAAAGGTTTTGCAACAGCGGCACCTAGAGGACGAGATGGGAATCACTTCACACACACAAACACGAGACTGCACAGAAACTCTGATCACGTTTTCAGAAAGGACACGTTAGTCAGTTAAACTTGCAACTATGCTTCTTTTCATGATTTTATTTGCCCCCCCCTCCATCGGTCGTCCTGGCTTGACTGACAGATAGGCGGGTGTTGTGGAAGGCACGCTGTCTGTCACTTCACGACTGGGCTGTCACCACCGCCATCGTCTCTGTGGCTGCAAGACACAAGCACAGCACTCATCTGTAAGACGGGAATGCATGAGTTTGGTGTACATGCTTATTCTAGAGTTTTGAGTTTTAGCTTCTACAACAATGTGCCCCTCTGTCCCCCAGATTTCCACTCTACCATCTCTAGTTCTACGCAGACAGCTGTGTTTACAGCTGCTCTAAACGGTTTACCTTCTTAACTGTACTATTACATCACTGAGCAGCTTTTTACAGAAGTCCAGTTGGACACCTTTGGCTCTGTGGATACAGACAGAGATACATCTGGTCAGAGCCAAATACACAGAAGACTAACGTTTGTTTTCAAGGGCAAACTTGAACAGCCTAAACTTGATTTGTTGAGCCACATCGTTTTCTTTATTTTGCTTGATGTGATGCTCAAAAAAATTAAGATTGATTTGATTCTAGAAATCTGTGTACTGACAATATTTTTTATTTTTATTTTCATGTCCTTCTCCAAACTCAGAAGAGCTTAAAACTGTAAACAAAACCTGCAGATATATTTCACATTGTTAAATTTCCATGCAAGCTCAGATCGTCTTCGCTGTGACTCTCAGTTCAGCTCATACAAAAGGAGACATCCTGAGACAAAGTCAACACCCACTGTGATTGTGATTCAGTAGTACCTTCTCCAAAACCTTCAAGAGGAGTGAAGATCTATCTTTCTTCTTTTTTTTTTGTCATTTTTATAAGCTTCATATATATTTACCATCTCTGGAAACAGAATAATAACACTTAAAAAGCTGATATAGTTACACATAATAACAGGAAACGCTCAGGTGGAACTTTAATGTCGGTAAACCAGAACGCACACGCACCACAAACCACCTTGAATTTTTCAGGTCCTTAAAACTTTTGGCTGAAGCAAAATCCAGAGATACGATGCAGAGAACTTTAGTTTTTTTCTTTAAAGTTCTTGGTCTGCATGAATGTGCGGTTTAAGCTTCACGCGATGCACACGACACATGACTGAAGTAGAAGGAAAAGAACTGAGAGGGGACGGCGGCACATATGAAGCGGACTGATTGCAGTTCAGAGCGGGCGTTCCTGTCGGGTATCAGGTGACTTTTGACATTAATGTAATGCAGTAAGATAATCTGATGGATCCCAAGATGTTCAATATTAAATCAATAATTGTATAAAACTAAATATATAAATTAACCAAATATTTGTGATATTTAAATGTAAAAACTATAAATTAAGAACATGATTTCATTAAATTTGTTTTTAAGCCCCCTATAACAGTGTTTTGTTTATTGTGATAACGACCTTATAATTCCACTGTGACTCTTTTATTTCATTCAGGTCACAAGTCTCTGAAGTCTGAACCTTTCAGCTTCCGGTCTCTTGATAAAGCCACCGAGTTCAAGGACGGCTGCCGCATTTAGCCCCTCAGGTCGAGCCACAACAATGCGATTCTGAATTAACTAATTAGAGGCCCCTGGTGTAACAAAGCAAAGTACAAAGACGCATAAACTCGCATCTCCTTCAATTTAGATTAGCAGGGCTCCACATATCTAAGCTGCTTGATTGATTAGACAGGATGGCGTGATACCAAAGGTATGTTGAAAGGTGTGTTGTGCCGTATCAGAGGGAAATATATTACTATATTATTTAGACATTTTTGTAGGGGGTCCAAAGAACATTTTAATAACTGTGTTTTTTTTGTTGTTTGTTTAAATAAAAAACAAACAATTGGCCAAAATGTTCATTATTCATAATGCAGGTTTCTTTGAAATAATCAAAACTGGACAGCTGCAAAAAAAAAGAAATAAACCTTTTGTGGACCAATTAATCTAGTTTATGAATTTGAGGAACTAAATCTAAGTTGTATTCTGTTGCATTAAAGATAAACATCGGTTGACGGTCAGTGTATGTGTGTGTGTGTGTGTGTGTGTGTGTGTGTGTGTGTGTGTGTGTGTTCTTACTTTCTCCTTCCTCCAGTGAGGCCTCCTCCTGGGCTTCATGTGTGATATCCACTGCTCCCTCGGTGACCAGCTCCTCTCCCACACTAGCAGCAGGTGGCGCCACCTCCTCTCCCGCTGATGGAGCAGAGTGGCAGGAGTGGCAGTGTTTGACCTCAAGCACTGGAGCCTCTGACGTAGATTCTGGTTCTGCGGTGGGAAGAACCTCCAGGTCCGGCCCGGTGGAGGCCGCAGCCAGCTGAGACGTGGCAACGACTGCTTCAACTGTCTCCTCAACTGAAGCCTCCTCTGCTGGAGCTTCAGCTGCTGCCTCCTTGGCTGATTCCTCTGCTGAAGCATTGGCTGAAGCCTCCTCTGCTGGTGCCTCCTCAGGTGCCGCCTCCTCTGCTAAAGCCTCCTCAGCCGCTGCCTCCTCAGGTGCTGCCTCTTCTGCTGCAGCATCCCCAGCAGGTGCTGTCTCAACCGGTGACGTCACCTCCATCGGAGCCTCCTCAGCAGGTGCAGCTTCTTCAGCGGGAGCAGCATCCTCAGAGGAGGCGACCTCCTCAGGGGCAGCTTCAGCCGTCAGAGCCTGATCTTCACCTCCGGCCTCCTCCACCGTGGGGGCTGAAGCCGCAGCTTCCTCAGGAGGACATGCAGCTGCCTCCTCCTCGGCTGCAGGAGGAGCAGCTGCCTCCTCTGCGATCACTTCTTCAGCAGCTGGGGGCGGTGCATCTTCTGCAGCCTCCACCTCCTCGCCCTCCGCAGACTTCAGCTCCTCCTCGCTCACTACAACGGCGGTCTCCTCAGACGGCTCCTTGGCTTCCACCACAGGAGCCGCTTCCAGGGCTTCTGGTTCGAGCACCTCCTGTAACTTCCCGTCTCCTTCTATCTGTCCGGCAGCTTTGACCAGACTCGTCTCACCGACAAAAGCTGCTGTGATTTCAGCTGTGGAGCCGGTCAAGGCCTTCGCAGCTGAAACTAGATCTGGCATCGACTCTGATGGAGAGAAGGAAGGAGGACAGGAAGTGATGACAGAGATATTTTTTGCACAGAAACAACACCTTCTTTGCACTATATCAAAGTTTTTCAGGTTGTATTGTGGCAGAACAGTACTTTTAAATTTACATTGCTTCATGTTTTATTTTTCAGTGGAGTGAAAACCCTCCTGGACGGTATGTATGTGAAGAGAAGAATTTAATCTGTTAAACCAAGTAAAAGTCCACTTACCTCGACCAGGTATCTATCACTGGAGGATCTACAGCCACCAACAGGTTCAAGTACTCTACAGGAGACTACCTGCCCGGGTTCATGCTCCTTCTGCTGGAGTAACCTTTCAGGAAAAAGTGTCCTGAAACATCTCAGATATACAAAGACGTGTCGAGCACTTTGAACTTTCATTTATTGTCACAAATTTTAAATATAGAAACCTCTAATCTGGTTGTGTGAACACAGAACAGCCCTCTATACACTTTTTTTTTTTTTTTAATGGTGATATCAGTGACATTTAAAGGTTTTAAACACTATAAGCGGAGTCCAGTCAAGGTGGCTTTCTTACTTCCCTGTCTGTCAGGCTGCTCTGGCATCTCACCAGCTCACCCTAAAATGAGCATTGTAATCTAGGATTAGTCTGAACCTGTCTGTGAGGCAGCTTTAAACAGGACAATTAAGACTCCACACACAAGACTGATACAAATCAGTGGTTTAACAATGAAATAAATAGTGAATTTACAAGTGGAGAAAAACTGTGTGGTGGTTCTTGCATATTTAGTTGTTTTTTTGTTTTTTTTAAATGAAGTCTATTTTTCCTGAAGCTGCTGAGCAGGAACAACCACATCTTTGTATCTGCCTGCAGCTCTTTTATAGCAGCTTATTCATGAGCCGTGAGAAAAGGCTCATCACTCTTAAAACAAGCATCGACGCTGTACAAAGGGCAGAAATGTTAAGTTTGATCACAGTCAAGGTTCTTTAGGAGCATGAACATGACAGGGATTCTTCAGGGAAAGCAGCACTTTTCTACAGGAGGAAGGTGTTTTCTACTTTACCAAGAAGTGTTATTCACATCATATTTTACATTCAGAGCAACAAGCAAAAGCAGAGAGTCACGGACAGAACTACATTCACAAAGTAAAACCTGAACATATTGAGGAGTTTTGAAGTTTTGTACGAATTTTCTATATTTCTGACTGAATATAAGGTAAAACCTTGTGACACATGGCCTAAAGTTGGATAAAGAGAGCCTAATTAAACAAAGGAGGTACAAATATTGTAGTTGGTCATTTATTAATTGAGAAAAAAAATTATCCAATTTTACATGTCTGTGAGTGGCAAAAAGTACTTAAATCTCAAGAATTAGCAGTTGATTTGAAGGTGAAATTAAGAGTCGGGTGTTTGCAGTCAGTGGGATGACAATAAGATGTGTGTTTGTGGGACCCCCGGTTTGGTTTAAAGAACAATCAAAGGGCTCAAAGTCTGAGAAGTGTATCATGAACAAAGGAGATTGTTGCCCCTTCTTTTGTCTGTTAAAAGGTCACATTGACAAGCACGGTGGTGGTAGTATCATGGTTGGGGCTCATTTTACTGCATCTGGGTACGAACGGCTCGCCATCATTGATACATTTCTAAATTATACCAGGAGTCTAAAAGACATCCGACAGTGAACTGAATCTAAAGAGAAAGTTGGTCGTCATGTTAGACAACCATAAGAACACGATGGTTAAAAGTAGAATATATAATTAAGATAAAATAGGTAATAGATAATTTTACCAACAACAGATATGCGAGATTATTACATACAGGATTAAAGATCATTTTCAAGCAATAACTAAAGTACAATATTTTAATCTAATTTGTTTTGCCGTTTCTTTTTTTAAATCTACCTGTATGATTTATGAAAATTTGATATTTTTCCTCATTTACAGAGATAAGAAAATTTAAGGGTTTACAAAACACCAATTTTCAATGTCAATTTAATAAGAATAATAATTCCTTGAAAAACAGTATAAATAGACGCGCATCAAAAAACATAAGGGAAAACTGCAGTATTGGACCATCAGAACTTCGTCTTTATTGAAACACTTCAAACTTATTTATCATCCAGTGATGTTTTGTATTCTTTGAACGATTAACTGCAATTAATCATGATGACAACAGTCAATGCGCAGACATGAATGAATTTTCTGTAGTGTTCCCTGAAAGATTAAAGTTTCACAGTTTAAAGAGGAAAGACACAGCAGAAGTGTCTTTTAACACAAAAATAAAGAAAAAATGGCTTCGAATGTAAGAAAAGTCGAGAAAAGACACTTAACTACAAAGATATATAAAGTGGGCTCAGGATGGCGTAGCTGTAGACGGAGAATATAGATGAGTAGAAAGTATCTGAGCGCGGACAGCAAATATTAACAAAAGAAAAGAAGAAAATTGGTTGTCTCCCCTTGAGAGAAGTTGCAGTCAAGCCGGAAAAGAAGAGCTAACTGGTTGAAATGTTGAAAGAAAAAAAAAAAAAAGAGGCTGAACATCTGCAGCGAGACGCATTCATTCAGTAATGAAACAAGATGCAGTTTTGTTTTAAGGGCACTTAAAATATTCTTTTACAGAACACATTAGTTAGTAACTCGATTCTATCCCTTATATTGCCTAGTTTAACACTCCTCCGTTCACTGTACAATAACTAAACCTTCATTTCTGGTCCGGTGATGAGAATTCCTATCGAAAACTGAATTTTCCAAACTGAATCCGACCACACAGACTAATGCCAGATGTTGTGGTTTGGATTTGAAGGTTGGGGAGAGTGAAGGGAAGGGAAGGGACCTGAAAACTGGACTGATGAACCCCCGACAGGTGTTTATGAACAACGGGAAGAAAAAAAAAAAAAAAAAACCTGAACGTTGTTTTTCCTTTTAAATTTAAAAAGGGGTTCATGAGTCCATTTTTCCTGAAGCCGGGGGAGGAGGGACACAGCACATCTAACTCCTAGCCCTCATTAAATGGAGGAACTCTATCGAGCCGCCACTGCTTTATGCAGACACCTCTGCAGCAGGGGCGGCCTCAGCCTCTAGGGCTGCGGGGGCCGTCTCTGCCTCAGCGGGGGGGGCTTCATCTACTGCTGCCGTACCAGCGCTCTCTGCTGCTGGGGCCTCCACCGCGGCCGCGACTTCCACAGCGGCTTCAGGAACCTCCTCCACCGCTGCAGGAGGAGCGGCTTCTTCTGTGACGGTGGGCTCGGCTGCTGGCTCGGCTGCGGGCTCGGCTGCTGGTTCATCTACGGGCTCTGCGACGACCACGCCAGCTGCTGCTGCTTCTTCTTCTTCTTCAGGCGCGGCCTCGACGACGGGCTCGGCGGAGGTCTCTGCTACCGGTTCTGCAGGAGCAGGGACAGACTCGGCGGCAACGATCTCGGCGGCTGGTGCCGCCTCCTCTACTGGTGCGGGTTCAGCTGCAGGAGCTGCTGCCTCTGGTGCTGCCTTGGCTGCAGGAGCTGCAGGGTCAAGAGGTCGGGAAGAGAAATGCATGAAGGCAACCTTTTTCTTTAAAGACTTTTTTTTAACCACTTATTAGACTGATTAGTGAAGGTCTTAGATTTCTGGGCCTATTTTGGATGCATTTCAAACAAACAAACAAAAAAAAAAGGTAGTCACTTTTGCTGCGACAGACAAGTTGTGAACAAGAGGCAACCAACAGTGACATCACCCGTTGGTTTGTGAACAGCCATTATGAAGCCTCGAGTTTGGAATTTGTCCTTTTTGGAGCCAACCCCTGGTGGTCCTCGGTGGTATTGCACTTTAAGGCACTTCAACATTGGCCTAACTTTTCAGACCCGGAAGCTATGTCCACTTTTACATATAATCTACAGTTGTAAAGGTAAAATCCATGCAGTAGCCAATGGTGGAAATAACAGTCAAACCAAACAGCCAAAGTACAGTTTTCTTAAAAAGGTGTTTACCATAATGTATCGAATAAATTTTTTACTCTGCAGTAATGAGCTACAAAATGACCAAGAGGCCGAATCGTTCTTCAATTTCCCTCAACTACTCCAGATGACTAATAATTTTTAAATAAAGTACCAAAATCTGTCACTATCTCCCACAATCCAGCCGAGTGAGTCAAGAAAATTTCCTGGGGTTTCTGTGTGCAGGTAACTCAGGGTTGAAGATCAAGAGCTTAGGTCTTATATGTCTAAAAGGTGACACAGCTGCTGTTAAAACTGTCAACATAATATGAGTAAAGTGGAGGATAATCCTTAATCCCAACAGGTCATTCCAGGGACAGAAATAAAACTGCTGACCTCTGAAGATGTTGGTTACCAGCTTTTTGGTGCCAGGAACTAAAGAGAACCAATTTGTTTTGCATGGATAGAGTAGATGCGTCTATGAAAAAAAGGTCCTCAGCGTACACTATAAACATAGTATTAAATGATGTGCAGAGTTAATACATAGTGCTACAAAAAGGGAGCATATTGAGGGTAAAGTTTAATGACTCATCAGATCTGAGCTCAAATAAAACCGCTTAATGTGCTGAGTAATGTGACCTCAGACTAATGTGTCAGGACAATATGATCCTTGATTGCTATGAATCAGTCACCATGTGCATCAAGATGCTTTTCCGTTTTCACGTTCCTGGAAGTTTTTTTTTGCTTGATTACATAATGCGGGTCACTGGATGAAATACCAAAGCAGTACGCTTCTCCATCACTGTAGGAAGCAGCATACTATTCTCTGACCAAAAAACACAACACTTCCAGTCTGCATGTTCGCAGCTGAACCTCCAGCTGCTTAACCCCATTACAGGCTGGTTCGTGGCTCTGGGCGCCGAGCCATGATCTCTCCGGGCTGAGTAGACAAATAATTTGCAGACGGAGATCAAAACAGACAGGCACGCTAACGCTATTGAGAGTGATCATTCTACCGTGATAGCTATGTAAGCACCGTAGCCAGAATCTGAACCAGTATTACATCCAGATCACCCTTACTGCTTTGTCTTTTACTGCCTTTTATTTCTTAAAATTAAAAAGCTCCAGAGGCTGTTGCATCACGTCATTTCGTAACATGCTCTTTAACAAGTCCAAAAACAGCAAACACAGTCTTTGAAGTATTAAGCAAAAAATACAGCTCTGTATCAGATGTAACGTACTGAATTTATCTAATAGGCAAAGACGTGCCCGAGTAAAAACGGTCTATCTGACCTTTAAGGTTGGAAGATTCCAAAATATGCTTAAAGAAACAAGATTTTGTCAACAGTGAGATCTGGGGGGAAAATAAAAAATTAAAAAATTAAAAAATGAAATCTGCTGTCTTGTGTAGAGTACTATCAAATATTTCAAAGAAATTTCAACAACACCAGAATTCATTATCTTAGTTTTTAGCCACACTAGCAGGATAATGATGCACGTCGGTCCACCACTTTAATCCAGATTTAAATATCTCAACAAGTTTTGGTTGGATTGGAAATTGTGTCTGCGTGTACTTTTGTCATGTCAAAGTTGATTGATGCTAATTTGATAAAAACGAGATGATGATGATGGTAAATACCTACTAAAATATTAGCATGTTAACCTGCTGACAATGCTAACATGCTAAATTAAGATGAGAATATAATATACCTAAACATTAGTGTGCAAGTATTGTGATGCTGACATTTAACTGTAGTACCCCCATGCAAACCCATTAGCAGGACTATGGGATGTACAAACGGGTAACATGGGTCGAACAAAGTCATGTTCAATAAACTAAGTGTGTTTTGTGTGTGTGTGTGTGTGTGTGTGTGTGTGTGTGAGAGAGTGTGTGTGGCTGACCTTTTGCCGTGGAGCCCATGTTGGCGAGTCTGTCCTCATAGCGCTCACTATCACCATTGACTGTCTTGTAGGCCTGAGAGAACGATGGCAGATATGCACATATTTACATACCAGCACTCAACCAGTGATAACAGTATGAAATGGTAACAACAGCATTACAAAATGCCACCATTTTGTCCGACATGAACCAACACAGTTGAAATACACTCGTGTGCTTTGCCAAGACGGCAAACAGGGGACAATGACTGCGAGAGTTGGCCTGAAAGCACAAAGAACATTCTTTGTGCCCTTCGGCGTCTGAGCTGTGGGGACATCTGCAGTCCAGTCTGCCCTCAGGTTGGACTGCAGCAAAAGACATCTCACTGTAAAACCATAAATTAATTGCGCGCTGTGTTTTTAAATGCTTCCCATCAATATCCATTAAAACGATGGACGTGCGCGAGCAGAATGCCGATATAAATAATGCAAAAAGACAAGCAGCCGGTGTTTTCAACTGCCCACTATTCATCAGTGACAGTTCTGTGATGTAAACACAGCAGTCATCTGCAAACAAAGACAGCATGATTCCTATTGGAATTAACCATGTCTTGTTTCTGTAAATTATTCCTTACCGTTATACGTAGAGCCGCAATGATTAGTCGTTTAATTAGTTGATCAAGAGAAAGTTGGGGGTCACCAGGGATCGGCCTCCTGCCAGTCATGCAGTGCATCCCTGGCGGGCCCCCAAGATGGTCAATTCTTCGGTCTGGTCGCCAGACCGTCCCAGGTACAGTATGGCTTCAGAGGAGTATGCCATTGTATCTAATCTAGGCGACTTCCACGGGAGGTTTTCCAAGCATGAAGATCCAGAGGTAGAACCAGAAAACACTGGATATCTTGTGCATCTCCACTAACCAAAGAACACCTCAGGATCCATCAGGAGAAGCTAGAAAATGTAGCTAGGCAGGGGGGTGGGGGGGGGGTATCTGGGCTAACCTGCTGCCAATGTGACCCAACATTTGATAAGTGTCCGAAAATAAATGGATGCTTGAGTGGACCATTTAGACAATCAATTAATCGGTCAATTAATTCTCAGATTCCTGCCTTTTAAAAGTGAAGGTTTTCTGGTTCCTTTACTCCTTTTTGATAATAAACTGAATATTCTTTGGTTGTGAAAGGTTGATCGGGACAAAACAAGACATTTTAGGTTGCTTTTTAATAACCACGTCGTTGACATTCTTTGTTGAACTACATTGTAAATTTTTCAATGTTACTTACTTTGTAGAAAAAAAAATAAAAATAAACCACTTAAAAGCAAAAAAAAAACCCACTATTTTCTATTTAAGCAATAACAGCAAAGGTATGGACAGATATGTGATACTCACATAGACGACTGCAGCAGTGAGGCCTCCTCCACACAAAACGAAGTATGCCATGTTGGTGGAGCCTCCGGGAACCCCGAGGGCCATGTGTCGCACTGGAACTGTGGAAAAAAAACACACACACAGAGTTACACTGCTAGTTTGGAAAACCAACCAACAGCAAAGAGATTTACATATATTCATAAAGTAGGCTCCATTATAGACTTTGTTATTTCTACTTCCATTCAACCACTGATTGAAACATCACTTTGTATGATTACAAATTTAGTCATGGAGAGAAACTACTGTAATTTTAATCATCTCCTAGTATCTTTTTTTTTTTAGTCAGAAAGCCGTGCCTCCATCAGATGCACAACTCGACACGCAGAACAGTGCACTCTGACAGCGTCAACATGTCTCCATCCCTTAATCCAGTTACCCAATACCGCTCTGGTCATTTGTAGCGGAGGAGATGGAAAGATTTAGCAGCGGCCAAGCTAAACACTGAATTGTCCCTCGAATTAAATCCCGCGGCACACACAAATACTAAAACGCTTCCTGCTTGACGATCTTAGATGTGCATCAAAACAAACAACTTTAAAAAGGACCTATAATTCATATAAAGTCGGCCTTCAACACATAATAGTCACTGATCTCTTAAAGGGTTTTTGACAAGCTGTTGTTGTTGTTTTTGTTGTGTTTGTGGATATAGGTGACTGGGAAAAGATTTGCTGGTGTTTATAGAATCAGTGGTGCATGCAGAAGAGGCTGTAAATAAAACCATCCTCCATCCCAAACACTGCCTCAGCCTAATCTCTCCCTACCCAGACTACACACAACAGAGTGTGCACAGACACATTTACAGCGCAGATGATATCTTCAGCGGGACACACATGTGTGCACATGTACATGTAGAGTCGGACGATCTGTCAAAGAACACAATGTACGACACACCTGCCCCCGTCGGCTCATACACGTGTTCAGGCAACTCATAAATCACCCTGTCACTTTTCCACAGACCGCTTTGACGGTGGTTCCATGTCCTTTGCAAAATACTCAACCAGTCACCGAGTTTTACAATTACTGACGTAGGTTTAGTCGATCAAGGATGTTTAAAAATGAACCGTTTTCTGCCGGCAAGAAATTTGACAAAAAGTGGAGGCTTCGAACATATCTTCAAACCAAACGACGCAGAAGATTTATACAATCTGCACAGTTTCAAGATGCAACCAAACATAAAATCCGGTCTCAATCTGCCCTTCTGTTCCCGAGTTATGGTGTTGAATAACGGCCAGAAATGGGTATTTGCAGAACATTTTGATGACCAGAAGGTCAAGTTGACCTTTGACCTATTGGATATAAAATGTCCTCATTTAATCTCCCAAAAATCGATTGGTACATGCGACTTTGTTCTTACATATTTACACTGTTTTTTTACGGGCACCAGGTTGTCATGCGTTACTCCCGTCAGAAGGTGGCGGTAATGCGTCTAAAAGCTGTCTGCCAGCCGCCATTAAATAATATAGGGAGAAGAAGATTACGCTGCTGTCAGGGGGTCCGGCAATTTGCGGGTAAAACTATCCCGGTTATTAGATCAAATAGTTCAGAGCGAATATCGAATAGTAGTTTTGTTTGAAAGATGCATCCCTTCATTTTTACAATAGATTTTTTTTTTTGCATCAATGAAACACGATATAACATTTTAATTAGTGAGTTTACGAGGTGCTTGTAGGTTACCCAGATTACGTCACCTTTAGACAGAGGCATCAAATGTCATACTGTTTGTCTGTGTTGCCTCTTTTATAATTTTACACACAGTTTTAAGATACTTAGTTGTATTGTATGTTTTCACCGCCAAATTACAAGTGAAGAGAACCAAAAAAAAAAAAAAAAAAAACAGAGCGGAGGATCTTCCTTGTTGTGGGACACCATGAGTCGTCCCTGCCGCTCTAATACCAATGACACAGCGGCACCGGGGCCGGGACAAGGCCAAGTACAGGTTATTTATACAGGTAATCAGTTAATCCCCGCTGCCGTAGGTTCAAGCCTGTGAAAATGGACACGCATTGCCAGGCATGCAACAACCGGCAAGATGGCCACAGTGGTACCATGCATGGAGGGATGGGGGGGGGGGGGTGCATGCTACTGTCTGTCAACTGCCATGTGCTCCCTCCTAAAGGGGGAGGGAGGGGGGCATGCAAGGCTGGTGTGGCCCTGCATATGTGCAGCCTATAGGAAACAGTGTGCGTGTGACGTAATTAGAGAAGTAGCCTCCAGCATCCACCTCTACATCCACCTCTACTCTTCTTATACAAGGTCATATGCACTTTTTTGTTGTTTTTCCGATACGCACTTATAAATACACAAAATCCTGACCGTCACAACCTTGCCACGCATTTCTAAAACAGGAAATGAAAGGAGCAGCTCGTCCTGGGGGCTAAATTCCACATGTTCAGATCCCAAATTAAAGTAAAGGATTTGGGGGTTTGGGGGGGGCATGCACGCGTGAAAAGAGAAAAGTCTCAAATCCCCCCTCCGCTTCCACGCAAACTGTCCAAAGTGAAGCTCTGGACTGAAAAATGCACAAGAAAAATAAATGTTGTTTTTTTTTGTCCAATAGTGGATTATAATTCAGATATATTTTTTAAATATACAAGAAAAAAAAAATTAATTCTCAAACTCTGCTTTAATTGCTGGTCTCCATGTGGCTCACGAACAACGTCCCAGAACAATGTGTTCACGACAAGTAAATCTCCCCGTAAATAATTATTTTTCCACGAAAACTGGCCCACGTGCAGGAATGTGACAAGAAAAACGGTGCATTTGTTCCACACTCGTTCAAGAAAACCTTAAAAACTAAAAAGGAGATTTTAGTAGTTCGTGTGATGCTCTTTCATAACCTGTGTGGAGAACTGAGTGTTCCCAAAGCAGGACACACCTCCTTCAGTCTGCAAATCCCATAAAAGTGTTTTTTGTTTTTGTTTTTAAATGGCACTTTCTTATAGAAAATATAGAGTGGTTGATGCACGAAAGAAACTTAAAAAAAACAAACAAAAAAACACTACGGGTTTTGTTTTGTTTTTATTTAGAAATATCGAGGTTTTTTTTCTTTTTTTCTTACAAATCAAGACAAACAGAGACTCCATTTATGTGACTCCAGCTCATTTAATAAGTTGCTCTCATTAACGTCACATCCAATCATGTAAAAAATTTTTTTTTTTTTTTATTTTATTTTTTTTAAAAACTCTGAAAGTCCCGGTTAATAAGGTGACTCACCGGTTCTGGATAAGGGGTTGAAAGCCCTCCGTGCCAGCGGCCCGACCCTCTGCCATGCCCGTCTGCAGAACATGTTTGCTCGGTTATTGGCAGGTAAGAGGCAGCTGCGTGTGTCTCCGGCAGCTTTTTAAGGATAAATGATTGAGAGCGCTCAGCTGGTGTCCGACGCTGACGGAGAAGAGCACACCCCCCTTTCAAACAAAGGTAACTTCACCAGCACGCCCCCTACTGGCGATAAGGTAAAGATAACTGGACTGAAAAGCAGGTGTCGACGTTTAATTTGGCCCTCAATCAAAAATATGAGACCCCATCGGGAGAGGTGAAGTTTTCTTTTTATGGTTTGCATTCAAATGATCACATAACGCCTCATAAATCCGCTGTATGTAACAAAATGGTTTATGTAAATCCCAATAAATGTAAACTCGTGACATCTAGGTGGCAGTATAACAGAAGTAATACAGAAGGATGGTATCAAATAGGCTCCTGTGAGCCCTCAATCACCTCAAAGTCCGAAAACAACTTAAAATTAAATAAAATACTCAAAAAGGAAATAGTCTGACAAATCTAACAACTACATTATGAAATAGAAGTATTTCCTCAACATGCCTGTGTTGGTCCTTCACTGAAAAAAAACTGCCCCACAGTTGATAATAAACGCCGGTTCCTGCTATTTGTGACTCTGATACGTTAACCCTCCTGTTATGTTCGTTTCTTAGGTACAGCAATGATGTTTAATCATCCAAAAGTTGTCAGAAACCCCCCCAAAAAATCCTAATAAATATAGTTTGTACCACATCACCAACACCATTACTAACAATTCAATCAGTTTTTAGTGGAATGGAGTTATTCACCCCTCCATAGATCAGAGTTCAATTAGGATAACTCGCTCGTTTTCATTAAAAATACATGTTCAAACTATTTTTTTTAGGTACACTGGAAAAACCTAGATATAAATTGCACTAGTCTACCATAACATGTATTTTTTCCTAAATTTTATTTTCATTTTGAAACTTTTTTTTCTTGGGGTGGTGTAGATAAGCAGAGATGAGAGACCTCTGCTGTTCAGGGTCACATTGACCCGCAACGTAACAGGAGGGTTAAACAAATATTAAACATCACCAATTTACTTTTTTTTTTCCTCTACTGTTCTCTAATTTTTACATATGAATTTTTTTTTTTAAAGTAATTTTAAAGCAAGAAAAATATGTTGTTTTTATTAAGCTAATTTGTTACCGAACTCACAAAAAGCACATCAAAAAGTATTAACGTCAGATCCTAGATTTCCCATAATGCAACTGCACCAACGTCCTGTCATGAGTCCCTTCCTGCTTGGTTAAACTCCCACATCTTTCCTACTTCACATCCCCCAAGTTTATAACTCTGTCAAGACTCAAAGGTTGTACCCTCCAAACTAAACCATAGCCCCCCCCCCCTCCCTCCCCTCCTTGATGACATCACTATGATGTCATCAGGAGCTATTTCCTCCAGGCTGACTCGTGTTCTGCAAGACTTTTTTTTTTTTCACTTCTTTAACCACGTTGGTATTTTATTTAAAAATGATTTTAATGGAAGATTAAGAGAAATATTAAACAAAATGTTGAGGTCCCTCCACCTCCACCTCCCCGCCTCCACTTATCCTCTTTTTGGAGTTTAGAGAACAACATCTACCGTATGGCCGCTGAATGTTGCACCACTGTGGCACTTGCATGTGCACACACTTACACACACATTACACACACACACACATTACACACACATTACACACACACTCAGCTGGCTGCACCCCCGGCGTGCTGCTTGGACCCACGGCAGCACTGGGTGAAGTTCATCATGTGACGACGCCTGAATCACCGATCAGACACAAAATCACATGTGATGCACTTTTCCATCGCCCACATCAGGCTCACGCACAAGATGTTTGGTCCAGATGGACGCGGCCTCTTGGTGGAAAAACTGTGAGGAAGAAGCTGCAGCTTTGAAAATCCTCTACGTCGTCGGCCCCGCCCACTTCCTCGACGTAGTGAGCGTTAGTGCACAAAACACAGCAAATGCGTCGCTTTCTTCCGTCAGGTTGTAATTATGACTGGGATTATGATTATGATTGAATTATTTTTTTTTCTGTAAACTTCAGTGTAACAAATCCAAACTCCACCTTTCAAAAGGAACTAAATCCGCAGCTAATCGACAGTATTTGCACCAGTCACGTGACCAACTCTGCATTTATACAGCTGTTGGATGTCAGGTGACGTTTTCATGCCGCGATGGAGCTCGTGACCGATTTCACTGTTACGCTACAGCGAGTAAAAGAGCCCCCAGTTACTCCCCCCGGGAGACGAAACAGGTCCCTTTAACGTTTACATTCACAGTATCTCTTTATTTTGCAGCTATCGTAAACAATAAAATCACAAATATACACCAAATTTCTAAGTCGCACTTTATAACTCCCCCGTTTTAAAGAGTATAAATATCAGAGTTCTGGGTGGGAGAGACGCAAAAAGTCTCCTGATCTTTATCTTTGGTCAAAAATTCTCACACACACACACACACACACACACACACTCACACACATAAAGAACTTAAAAAAAAATAAAAAAAAAATCACATTCGTCCTCCTGAAAAGGTCTCCGTCCTCTCAGCAGCAGGTCCACATGTCTTTCTCCGGTCTTTTCTTGTGACTGAGTCTGATGGACCCGCTGTACGCCGCGGCGTTCCCCACGTACGGCCTCTTCTGTCTCTTCAGCTTGGCGCCGACAGCGGCGACGATGTCTTCCATTTTGTGCAGCTGGCACGGCGCCGCCCGATCGCCCCGTCGTCCGTTGGCGCACTTCGCCGGCGGGATCGGGTTCTTGGCGGACGTCTCGAAGAACGTCATGCCGTGGGCTTTGGCGAAGCTCAGCGCCCGCTCCCGGCTCACCTGGCAGTCGGCCGTGCCGGGGTCGCGGAGGTCGCCCTTGTTCCCGATGAGAAACCTGAAGGAAGACGACCGCTGACTTAACCTTCGAAGGGGTTTTTCGATTTGAGAAAACGGAGGCGCACACGGACGGCGGTTACCTGGGTATCTCCTGTCCCAGCGAGTTCTGCCGGCACTCTTCTATCCAGGCGCTCAGGCCGCCGAAGGTGGCGGGACAGCTGACGTCGTAGACGAAGAGCACGGCGTGGACGTTGCGGTAGTAGTGGCGCACCATGGACTTACGGAAGCGCTCCTGTCCCGCCGTGTCCCACAGCTGGAGCTGAGACACAAACACCAGAAAAAGAGGAAATGAATTGACACGGAAGACACAAGGAGGACAAGAAATGATGTGTTGAAATAGGTTGAGAGCAGGCAGAAGCAAAAACACACACACACACACACACACACACACACACACACACACACAATGAGTCATCTCTGAGAGGGAACAAAGAAAAGGGTATAAACATGAAGATCTGATGGTTAGGAAGTCAGATCTCTCTTCAGGGC
This sequence comes from Embiotoca jacksoni, assembly GCF_022577435.1. Taxonomy (NCBI): domain Eukaryota; kingdom Metazoa; phylum Chordata; class Actinopteri; family Embiotocidae; genus Embiotoca; species Embiotoca jacksoni. Next base: position 1,034,662 of record NW_027185388.1, on the reverse strand, counting down.
TTCGTCGTGTCTTCCTTCAATAAGACAAACCGTGTGACACAGTTGGCGAAGAAAAAAACAAAAAAAACAACGTAGAAAAATAATAAAAACTGAACAAAATCACGATAACAAACAAACAAACTTCTCAGCTTTGAAATGTGAACACGGGACGGTTCAACTGTCGGCAGCCCAGAGATGAAAAAATACCCCCCAAAAAAAGAAGAGACGGAATTTGCAAGTGAAGATTTGTGAGCTGATTTTTTTTTGGCCCCGAGAACGTTTTATTGAACGGAGACTTGAACTAAGAATTAACGTGTTTGGCTTCAGACTCGTTTTTCAGTGACTTGAGATTTTGATTTAAAACAGACCAGGTTGATCTGAGACTCGGTGGTTTTTTATCGATTGACTTGAGAAAGTTGAAACAGGAGTTGTGACGGACTTGAGACTTATTTTGAAACGGTATTTTGCCTCGGGACTTTGTTCGGACTGAAACTGGATGGATTTAAATGGTCTTGATGGACTTTTTGTAAGTCGAGTTGTTTTGATGGACTTTAAACTCTGTAAATCTGAAACTCGCTTCAACCTTGTCTTGTAATTTGTCATTTTCTTTTTTGATTTGCTTGAGATTTTGACTTGATTCACTTGAGCCTTGTTCTGACCGACTTTTGAAACTTACTTTGAATCGAGACTTGACTGGCTTGGGACCCGGTTTGAACTAAATCTTGGTGTAAGTAACATTTTATGGTCTTTAGACTCGGTAAACTTGCTTTAACTGACTCAAAACTTGTTTTAAACTGTGATTTAACTTGATTGGTTTGACACAGATTGAGACTTGATTGACTCAGAATTGCCTTAAAACTTGTTTTGTAATTTGCTTGAGAATTGACTTGATTGACTTTTATAACTTGGTTTGAGCTGAGACTTGCTTTGATTGACTTGAAACCTTCTTTAACTGATTTGAGACTTGGTTTGAACTGTGGTTTGACTTGAGACCTGGTTTGAACTCAGTCTTGGCTGACTTTTCACTTGTCTTGAATGACTTTTGTAAATTAGTTTGGACCGAGACGTAACATGCGCATTGATTTGAGGTCCCTGTACGTGTAGTAAAACGACGGTATCCAGACCTTGTTCATTTAAAAATACCAAAAAACAACTTCTGAAGTTGTAAATAAATCCTCACCCACCGCACGCCTGCACTTCCTCTGTCATGTGGTGGTTTCAAAACAGTCAGGAAACAGAAACGAACACCCACAGTTTTAATAAAAGATCACAGCCACTCACACAGAGTCTGTTATCAGGCCGGCATGATGCACTTCATATAAAACTTCCCACGCATTAAATATGCTCCATAAAAACATTTCGATCTGAATGAAATGCATTCATGTGGCTCTCCAAAAAAAACACAAAAAAAACATGCCACTAAAATCAAACCTCACTGTGATTTCCAGGCTGGGTTAGTTCTGCAAACACAAGCAGCTCTGCTGATTTTCTGCCATCCAGAGAATTCAGTCATTCAGCCGGTGGACAAATACCTCTGTGTTAACCCAGCAGACTTTCACTGCAGTTCAGGCCCTTAATCCTCCAGACCCTTAATCCTCCAGCCCCTGAGAATATTTGGCACCGATATAAAAATTTGATAAAAGTCACTATGTTTTAAAAACTAAACTGGGCTCCTTTCACACACGTCGAGCTCCTGGTGGTTTATGTTTGATGTTTTGTTCACCAACTTTTACTGAAACTGAACCTACTGACCGGCAATCATTGCAAAAACTAAAGCTAAAAGTGACTAAAACGGGTTTGTTTTGAGACGTTTCAAAATAAAAGAGCTGATTGAAAGTCACAGCTGTGCGAAAAAAAAACAACAAAAAACATAGAGCTCAAATATCCAGTTCATTAATTTTGATTTAAGTGGTGGCACAAACACTTCACCAGTTACCTTGATTTTCTCTCCGTCGATCTCGAGCGATGTCTCGCGGAAGTCCACCCCGATGGTGGCCTCCACTCTGCTGGGGAACTCTCCGGCGCACAGCCGGTGCGTGAGGCTGGTCTTCCCCACCCCGGAGTCTCCGATCACGAGCACTTTGAACGTCCGGCAGCGGGTTAAAACCGAGGAGACGCTCCCCAAGGAGCTGGAAAACTCCAGAGATGACTCCATTTCACCCTCCTTCACGGTCACAACGAAGCTCAAGAAAAGTCCCTCCACCCCCTAAAAAAAAAAAAAAAAAAAGCTCCTTCAGGCTGTCCACAGCGCAGCGTGGGTGGATCAGGAGGAGGAGGTCCTGTCGGTTCCCCGTCTGCGTCTCATTTGAAGGCACGGTGGTGCTCGCAGTCCGGAGGGTGGAGAGTTCATGGAGTCCGAGAATGCGCCCGAGTTTTCCAGGCAGGAAAACACAATGGACTCCTTTGTAAATATCTTTTTTTTTGGTTTTACGTTATCCAGCTTTAAATTTCTTAGAAAAAAAAAAGCAGTGGAACCTGCTAAAGTCACGTTCTGACATCGTGACATGTTCTTATATTGTTATTATTTTGCAGGACAAAGACAACATTTTTTTTTTTTTATCAATCAAGGAACACTAACAGATCATCCTGATTCATGACCCCCTGCAGCCTCTTCATCACGTTCACCTGCCGGAGGAGCAGCCCGGTGCTGCCCCCTGCTGGCGGTTATTACTCTGCACTTTCTGCTTCAGTGCCCCACTGACCGGTGCAAAATGCTGATCTAGTGTTTCGCATCACTTCCGTACGGTGGCCCTGAAGGTCAAACGCAAAAAAAAACATTTCACAGAACACAAATATTTCAGAAAACACACCAAAAAAAACCAACATTTCAGAAAACACACAAACATGTCAGAAACTGGAGAGGGTAGAACCACGCATGTTGTTTGTGATCGGACCGAACTCAAGTTAATCAGCTTCCCGTCCCATAAAACTGTTTCTGGTCCGAGGCTTTTTGTGTTCTGGGAAATGTTTTTTGACGTTTGACCATCAGGGCCACCGTGCTTCCAACATGTTTGTGCAATTTCTTCAACTCAAGGCCCCCTCGAGCTATATATACTATATATTGTATACAAAAATGAATTTTGGGTCACTTTTTGGACATTACTTTTTTTTAAAATATTTTGAACATACTTTAGATGACTTTTTATTTTTTTTTTTATCACTTTTTGGAGTATGACCTTTCTCTGAACTAGTTACTCAAGTTACTAGTTAGTATTACTGCCCTGAGAGGGACTCGCCTTAGGAGGTCTCACCCTTAGAGGGATTCACTCTCCGTTGAACCATGAACCATGTGTGATACCTGAGCGGGGCTCGAACCCGTGTCTTCACGATGTCCTTCCCAGCTCGGTGTCGGCGTCGCCGAAGACCGCTGGACTATCGTCAGCGCCGGAGGACGAGCCGCGGCCGGAGAAAGAGTTTCAAAGAGCTTCCAGTAACTAAACCGACGGTCTGGTTAACTGAACAGGTAAAAGATTCCACTTCAACAAGGTTGATATTAATTCTGTTAATATCACTGCAGACGCCCTTAAAAACACGTTTTTCTACTATCCAAAGAATGTCTGCGGCAATTTTGGTCGCATTTAAATGAATATTTGTGGACGGTGGAGTTATAGGTTGCAGTGAGCCAAAGGTTTGTCATAAGGAAAACAATCTCCTGGGAAGATAGGTGGTGTTGTGGTTATTACCCATCAGTTAGAGGGTCAGGGGTTCGAAACCCCCCCTGCGACAAAAGTTCAAACTATAGAAAAAAGTGAACCAAAAGTCATTTTTGAGTCACTTTTTGGACGGCATGACTTTTGGGTCACTTCTGGGCCGCTGGTACTTTTTTTCGTACATCCAGGTGCGATACACGTGATGCACGATTTTCGTGCAATGTACGTAAATGCAGCCGCCGGGGCATCTGTCTACGCTACATCTGAAATGCAACTTGAACGGGCAGTTATGTGGACACCACTTTTAGCGAAGAGGTCCTTGTTCAAAAAGGAAGTCCCAGAAAAATTGAGGTAAGTTTTGTCTGTTGATTTTATCAAATAAAAAATAGCCGTTTACTTACTGATGATCAATTCTTAACAATCATCGTTGCACATGTAAACAAATGTCAAACGCCAATTGAAAAGCGATCTAATTTGGATTAACCGAGAAACGTCACGAAGCGTCCGCCGCAACGTAAACAAACAAAAACATCCAGAAGTCAGTTGTTTTTGTTGTCGTTTTTCTTTTAATACAAAAATCCAGAGATATCATACATCACCATCTCAGATTTCATCTTTCACATTAGAACCCAAATTAAAGGAAAAAGGGGAAGAAAAGAGATTATTGGAGGAAAACAAAAAGAGGGTGATGGTGGTGGTGGTGTGGGGTCGGGGGGTGGTGGGGGGGGAGGGGGGGTACAGAAGAAGTAAAATAACTTCCAGATGTTTGTACATTTACTCGTGACATTTTCCTGTCTTGTCACCTTGGCAACGGGCGTCGATACGGGAGTTCTGACTTTTTTTTTTTTTTTTTTTTTTGCGGGAAGAGCCGTTTTTCACGAGGAGAGAAGATGCCTCTGAAGTACCGTTTCCACGGCGATGGCGAGGCTGCTGCTGCTGCTGCTGCTGCTGCTGATCGAGTCCACCCGCACCACCGCAGTTAAAAACCAGGCTCGGGGGTTACCACGCCGACCAGGTCCGTTATCATCAAAATACAGGAGAGTTTTGATTGATCCGCCCGTGGACAGGAAGGTGTTTTTATGGTATTGCTTTAAGGTCTAAATCCAGCTCTCAGCACTACGTAGAAAAAGTTAAAGAGTAGCAGTGTGTTTGAAAACGGAGCGCAAACACACAATCGTTTTTACCCAGTTTGTAATATGAGGCGCTCCGTGAGAACAGACGGAGGATTTTTTTTTTTTTTTTTGTATTTATTTTTTGTATTTTTGTACATATTCCCAAGTGGAACCAGGAGCCGTGAGGGAGGCGCGTTCTGATCGGGGGGAACTTTTGTTTCTCTCGGGGATCCGACCGTCGTCACACAGTCCGCTTTGCTCTGGAGCGAGTGTCACAGCAGGTAACAGAGGAAAAAAATAAAAATAAAACAAACAACAACAACACCTGCGGCCGCTCGGAGGTCCTCGGGCTCCTCCTCCCTGCTCCGCGTCCCACGCGGATCCGTCAGAGGTCGGATCCGCTCGGCTCAGTCGGGCGACATCCCGTTTTTTTTTCAATTTTAAATGAGCTTTTTCTGTTAAAACGAACGTCTCGACAGGCGCGAGTCAGATTTAGGACGTCGCCGTTATCGATCACCAACAGTCCGTGTCTGTCCTGTCCGGTCTCAAGTTTCTCCCGACAGTTTACCGATGACTAGTAATTTTTTTTTTTAATATTCAAATCGAGGTGGTCGGCTATGTTAATTAAAAAAAAAAAAAAAAAAGTAAAAAAAAAATTCTCGTTCTGTTATCTTCCTCTTTTCCCCCCCTCTTTCCAACAAGTACACACATGCACGCACACAAACACACACGCACGCCCTCAACACACACACACACAGTCCTGAATTTCACCCATGTGGGAGCGAGCCAAGCCATGCCAGGTCAGACCCGATGTAGCCGAGCCCCGAGGATGAAACACCCACTTTTTCTTTCTTTTTTTGTTTCTTTTCTTTTTTTTTCGCTTCCCGTGTCCGGCTCTACAAAAAAAAAAAAAAAAAAAAAAAAAAAAAAAAAATGGCTGCCAGGCGTACCGCAAGGCTCCGTGCTCGGCCCCAAACGCCTCGTCTCGTCCGCCGTGGTGCCGCCGCTGCTGCTGCCGCCGCGCTCACATCTCGTTGGCCAGCTCCTCCGTTTCCGTGGAGACGTCTCCGTTGGCGATCTTGGTGTTCTCCTCGTATCCGGGGGGCATGAAAGCTAGCGTGTAGGGGTAAAGCTTGTGACACTCGGCGCGGTACGACTCCGCCTGCTCCTTACAGTCGCCGAAGACGCCGGTCCGAAGACACTCCAGGGCCTCCGTGCAGATCTGTGCACGAGAAGAGGACCAGAATTTTTTTTAAATAAATACTAAATAAAGAAAACTCCATGTGAATTATGGGCTGTACCGTGGCTTACTGTCTTTATACAGGAAATCTCGGGCCTTTCAAATATTGACCACCAAAGAACAATAAGTCGGATATCCGCGGTTCTAATTTCAAGTATATCACAAATATCTTTTATGAGGTTATAATTTGAATTAATGTACCCGTCATCTCACTGAACGTGAGCCAATCTGAACTCACATTTCTTCTTTAATATGAAGTAAAATATTCAAAATATTTGTCCTAATAAAGCAGTGTCCGGCTGTTTCCTTCCACATTACGTTGATAATTTCCTAAAAAGTTTTAATTTATTCAATGCCATGTCTAGTCATAATTCCTAATATAATCCTATTTGAGTGTTTTATGGTATTATAGTGTCGTAAAATAACCTTTCAACGCTACCGCGACGACGAACGCACCTGTATGGTTCTGTTGTCCAGTGACTCGTCCAGTGCAGTGGCCAGTTCGGCTGCTTTCGCTTCCGTTGACGAGTCCAGACAGACCATCATCTTCGCAGCTGCAGGTACGAGAGAGAGAGATGGAGGGGGTTCATTTTTTTAATTAACTCCTTCAACAGTAAACAAAACTAATTATTTATTCTCAAACTTGGTGATGACTAAAGATTCTCCTCCTGCAGCAGAGCAGCGATGGATGAAAAACTCCCTCTCACCGATTTTAATAGATCAATAGTCCTTTTTAACAAACTTTACATCTGGCTTTTCTGTTATCTACTCAACCAATCTTTGAAATCCTCGTTTTGTAGGCAAATCTTTTTGAAATTTGTATTTTCCTGCATGTTTTTGCTTTTGTTAGAAAACGACATGAAAAAAAACTCGACTGAAGTGAAGGCTGATGAGCGAGAGGGAGATTAAAAATTAAAAAAAAAACCGCTCAGGAAGAAAGTTGTATATGAGAAAAATACTTAATGTAAAAATATTAAGTTTTATAAACGGCAACTCAAATTGAAAACGACAAAACTTCAGGATATTTGATGACTTGGCTCAAAAAGAAAAAGAAAACCTCCATGCCTGGATTAAGATTTTTAATAATTCCACAACCCAAACGTGCGATCACCTTTTCAAAATGTGAGGTGACATCCCAACTGACGTGTGTGTGTGTGTGTGTGTGTGTGTGTGTGTGTATGTGTGTGTGTGTGTGTGTGCGTGTGCGTGTGCGTGTGCCTACCAGCCAGTCGGTGTGGTATGGAGTCGGAGTGCTTGGTGAGGTAGGCCTGGTTGAAACTCTTAGCGTTGCTGTCCCCGAACAGCCGGGTGATCTCCTGCTTCAGCACCGTCCGGACCACCTCGGGCAGCTCCTTACTCTCCGACACTGGAAGGAGGAGGGAGGGGGGAAAAAAAAAAAAAAACATAGAAAAGTGAGACGAAGGTGGAAACACCTGATGATAATTGGGAGGCTTTGCAGCGTTAACAACTCGTACCTCCTTTAAAGAAGCGGACTAGACACTGGTGCAGCCACGGGTGGTCGGGGTCGATGGCCACCGCTCTCTTCACAGACTGGAGCATCAACAGGTATTTTTCTGAGGAGAATATATATATGTATATATATATTTTTTTTAAAGTGACGTAAGGGATCATCTGGATGGTACAAACTAAAGAAAAGTCAGTTGTGCTTGCCGACCTTTCCTGAAGTAGATCTCGAAGGCCAGTAGGTGCGTGTCGATTTTGTCTTTGACCAGGTGTTTGAGAGGCATCAGGAACTTGACGGCTTCTTCCAGTGGGTTTTCTACCTGTAAAACAGGAAGTGACGAGAACGCACACGCGTCAAGCAATGGCATCAAAGCGGACCCAGCTGACCCCACCCCCCTTCCCCCTCCTCCGCTCCCCCTTCTCCTCCCTCCCTCACCGACCTTGACCAGCTTGTCCGGGATGAGCTCCTCTTTGGGCCCTCCGATCTCCTCGTCGTCATCCTCCTTCTTCTTCTTCTGGTTCTTCAGCTGCTTCTCCTTCTCCGCGTTCTTCTTCTCCTCCTCCAGCTGCGCCTTCTTCTGGGCTCTCCGCTGCTTGTTCCTCAGCTTCTTCAGCTCTTTGTCTGACAGGTTGGCTAAAGGAGAAGAAGAGGGAGACGGCAAATGAACAAACGTAAGGAATCGAGTTTCTTCCAAGTTCGATTGATGAAACACTGACGTAGATTCCCCCCCCCACCTCCCCTGTGAGCCTCCTCTCACCTGTGTCAGCCTGCAGCTCCTTGCTGTCGTCGGTCAGGGGATTGTCGTGGAGGCTCAGGTAGATCTGGATGGCCGAGATGGCCGCCTTGTAGTAGAAGGGATGCATGCGGAGGACGTCCTCCAGCTTCAGCAGGTCCACGTAGGAGCGCAGCGTCATCTTCCTCATGCAGTAGGTGTGGAAATCGAACTGGTCGTCTGTGATCTCCACAAAATGCTGACGAAGGGAGAAGAAGACGGATGTTATAAAAATTAAAAAAAAAACAACTCAGCATGTCATTCTGCAGGCGAGTACGGGAAGCTCACCCGTTCGATCTCGTGACACTTCTTCAGGGCTTCTCCGAACTTGTTCATGGATTTGTAGGCGAGTGCGCACTCCGTCTGGAACCACATACACTGCATCTCGTTCAGGTTCTCCACCGCCGACGCGCCCTCCTGAGAAAACAAACACACACACACACACACACACACACACACACACACACACACACACACACACACACACACACACACACACACACACGGCGAAACACACGTGAGCAGAGTAAATGACAAAGCGGGGTGTGTTAATATTCATGATGCCGACACACTTGACCGGCCTTGTTCAGGTTCACCCGCTGTGTGAACTCATTTGCACTTCTGGCTGATTATTTTATTTATAGAAGGCGCCAAGAGATCAGTGTTGTTAAAGGAGAACGCTGCTTCAGGAACCAGAGATAAATACAGCTTTGAAAGAAAGCCTGAAACCGGAGCAGTGAGTGTGCATCGAATTTGATTTTGGAGGAGACAGACGAGCCAAATCCGGTGAACACTTCTTCATGAAAAGTTACAGCTTCCTCCCGCTGCGCTCCGTTGGCGCACAACAGGAGCAGTCTCAGAACCTTTTGATCCCAACCCCTCATATGTATTTGCATATTTTGTATAATTGCAAGATTTAAACAGAAGAGCACCTAGAAAGTTACTTTTACTCACTTTATTTTTAATATATTTCAGTTTATTTAATAAATTTGAGGTCGAATGTCTTAAAAAAACAGCTCTTAATACATATCTTGTTGTTGTTTTGGTTTACTCCTCTCAGCCTCGAGGTCCTGCTCTCATACTCATTAACAAACAACCCACACAGTGAACAGAGCCAACACTTATCTTATCGTACATAATATCACCTGTAAATTCACTGTTTTCCCCTCAGTTTTTATTTTTTTTTTAACAGCCATTAACATAATATTTTATATAAGAAAAGAGTTACTCTGCAGAAATCTGGTGTATTTGAATCCTGTGTGAATCTGCCACAAGTGGATCATTTAAAACAAGAAACAGTCACTTGCAGGTTACATGACAGTAATAAACAACATCAAAAGGTTGTTACAGTTCTTTGCTGATATATTTAAAAGTCTAATGCGTCAAACGTTTTGTTTTGACACGTTCAGAAAGTTCTTGGCTTGTCAGCCAATTGTTCTCTCTCTCTCACACAGACACACACAGCTTTTCCTCACCCGTGTGAACTTGGAGCACATTTCCTCCGCCTCTTTGATCATGCCCGCCTTCAGCATGTACTTGGCACACTTGGAGTTGATGAATCTGTCGGCAGTGTCCAGAGCCTGGGCCTCGTCCATCCACTGGGCGGCCTCCCGGATGTTCCCAGCATGCTGCGGGAGCGACAAGGTCACACACACACACACACACACACACACACACACACACACCTCCGAGACGTCAGCACGGCGACGTCCTCTCGGAACCAGTAAACAAGCGTGGGAAATGTGCGCCGCGTGTCACCTTGTAAATCTTGGCTTTGATGAGGAAGAGTTCGATGAGCGTGGGCGTGCTCTCGATGGCCGTGTTGATGTTTTCCAGAGCCAGCGTCTGCTGGCCAATCATGTCGTAGTGCTGAGCCAGGAAGTACTGCACCCAGAGCAACGTGGTCGGAGGCTCCTCCTTCCCGTCATCTGCGACAGTGAAAGCAGAATCTTTAGTGGTTGTGATCAAAACATCCCGCTCGTCCCGGTTCGGACGTTTCTCCTCACCGTTCTGGCTGAACATTCGACAGCTTCTTAATGAGGTTTCGTAGCCGACCACCAGCTCCTCTATTATCGCCACCTGCAGAGAGAAAGAAGACAAAGTTCGTGATGTCACCTGCAGGATGAAGAGTGAAGCTGTGACTCTTTCTTTTTAAAAATATCCGATTGCTCTCGAGTCTTTCTCTCCGTTTGACCTCAGTTTCACCGGCGCGTTATGCAAGATGGTTTTAAAGTGTCAGTGTGGTTTAGATGTAGAGCTGTCGGCCCACATCAGCGGCAGCGGCGGCGGCGCCGTCACCTTTTCTTTGTCGTTGTACAGCGACTTGAGCGTGGTGAAGACGGGCGGGCAGCCTTTACTGAAGTTCATCCTCAGATACCGGTCCAGACACTCTCTGAACTTCTCACCTGCAGAGACACACAGTTGTATCTTATAATAATAATAAAAAAAATACACAAGAGTAAAAAAGAAAAAAGGTGAATCCAAAAAGCTGGATTGCTATTCACAGATAGAGCTGCTCTGACTTCAGATTCTCCTGGTCGACACGATAGTTGTGAATTTTGTATCTTGGCCGGATGGTGTCGAGGCTGCTGACAGACTGTTGACAGTAAGACGTGAATCCTCCAGTGCGTCCGAGTGGAAACTAGACTTTTACTCTGAAGTGATAAGGCGGTGCTTCGAACGGTGTTATCTGTTATTAGAGCCGTCTATACAGCCGACGTTATTGAAAGTATTCCAGATTTGTTGTATTGTATTTCCTTAAAGATGAGCAGCTTTGTAGTTTTATTGCAGCGTGCCCGAGTGGCACCGGTGACGACTTTATAAGCAGTTTATGGAGCCGGGAGATGATTAAGGTTGTATAACGTAATTTAACACCAAATCTTTTATTGTTCTTGCCGGGTTTTTTGGGGCATTTCTGTTATATTTACAAGGATGAACATGGATCATGGAGTCTTATTATAAATGCTTAGCTTCCTTAAGTGGGCATCTTTTTCAAGAAATAAACAGAGCTACACTCACATCTGTTATTTCGTATTTTTTATGGAGTGCGTGTTTAGTTATTTCTTTTTTTTGACTTGGATTTTATTTCTTATCTTTAAGTAGCACCTGGGGACCGTGAGGGATGACATTTTGTTCTGCTTTGTGCTTTTATTGTGGACGAAATGACAATAAAGGAATTTGAACTAAAAAGAAAAACTTCAGGGAGGTCTATAGAAATACAGCTAACTGTCTTGTTCATGTCTCCCCACGACACGGATGTTGTGAAAGAAGATTTCTGGACATACCAGAGAGGAAGTTGAGAGGCAGCCGGCGAGGAACCAGCCCTTTTGGAAACTTCTCCCAGGCGTCTTCGTAGATCTTTTGTCTGTCCTCTACGCCGCCTGAGAATAAGTTAAAAAATAAATAAATAACACCCCACAAGAATCCCATCAATAGGTGCGCCGTTTGCAACCCATGTGAATATTTCAGAGGTCAGTGATGATGCGTCGGGTCTTTTTCTCCTGATTCGTACCTGGTTTCAGGGCGTTCTCCAGGCCGCGGTAGTAGGACCAGTTCTCCGGGTTCCTCTCCTGCAGACGACCGTAGACTTCTGTCGCCTCGTCCAGACGATCCAAGTTCAGCAGCAGCTCTCCTGCAGAAACATGAACGTGTCAAAAGTTACGCAGAAAGAGTCAACAATGTACCAACAGTGGACTTTTCTAAATGTGTTAACTTGTGTTTCCATTTTTTTTTCTTTTATCATATTTCCAGATGTTTGCCATGAAGGATGAAAACTTTGATATATTAAATATGTGTTGACACTTTTCACACATCATGTGATGGAGAGAGAGAGAGTCCCACCTCGTGTCTCCTCCACTGCAAGCTTATCGCAGATCTGCTTCTCGTAGTTGCACAGATGCTCCAGCGCCTCCTTGTGCAGCCCCGCTTCTCTCAGCACCTGGTTCTGGTAGAGCAGCAGCTCGCTGTACTCGTAGTCCACTTTGTCTGGAGACGTCTGAACAGAAAAAAATAAAAAAGACACACAAACAACGGGGCAAATGATTAACATTTTGTTAATCAGTGAAAACCTTCTGTGGACTTCTGCTGCTGCGGGAAACTCGATCAGGATTTGTGTGTTTGCAGCTCCATGTACCACACAGATGGCACAAAGGCAGGAAGCAGACTGGTCTTATCAGGAGTGAGCCAGAGAGAGACGGAGAGCGAGCTTTGGTGCCATTTGTGACAAATGCAACACTCTTATTTAAAGCTGTGTTGACAGGCAGGATCGGTCGGCTGCGGATCACGCTGTAACTCTGATGCATCAATCAGCCCGGTCAGACAGCTGCAGCCACGTCTCTGCAGCGACCGCTCTGCTTCGGACGGTCTTTATGTAGAAGAAACGCCGAGCTGTCGCCGCGTCTCACCTGTTGTGTTTTCCTGAACTCCTCGATGATCTTCGCCGCCATCTCGTAGTCCTCCAGGAGGTGGTAGGCGATGGCGTAGCCGATCCAGGAGGCCCGCTGGGCTGGACGCAGCTGCAGCAGCTGGTACCGCGTCTCCTGTAGAAACACATGTGGACCGTAAGGTTTAACAAAGAGCTCAAAGTATTTCAAATCTGATGTGGCTGCAGAGATAAACCAGGAAAAAAAAAAAAAAAAAAAAAAAAAAAAAAAAGCACAAAGTGGAGATTTTTGCTGACTCATGGTATTGCAAATAAACACTTCATACACTCTGACTCAGAGTCCCCCCTCCCTCTTCCATATATTTTTCTTTAATCCTTTCAGCCACACTCATCTTGTCATTTCATACCTCTCACTAAATAAACCATCTGAATCCCGGGCTGTTTTTCCCTGGAGAGCTGTTCTACATTGTGAGTGCAACCTGATATCTGCCTGCTGACTCGCTCGCTCTTCTCCGAACGGCTCCCCGGATGAGGCGGCGCGACAGACGGGAGCGCGTCTCTCTTCAGGAAAGTTCTTATGTCACAAATTGAATGAGGTCTGGTTTTCTTTTCTGGTGTAAGAACTTCACACTTTTCCCCAAAACCTTTAAATCTGCTTTTACTCCAACTTCCCAGGTTTTTATTTGACTATACCCCCCCCCCCCCCCCCCCCCCCACACACACACACACACACACACACACACTCCCAGTGACCCTCTGTCGGCCCTCACCCTGTAGCCCTCCAGGTCTCTCATCTGGATCTGCAGCAGGGACAGGTCTCGGAGGATCTGCAGGTTGTCCTTGTCCCACTTCAGAGCGTTGCGGTAACACTTGATGGCCTCGTCATACTTCTTGTCCGACCGCTGCAGTAAACCGTATACGTGCCAGCCTGGGACGCGGGGGGGAGCGGTTAAAGAACAAAACACACAGTTCCTCCATATATATTCTGACAGAAAAGTGTACATCAAGGACAATTTCCCCTCAGTGTCACTTGAAGATTCTCCTTTGATAGAGTTTAAAAAGTGTTGCTCGCTGATTGTTAGACAGCAGCCAATGAAAACTTGCTTCTTTTAATAACTTTTACTTTTAAGGCCGAGCAAATCTAAAAAGACGATTTACATGTAACATGCAAAGTTTCTGCTTCTTTCTGTATAGATTTAATTTACCGTCACTAAAGTCCAATAACACTTATGGCAGAAAGCTGCTGGTCAAATTTTACTATTTGATTCCCTTCAGGCTTCAGGTTGGGTGTCATTCAAAAATTGTTAATACCAGTAGAGATACCTTGACTTTAATACAGATTACTCAGCGATACCTTTTTTTTTTTTTCAATATCATACATTTTAGGACAAAGAAAAATTACAAATCTTAAGTTTTCATACAGTTTAGAGTACTACCCAGGTAGTTTTCTGTAGTGACATCTCACATTGAAGTTTTGGCTAGATACTATAATTCACTGATGTTCCCTAAACGCCTCGCATGCTACCCTCCAGTTACTGCAGAACATTTTCAGACAGGTGTGTGACCAAAAATTAGCGGCTCACGAATGAGATGTACTCCCGTGCACGTCTTAAATAGAAAAAGTATTGCGGTGGATGTAGCCACGGTATTAATATTTGGTTCAGTATCCAGCCCTCCTCTACCACTCCTAATTTGGATGGATGATAAATGACACCAAAAAAATAAATAAATAAAAAAAGACCTAAATCAACAAACATTTCACTTCTACGCAGCATATTAGAATACAAATTAAAAACGCTCATTTTATTATGAAGCGTTTGCTCTTTAAAATAAATAAATAATATGACTTGATTTATCAGCATGACCCTCAGCGTACACGCTGCATCCATCACCAGGCTGTAAGATAAGGGCCGACTGGAGAAGCCACAGAGATAGCGGCGGTGACTGCTCGGCGATACAGCGTGTTGACTTTATGGGGGTGAGGGTGGGGGTGGGGGTGGGGGGGGGGGGGCACTTATCGGCTGGAAATGTGTGCAGATTTCAAGAGAAGGACAGCTACGTTCAGAGGATGTGTAAACGAGAGCTCTTCTAACACCGGCATCTCGCCTGCTGCGTCACGGCAGGCAGCGGACGTAAGGATACAGACGTGGCTCCTGAGGTCGTTGCGCAGGCCTCGTCTCACCAGGTCGTAGGCCTCCTCCTTCTTCCCCAGACAGTTCAGGGTGAGGCCCTTCATCGCCAGGGTCTCTGCAGCAACACACAAGCACACGAGTGAGGAACGTACTGAGCGGACGGGACACGATTTACGGGCGTCCCGCGCTGCTTACCTCCGTGCTCGGCGAACTTGGGGTTGGACAGGATTTGTTTGCAGAACTTGAGCCCATTTCTGTACTGTTTGTGTTCGTAACATCGCTGTCGAAGGAAGGAGACAAAGAAAACGCATCAGATACATTCAAGATAACAACTCATCCTGGAGTTCGGATTTAAACAGCCAGCTCCACTTCACAGGATGTGAAGTAAAACTATGAAAACGACTCGTGATATGTTAAAATCTTGCAGTCGGCCCTCATCAACCGGCGATATATTAACGAAGACGCATGTGCTTAGCCCAGCTTGTAATATCATGTCCCACCTGCACACTTTACTTAAACCAGATGAGGTAAACATGCTTGTTTTCCTTTCAGAGAATCTATAAGCCTTCATGTGTTTGTTTGACCACAGGGACAGCCTATAACTACTTGAAATTCATCATTAATATTTCCACTTTTACGTTATTCTCTGTTCATATTTATTTAAGCAATCGTAGGTTGTACTTTCCGGTTTTTGACATGAAGGACCCGAGCCTCAGGCAGCACCTAAAGCCATTTAACACAGACTACTTATTGCATTTATTTAAAACGAACTGTGAAGACCGACACTACAAAATAATTATTGGTAAATCAGTGCTTCAACTTGTGGTCGCAGATTCAAAGAGGGACGCTGTACTGCGAGTCCTCCAGTTCTGACATTTTAACAGCAGAGCATTATTTAGATAAAGTACGTTGACAATTGCCCCCCAGAATTTGCTTAAAAACGATCCACATGAACACTGATCGGACTTCTACTGCAACACAAATCCGAGGCGAAGCATTCAGCTGAAGAAATGACCAGCTCTTTGCCCGAAAGTTATATTTAGGTATGCAGTTGCACAATCAACAGTCCACCACCTCTGGTTTTAAGCTGATCACTGGCTGCCAGAGTGGCCACAGTGTGTGTGTGTGTGTTGGTGAGAGAGAGAGATGGGAAGAGTTAAGCTGGCAGATGGCATTTCGTTGTCCCACCAACAGCTTCACTAATGGTGAAAAAAAGAAAAAAAAAAGAAAGAAGATGACGTCAGCTCCGCATACGGGTGCCAAGGTCGGTTATGAAATTAAGTAATTCGCTGCTGAACTGAGGGGAGGGTTAAACCACTAGCTGGGACATGGAAGCTGGAGGACATGAAGGGAAAAAAAAAAGAAAAGAGGACTGTGCTGCTTTATCTTCACACTGCACTCTACTGGAGGTATAATTGGACTGAATAAAGGGACATTGTGACACAACATTGTTACATGTGTGAGCAAAAAGGACCATCTGGGGCGGGCGGGCCGGGGTGGTGGCTGATGGAGTGTGAATTCGGACAAGCATAAAGAGATGTACACACACAGTCAGCTGTTTTATATTTGCATCGTGGCACAATCGACTAGTTCAAACCGGAAAGCATTATGAACTGACATGAAACACCCAAAAAAAAAAGAAAGAAAAAAAAAGCAGCAAACAAGAGAGAGAGAGAGAGAGAGAGAGAGAGAGAGAGAGAGAGAGAGAGAGAGTTCAGTAGAATAAAACACGTTTCCTCGCCCTGATTCATTCAATAATCAATATGCTGTTATTGGCCTATAGGCTGCTGGGGGAGCTCGTGATGCACCGAGCTTCTTCCCTCTTACTTCCACTCTCTATACACTCATATCTCACCACCGCATCTCATTAACTTCCATGTTTTGTTTTCTCACTCGTGGTTTCTGTTCTTTCTTTTCGCAGACATCTCCGGCCGTGGAGCTGCACGTCTCTGCGATTGTCGGCCCCCACCAACAGCTCATGTCTTGTACCTTTATGCTTTCCTTTTCTCTCTCTGCTCTCCTCTCCTCTCACCTCCAACCGGTGGAGGCAGAGCCCACCTCTGAGCCTGCTTCTGTCTGAGGTTTTTCTTCCTGTTAAGAGGGAGTTTTTCCTTCCCTCTGTTGGAGGTTTTTCTCCCTTAAAAGGAGTTTTTTTCCCCTCCTAGTTTACGTGGGAATTGTTGGGTTTCTCTGTATAATGCTGTAAAGGACTTTAATGTGTTAAGTGCCATGAAATAACCTGTGCTGTGATTTGGCGTTATATAAATAAAATTGAATTGAATACAAGTAAATCTCGACTTCATATTGGGGTGTTAAATAATAACTTACTGTGTCTCCTAGTGAGGAAAACAATCCCCCCCGCCCAAAAAAACCCCAGAGATTTGTGCACAACAACACAATACTTGCCCGAGTGCAACTCCATGGGAAATAAAAAAATAAAAAAACGGCCAGATGGTTTTCAACACGAGTGAATTTCCCAAAGTTTGGATTAGATGGTACGTAATAAGAGAAATCAGAGTACTTATATTTGTAGTGGAGTATTTTTAACAGCGTGGTTTCAGTACTTTTACTAAAGTAGAGGAATTGAATACTTCTTCCAGCCCTGATATTAAACACCAAGCAGCACAAACCAGTACAACAAACATAACTTAAAAAAAAAAACCAAAAAACCCTGAGTTTTGTTGCTTTTCTTAATTTTCTAAAGTTTCCAATAAGATATGTTAATATTCACTGCAATAAGACTGTACAATAACTCGCCTCAGGCAAAATCCATTACTCAACAATAACACTATTGGTTGTCTGTTTAAATATTTGCACTATTGTTTAGTTAGTTTTAATTTAATTTAATTATTCTATTTTATTTTATTGTATATACTGTGCATTTTTATATTTAATATTTTACTGTTGTTTTATTGCTTTCCTGTAGCTATAATGCTGCTGTAGCGATAAAAAAATTCCCCTTGTGGGATTAATAAAGTATCTATCTATCTATCTATCTATCTATCTATCTATCTATCTATCTATCTATCTATCTATCTATCCATCTATCCATCTATCTATCTATCTATCATTAGTATGATGTGTTTGATACAGGCAATAATAGAAAATACCCATTGGCAACAAGAGTTCAAGAACTTACACATGAAAGTACACACACTGCAGTGTGTATTTAATGTAAATTTAGCAACATTAACACCACCAGCTGTGCTTATCCAGCATGTTCTCCACTTCCACCAAAATAACTCGGTCCCCGGAGTTAGAGAGAAGCTGTCAGAGCTGCAGGGCTCGCTGCAAGGAGCTGGAAGTGCCAACGTTAATACTGTGATAAAACATTTTCAAAAGCCTGCTCCAAAGCACATTCACAGCACGGTGGGAAGGGAAGGGAAGGGAAGGGAAGGAAAGGAAAGGAAAGGAAAGGCAGCAGCGGAGAGGAGGAGGAGGATAAAACTCACAAACGCTCACGGTAATGGTGACTTTGCACTAAATGCAGAGGTGTGACTGTGAACTTCATTACCTTAAAGAAATCGCTATTTCAACTGGGTTTCAGGCCAAGTTAAGGCATTCATGTTCCCAGGTTTTGAGATTATTCTCCATTACAGTATCATAACAAATAATATGGAGGGGAAAAAGTCTGGTTCTTCTGCACTGTACACTGAATACTACCCATATGTATAGAAAGGTGGATAAACTTCTTCAACAGTAAAGTGCAGCTCTTCTTCAAGTTGAGCACCGAGTCAAACATATAAATTGAGGTGGTGTTGGACGTGTTGTTACAAGTATCAGTGAAATTAAATGAAACTACCTTGATTGCTCATCACTATACAACATTTATTCAAACTATAAAAAAAAAAAAAAAAAAGGGAAAAGAGGCCTACATGCTTATAGGCTGTATTTTTGTATTTCACCCATCTGCCTGTTGTAGTTTTATAATTTGCTGATACAGCTAATTAGGGACAAATTAGTGTACTTATGCAGTACTAAAAAAAAAAAAAAACACTACTTAATGGGAGATTAATGGTGCAAAGTACGACTTTAGGTGAGAAAGTTTCGAACTAATCCAAAAATCAACGGTCGTGCAGAAGTTGGAGGCCTGCCAGCTTCTAATAATGCATTTGGGAATGCACTCTGGGAAAGCAAAAGTGGAGAGGGGTGTGGTCCACTCGTGACCAGAGCCAGAGAGAAAAACTATTTCACGTCTCTCGTGTCACGTTGCCACAGTGGAGCGGGTGATACCGGTGACTTTACGCTGGGTTTTCCCATTTCAGACAGCAACACATTCATGTAAAAGTTAATTACGTTTATCTGGAGCACTTTCTGACAAATGTCGACTATGTATGAAGTAAACTAACAGAAAAAACTGTTAAATTTGCAGCACAAGTCCTAGAAAAAAACAATTATGTTGTAAAATAAAGTCAGCGTGTTAATTTTCTGTTAAATGTTTCCTGCTATATTTTAACGTCAAACTAAGTTACTCAATTTTGCTTTACTGCAAAAGTCTGTGTGTTCAACAGTAATAAAAAAGGTAAACGCTGCTATTTATCGATCGTATGATATCGATCCGGCGCAGTTTAACCGTGTGGCCCGAGCAGCAGTACGAGGAAAAACCGATACCCTCCCCGAGGCCTGCAGCAAACACGAGCGCTTCAACAACCTTTTCAAGATCAGGTGCGGGTCACAGGTCTGTTTTCCCTGCGAGAAGTGGAGCGACCGAATGCCAGTGCTCTGACAAAGTCCCCCCCCCCCCCGGCGGAGAGCCCCTGCCTTTCAAAACAATGATGTTTATCAGGGACGTTAAAGCGGCCGCCACCGCCGCACACGAATCTACGCGGCTCCCGGAAAGCGTGCCGCTCGAATGTCCGTGCAAAGTGATGTTCGACGACGCCCGCTGACAACCCGATAAGAGAGGACTAGTTTAACGTGCTGCAAACCACAGTGAGCTCGGAGAAGCTCAGTTACTGTCACATCCTTAAAAAAATAAATAAAATAAAATAAATGATGGCTAAACTTAATCCACACCTGTTCAACCCGCTCGTTTGACCTACATTAAAACAAGAGCGCCGATAGGAAATAAAGAGCGGGGGATTTCAAAACGTGGACGAGAGGGACGGCTGGATGAATAGATGGATGGTTGGGCAGCTGGCTGCCAGAACACAGCAGGCCCGAAGCAGCTCCAGTTTTGCTGACACAGTCACACCGGTCCTTCCCCTGCTTCCTCTCGGTTTTTATACATCGCACACCGTTATGCCGAGCGCCGCCTTCCCATCGATGATCTGCATGCATGCACCTCGCAGAATAAAACCTCTGCCACGTAATGCGCCCGGACTGTAACTTCGCTTCTGGGATACCTGGGGATCACTTTATTTATTTTTATTTAAACGATCTAAGGAAGACCATTTTGGATTATGTTAACAGATATTTTAGTACACGGAGTAAACTATTGTGCAAAATACAAAGTGAACGATGAACATAGTAAAAGCGGTTTGGGCCTGTTTATGATACGATCAGAACAATCCCAAGCAGACGCAAGACTCTTATAGCAGGTTCATTTCCAATATCTGTTAAATGAGAAAAAAAACAGTGGAACAGTATCCAGACAGGCATCTACTTGCTGAATAGTCCTGTAATAAAGGATTGTATTATTATTAATATTATTTGACAGAAGCAAATCAGTTCTGCACACATAATGCAGAAACTCAATATGACACTTTAAACTAAAGTTCAACTTGAATCAAGCACATAATCTTCATTTAATCTACTTTGACAGAGTTTAAATTAGGCAAACCCCACATGTATTGTCTGCACTTAAAAACTCCATATAGCCGTTTTGAAATCCAGGAGTTATATTCATAAAAATAAAAAAAAAACAACATGAAAACAAAAACTACTTAAAGGTCTAGTGTAAATAAATTAATAATCAATGATTGCATAGTTAAAAATATTCCACGTAGGAAACTAATCCCATCAGATAAAAAAAAAATAAAAATAAAAATAAAAAAGGCCACAATTACCGAGTCTAATAACACATAGATCACTTTCTTTTCTTTTTATTAAAATCATTTATGAATCAAACAAAGAAGATTAAATCGTTTGGAAACAGCAGGCCGACGACTTTTGCTAAATCACGCCGGGCGCCTGGTTCCCCGGCTCCGCATGCGGATACTCTCCATAACACCCCGATTAAATTGGACCTCGGCTTAAACCCGAGACGCTCGAGGTCTCCCCCACATGCAGCGCGTGCGCCTGACATGCATCTAAAAGCCTCACCCCCCACCTCCTCCTCCCCACCTCCTCCCCTCCCTCCTCCTCCACCACAAGACATCTCGCTGGCTAGCGTTAGCCGATTAAGTAACGTCAAAACGGCTAGCGCGGGCCCCCCCCCCCCCGGGGGGGTCTGGGACACAAAAGCGAGCACGCTGGTCAGAGCACCTGCTTTGCATTCAGCTACCCCCCCCCCCCCAAAAAATAATAATAATAAATAAATAAACCAAATATCACAAAGGTCTTCAGATGTAACCCGAGAGGGCTCAAATATAAAAAAAGAGCACGCGCACCGCTCTCACCGTCGGCTAGCTCGCGAGCTAGCTCTCCGTTTGTTGTGTTTGACAGGCTGGTCGCGGCCTTGTCGCACCCAAAACCTTCTTTATTTAAAGACAGAAATCACCCCAAAACGACGCGTTGATTACTCGACACTCGAGTTTTAAATCACCGCGAATTTACTGTCAGAATATATATATATAAAAAAAAAAAAAAAAAAAATCAAATAAAAAGGAGTAACGCGCGGCCGCCGTGTGTTGTTTTATTCGCGGGGTTGGACGGCGCGCGGCGCGGCGTCAACAGGCCGGGGCTAGCGCTAGCTCTCCCATTCAACCGTGCCGTTTTTGTATCGGATTTGTGCTAAGCTAACGGAGCTACCGCTAACAGCCGGAGGAAGCTCCGCTGACAGCCCCGCCGACGGAGCTCCAAACTCGGCCTCCCCGCGGTGGTTGGTGGCGGTGGTGGAGGAGGAGGTGGTGGCTGGTCGTTCCCCCCCCCCCCCCCTCTCCCTCCCCCCTCTCTTCCACCGTGCGAGGCTCTCTCTTTTTTTCCTCCCCCCCCTCCACCTCCTCCACCTCCTCCTCCACCACTAAAATAAATAAAAATGAACTCACCAGGATCCTCTTGAAGAGCGCGTTCTCTTTCGGCGGTAAAGTTACTGTCGGCATCGTCGCGGTATATTTTTCTCCGGGATCCGTTTCCCCCCTCGACCTCAGCACATGTAGCTAAAGTTAGCCCGGGTAGTCACGATGAGTCGAGCGGAGTGGTTGCTGGTTCGGCTCCCCCCCCCCCTCCCCTCCCCTCCTCCCTCCTCCCCCCGCCCCCACCCGTTCGGATCGCCTTCCTCCGCCGCTCCGCTCGATTGCTCCGTTTTCTCTCTTCACCCACTTCCTCCTCGCACGCGAGTGGCGGAAGCTCCGACTCCGTTCAAAATGGCGGCGGACGACTGTGTTTCGATTAAAATGACCCGTTTACTCTGTAATAATAATAATAACAATAATAATAATAATAACAACACTTTGACAACGCCCCGCCTCGCACTTTAAAGCCCAGCGTTTTATCTTTTATATATTTATAACACTGTTTAAACGTCTATTGTTCGTGTCATGGTAATATCTTGTTTTATTTTATTTTTATTTTATTTATATCTTTTACCTTGTTCATACCTCCTGTACTGATGAGTTGCCAAATACATTTTTTTTGTATTTTTTTTTACAATGACAATAAACCGCTTCATGTCTCAAATGTCTCAAAATTATGATTTTTCATGATCAAAATACATGATAAAAAAAAAATTACATTAAATTTTTAATATTTTACATGTATTTTACCCAAAATACTTTTTTTTTGGTATTTTTTTTACAATGACAATAAACCGCTTTATGTCCCTAATGGGTAAAACACATGTAAAATATTAAAAATTGAATGTAAACATTTTTTTTTATCATGTATTTTGATCATGAAAAAAAAAAAAATCATAATTTTGAGATCATTGTACATTTATTAATTCTCTAGGGCAAAAACTCCCCCAATTTCACCGGACTTTTGGGTGAATTTAAAGATTATGTTAAAGACTCTCAAACAGATTAATACTGAGGGAAGTAACAAAACTGTCCAAATGTATAAAGAAATTCTTAAATATACTATTTTTATGTATCTATACATAAAAAAAGGTATATACCTTTTTCTCCTACGATAATTTTTCATCAAGGGAATTTATGTATTTAAATCCATCTATATTTATTTATTTTTATTTTATTGTTATTTGTTATTCTACTGTCCTATTATTTCCACATCGCTACCTTTTCTGTAAGAAATAGCACTTGTCTACACTGTTTGTAAATTTACATCTTGTTCAATAAAGTTCTTATTCTTGAAAAAAAGATGACGCGTTTACACACGTTTTATTGCATATGAGATAAACTGCTTTGAATAATGATTTGTGATATGTTCTTTAAAAAAAAAAAAAAAAAAAAGTCCTGTTAACATTGTTAATTGTCCAAATGTTCTTTGGAATATTTGTTCTTTAGTTTCTGCCAAAAGCAAGACCGAATTGATAAAGTGAGCATTGGCCAGTATTTTATTTTTTTTTACAGATATTGGCTGTTTTTATGTCAGCTGATAAGAAGTACTGAAATCCAATTTAAAAACATGACCATAATTCGGGGTTAGACTTCACTATTCTTTGAAGTACTTAAAAACTTTGGTTATTTTCGACCAAAATAAAAAAAAATAACAAACTGTACACATAATATAAACTGATATAAACTGCACATGCAAACATTTGCCTGACATGCAGCACTTTGATTCACATCTTAGTTGACTGTAGGCTGTGTTGTTTTAGTGCAAAACTGGTCAAACATAATTTATCTGTTCAGTGAATCGCTTCCTCTTGCCGCCACTAGAGGGCGCCACATCGACATTTTAAATACAAAAGAAGGTGAAACCATATCACTGCTCACAACCAGGCAATTTGTTGCCTATTTGCCAGCAAGCACACTATAACTGTACCACTTTAAAGAGAGCAGACGAAAATCCTCAGAGCATTCGGATTAAGTGTGTTTACAGTTCTACATAAATGCGGATATTTAACGAGCCGGTGCAGCAAAACAGAGCACCGATGCCACAGTCTGATACTTTCCCATTTAAATAACTCAACGAAACAGAAAGATAAAGTCATCCGAAGGTAATTAGAAATCTGTGTGTGTGTGTGTGTGTGTGTATGTGTGTGTTTGGAGGTGTTTTATTCATGGTGTCAGACAGCTTAAGGCCTTGCTTTGCTGTTATCTGGTGGCCTCCTACTCTTCCACCACCACCATGGCTCCTGCTACCACATTTATCAACCTGACACACACACACACACACACACCCTCTGCTCCCTCTTTCCCCTCCATACGTCTTTCCACTCCACATTTCTGCAGCTACATTTCTTCACCTTATTACTCTGAGAGAGAGGTGGTGGTGGGGGGTGAGGAGGAGGGGGAGTGAATGATTCTTCTAACTCATCTCCCACTCTTTGTGACACATCATTTGTCGCTCTGATTAGAGCCCATAACAGGGCCTCTGGAGTGTGTGCCGGGCTGATGGTGTGTGTCTGCGAGTGCTTCATGGCTACAGGAAGAAGCCGGCTGTCATTAAACTCGTCGCCTGTGATTTGCCGAGCGCTGAGGACCGAGGAAGACATCTGTGTGCCTTCATGAGGCCTTTTAGCGGCCGCCTCCCCCCCTGTGCACTGATTAAATTAATTGAGGGAAACTTACCACTGGTGGTGTCACAATTATACTTAGGGTTGAGAATGACTGTGATATTTTAAACTCCTGTTATGATACAGGTATGATAGTATTGTGAATAATCCAGTGACAATAAATATCTGACTCACACTCGATTTTGGAAAGTGACAGAATCGCTCCCGCCGTCGAACAGAAGAACAAAGGAAACAGAAAGACGCAGTAACTAGCTGGTTGGCATTTCTGCTGTTGCCATCTTGTTTTTTTTTTTTTGGAACCAGAAGTGACCATATTTGGACGAAGTGGGGAAGAGCAAGCCGTGGATCTGATTGAGCACCTACAGTGGGTACGGAAAGTATTCAGACCCCTTTAAATTTTTCACTCTTTGTTTCATTGCAGCCATTTGCTAAAATCAAAAAAGTTCATTTTATTTATCATTAATGTACACTCAGCACCCCATCTTGACAAAAAAAAAACAGAAATGTAGAAATTTGTGCAAATTTATTACAAAAGAAAAACTGAAATATCACATGGTCATAAGTATTCAGACCCTTTGCTCAGTATTGAGTAGAAGCACCCTTGTGAGCTCGTACAGCCATGAGTCTTCTTGGGAATGATGCAACAAGCTTTTCACACCTGGATTTGGGGATCCTCTGCCATTCTTCCTTGTAGATCCTCTCCAGTTCCGTCAGGTTGGATGGTGAACGTTGGTGGACAGCCATTTTCAGGTCTCTCCAGAGATGCTCAATTGGGTTTAGGTCAGGGCTCTGGCTGGGCCAGTCAAGAATGGTCACAGAGTTGTTCCGAAGCCACTCCTTTGTTATTTTAGCTGTGTGCTTAGGGTCATTGTCTTGTTGGAAGGTGAACCTTCGGCCCAGTCTGAGGTCCAGAGCACTCTGGAAGAGGTTTTCTTCCAGGATATCTCTGTACTTGGCCACATTCATCTTTCCTTCAATTGCAACCAGTCGTCCTGTCCCTGCAGCTGAAAAATACCCCCATAGCATGATGCTGCCACCACCATGTTTCACTGTTGGGATTGTATTGGGCAGGTGATGAGCAGTGCCTGGTTTTCTCCACACATACCGCTTAGAATTAACGCCAAAAAGTTCAATCTTGGTCTCATCAGACCAGAGAATCTTATTTCTCATAGTCTGGGAGTCCTTCATGTGTTTTTTTTGGCAAACTCTATGCGGGCTTTCATATGTCTTGCACTGAGGAGAGGCTTCCGTCGGGCCACTCTGCCATAAAGCCCCGACTGGTGGAGGGCTGCAGTGATAGTTGACTTTGTGGACCTTTCTCCCATCTCCCTACTGCATCTCTGGAGCTCAGCCACAGTGATCTTTGGGTTCTTCTTTACCTCTCTCACCAAGGCTCTTCTCCCACGATTGCTCAGTTTAGCTGGACGGCCAGGTCTAGGAAGAGTTCTGGTCGTCCCAAACTTCTTCCATTTAAGGATTATGGAGGCCACTGTGCTCTTAGGAACCTTGAGTGCTGCAGAAATTATTTTGTAACCTTGGCCAGATCTGTGCCTTGCCACAATTCTGTCTCTGAGCTCCTTGGACAGTTCCTTCGACCTCATGATTCTCATTTGCTCTGACATGCACTGTGAGCTGTAAGGTCTTATATAGACAGGTGTGTGCCTTTCCTAATCAAGTCCAATCAGTTTAATTAAACACAGTTGGACTCCAATGAAGGAGTAGAACCATCTCAAGGAGGATCAGAAGAAATGGACAGCATGTGAGTTAAATATGAGTGTCACAGCAAAGGGTCTGAATACTTATGACCATGTGATATTTCAGTTTTTCTTTTTTAATAAATTTGCACAAATTTGTACATTTCTGTTTTTTTCTGTCAAGATGGGGTGCTGAGTGTACATTAATGAGAAATAAAATGAACTTTTTTGATTTTAGCAAATGGCTGCAATGAAACAAAGAGTGAAAAATTTAAAGGGGTCTGAATACTTTCTGTACCCACTGTATATCAGAAAACATGACTGCTCCTTAGGCATGCTGAAACAGCTGAAAGATAATTAGGGATTCAGCTTTTTGTCAGTTCTGCTCCAAATCTGTGGAACAAACTATCTGTTAGATATCAGGGAAGCTGCTCAGCTACTACTTTTAAAAGAAAGCTCCAAACATATCTCTTTACTTTAGCCTTTAACGAGCTACTCTTGAAGCTCTCTTGCATTTGAAATGCATATTGCTTATTTTAACTCTATTTCTGTTTAATTTCCTACATTTTATTTGTTTCTTATGCATCTCATTTCTTTCCTATATTTTTAAATGTTCCTTTATATCTGTTTTTATGTGAAACGCTGCATGTAATTTTCTTGCTGTAAAACACTTTGAGCTGCATGTCTTGTATGAAAGGCGCTATACAAATAAAGTTTATTGTTATTCTTATCGCAGTTTTGCCCTCGTCAGCATCACTCAGGTCTTCACACGCTCGCCCCATTTTTTCCTGCTTCCAAAAGATCAACTGTTCAGCTGCTGCCTGATACCTGCCTTCCCTGGAAAGGTGCCACCGTAACGAGATAATCAATGTTATTCACTTCACCTGTTGATCGGTTGCAAATTAATGAGTCACTTGTTTTTAGCGCCTCGCATGTTAACGCTCTAAATTAACAAGCACACACTTATTCTGAGCAGGTTTTATGCATTGACGCTGGAAAAGAGATCAAATTTTGTCAAAATGAGGTCGACTTGAGCCAGACGGCCTGCAGATTGAACATGCAGCATATAATGATATATTAATATCAAATGTGAGTGATGGTAGAAAAGCTGTGGAAAGACCTTTTTTTGAAGGGCGGGCCGGGGGGGGTCACATTTATTGTATAATTTCCTCTCAGTCGCCAATAAAACATACAAATGATAAACCAAATGATAAAACAATGCTAGTGATAAAACAATATGCAGTAGCATGATATTTACACACTGCACTAAATTAGTATGTAGCGTGGATTTGGGACACGCCATGAGACGGTAAACGTGTCACACGTTAAACCTCCGCATCAACGTGTTAGTCAATTGTTGTCATATTACCCTGCTAACAATCTCAGGAGACACTTAAGCATCTCTGAGGCCGATGCTGCGTTCAAATGCAACTCGTGAGCTCGTGGTTACAACGTATTGTTGGCGTTCAAGTGGTTAAGTCATAAAAACACAGTTGCTAGGCAACAGCAACACGGATGGCGTCTAGAAGCCTCAGAGGCTAACAGTAGCAAGGCAGGTAACGAAATGCAGGAAATGCAAAGGCACAAGAGGGAAAAGATGAGGCCGTTTGGAAGATCAACATTTTCACAACTCGTGAATTGGAGGTTTATAGGAAATTTTGAGTTCTGATGTTGTGAACACCACAAGAGAGCGCCGTTCGTACGGACTCTTCTACGACAACATTTGAACGCATCATTAGAAACAGAATCAGCTTTATTGGCCGGGTATGTTTACACATACAAGGAATTTTTTTCCTCCGGTTGTAGCTTCTCTCTCAGCGTGCAAAAAACAGACAGACATAAATAGACATATAAAACATAAATAGACATATACACACATATACACAGCTAAGAAACAAACATATACATAAATACACCTAAACAATGGTGCAATTGCACCTCGTGCATACGGTGCTGATGCGGTTGGGTGTCGTTGCAAAATGTCCAGTGATGTTGAGGATGTTGAGCAGAGCGACGGCCTGAATGGAGGGCAGGTTGGCACCGATGATTTTCTCCGCATGAGCCTGTTAGTTATTAGCCTGCTAACAGTCTCCGTTCACTTAAGCATCCCTGAGGTTCAGTACAGCCTCACAGAGCTCATTTTAATATTTTAATAGACGTTAGCGTGACGGAAGAGCAGTTTTATTGAGTAAACTTACAAAAAAAACCAACCTTGCTTGTTTTAGCCTCTAAAAAAAGGGGGTTTCATGTTATTATGAATATAATTCATGAAGAAAGTCCTTGAAATTGTGGGAATATCTGATCTGGTAATTACCATTATTGTTGACATTTATACAATAAATGATTAATTGAAAAGGGCAGCAGATTCGGTGATAATGGAAAAATCCTGCAGCCCTGCAGCCTTTTTCTTTTTGTGATCCGATTAGTGTATGAAACCGGTGACTTTCAACCTTTTCCAGGCTGCCGCGACGATCAACAAGTTGTTCTACTATTTTTCACACCAGTAATGAACATCTCAACATTCGCGCTCTCTGGAGATATGAAGGTGTGTGTGTGTGTGCGCTCGGGATGGCAGCGAAACACCTCCAACCGCACACGCGGCCTCCTCTCCTCCACCTCTCCCCATCTTCCTCCCGTCCTGTCCTTCATCCTCCCTCTTACTCCCCGTTTTATTTTTTTTTTCTGTCCTAGGTGGAGTCGCCACTGAACATGAGTAATGATACTGTCATCTCTGTAAGTCTCCATTTATCAATGTCAGATGTAGAGAAGCAGGAGTGTGTTGGATATGTGTGTGTGTGTGTGTGTGTGTGTGTGTTGGTGGTAATGGTGGTGGTGGGTGGGGGTTGGGAGGGGTGGGGGGTAGAGAGTGGAGGAGAAACAAGGCAGCTGTGGGAAAAGGGGGGGGAAGGAAAGCAGAGATATGAGAGGACGAGGTGGAGGAAGGTGGCCATGATGATGAGGGGAGATGAAGAAAAAGAGGCGTGGCCGACGGAGGATGAGGAGGAGAGAGTTTGAAAGGGGTGGGGCAGGTCGGGGGGGGGGGGGGGGGTGGTGGTGGTGGTGGGGTGGGGGTCCTGGCCCTGAGTGTGGTCTGTCTGTCTGTCGGTCTGTCTGTCTGCTGGCACCAACAGGGAGCCCATGATTCATTGTCACTATCACTGCCAGACAGAATTAAAGGCTCTGCTCTTTAGCATATGCAAGTCCAATTATGCAAATCAGGTCTGTTAGACAAAACATCACTGCAGCAGTTAGTCAGTCTGGTTTTAGGCGCTCCGTGATTGCGTGCGCATTTGTCTCCTTCAGTCTCGTGACCCCGAAATAAAAATAAGCTTGTCAGCTGACAGGGTGACTGTTAATGCTGTGCGTCCATCCACAGCGAGACTCTACGGGGAAACGGCCAATAACCCCATTTTACCATACATATGTCTTTTATTCATCATTAAACATTCTGATTTTATTAATTGTATCTGCTATTTTACAACTTGTACATATCCCAATGTTAAGACAAATTACTCAGGAGGCTCGGTTCAGAATCAAACACATCGGACATTTTATTCTTGTAAGAAGGAGCAACTGCATGCGCCCTCAAAGAGAGGTGTCCAGCAGTGCTCCCCTCCTGCAGCAGTCCTCCAGCAGGCCTCCCCAACAGTCCTCGCCCCAGCCGGGCTCCACCCAGCCTGGTTTCCCCCAGCGGTCCTCCTCTCCTCCGCAGTCCTCGTCTGCCGTCCCTTTCTCCATAGGGCAGCTTTTATACAGTTGACAAACAATTGACAGTCACCCCCCCCCCCGACCCCCCCATCCCCTTTGTATCTGCTTTTGTATGGTAATACAGAGTTGGTTGTAGGTAAGGACACGAGGGGGAGGGGGGGCGTCAATTAGATGCGGAAAGTAAAACAAAAGGAATCACTTGCAAATAAGAGAGAAAACAAAGGAAACTTTCCGGAGCCACAATGCAAACAAGAGGAAGGGACAAATCCTTTTTTTTTTTTTTTCCATCACCCAACTTACCTTTTTCCCTTTCCATATTTTGAATTTTTCTTAGATAATACAGTTTGTATCTATCATGTATGTGCAAAGGTTTTTAGGCACTTTTGATATTTTGATGTTTGAGGTGATATTTTGATAGTTTTGAGTATGTATTTTCATAGTTTTCAGGTTATATTTTGGTAGTTTTGAGGTTATATATTCATAGTTTTCAGGTTATATTTTGGTAGTTTTGAGGTTATATATTCATAGTTTTCAGGTTATATTTTTTATATCTTTGATGTACCCAGTTATATTTCTGACTTCTTTGTTTTAGAGCTCCTCGGTTGTGGCACTTTGATGTAAAAGATCCCAATGAACAACAGAAACTTTCATTTAATATGATCAGCGAGAACATTCTCTCTTTATTGTATCTTTTTGAAAAACAAACAAAAAAAAAAAGTCTTTTGTAATTCTCTTTTGTTAACATTTCAGAATTCTGTACAGGATAAAAAGAAATAAGCACTGCTTAAGAACCGAGTCAAATCTCAAACTAGAAAAAAACAAAACAAATGAAAATAAATTCCAAAAAAGAGAGGAGGTTTTACAATACAAATTAGTAGTAAGACATTGTCTGAAGTGCAATGGCATAGCTCAGATGGGTTAAAAGTGAAACCAAAAAACTTCAAAATAAAAATACTTCTCTATTTTCCAACAAACAGTAAATTCTTTACAGAGTAGAGACTGTATTATCTGATGTATTTAAACCTGTAAAAACATATTTACAAATAGCCATTATCTTTTATATACTTTTTCTCATAATCACATATATGTCAGCACCAGTAAAAAAAAATAAAAAAAATAAAACAAAGAACATCAATAACAACCATTTTTGTTAAAATGTTGTCTACAGACTTGGTCCCGGTACATAATGATATTTGGAGGAAGCTTTCGTTTTCTCTTCCTGAAGGGATTTTCAAACCAGATCACGAACTCTCGCTTTTAAGAAGACAAAGGTCACGAAGGTCGTGACCTTAACACTGACCCAGAGGTGTTTCTATACCTTCTCCTTCTCTCTCCACTTTGGAGTGGGAGACCTCAGGTTGTTTTCCTACACAACTCCAGTCCAACTCTCTGAATGTATATGTGAGCCTGCCCGGGTTGCTGCACGGGTATCAAAGGGTTTTTATTTGTTTTTTGGAAGCATGAGCGGGTGGAGCTGCTGCAGAGGCGAGCGCTCCGCCGCTTGTCCTGCACACGGTAGGCTCGACAATCCGAGAGTTCACCCAGCGACGAAGGGGTTTTAATTATTTATGATTCCCCCCCCCCCTCCCGCCCTCCCTCCCACCCCCCTGATAAAACTGGGGAACGCTACAAACCCTAACGCATCGGCCCACCTCTTGACCTTCAGACTCCACACAGTGAGACGGAGGACGTCTGCTCTCCAAACATGACACACACACAAAAAAAAAAAAAAAAACAAAGCACAGAGTTAGCGTGGCGGTTAAAAGTTCGTATTTTAAAGGGTTTGGATTATACAACACTGACAACCATGAGAACAGATGATGACAAGGAGTTTTAGTTTACAGAGAAGAAGGCTTTTTGGTTTTTTGTTGATTACAGCATCGTCCTCCAAAAACGTTCACTCTGATGAGCTAAATACAAAGTAATGCACGCAACAGACACGCTTTCATCCGTCTTTTAAAACCAGGATTACAAAAAACAGTTAGAGGTGTAAGATGTTACCGAACGACAACTGTGTTAAAAACCTATTCGACACATTTATTTACTCAAACAGTGGACAGCTTGTTGGTGATGAGCGACAGCCGCAATTGCCCCGACACCAACTTCGGCGGTCGCACTTCGACGCCGACGGGCGCCGACGTGGCGTCGTCGCCCCCCTTTAAGCCCAATCCCGCCGTTGAAGCTCCTCTCCGCCGTCTTTAAAAAAACAAACTCAAGGCTTAGCAGTGGTTCGTTTTCCATCGTGAAGCGCTGGATAGGGAGTCAGCTTGTATTTTCTTCACAGTAGTGTTACAGCACAGTTCGAGTTTTGGAGCGAGGGGCCGTTCGATAGCTGCAAGTACGACAGAAGCCACGATGTACAGCAGGGGGGGAAGTATGGGGGGGGGGGGTGATTGACAACCAGCTGTGGCACAATGGGAAGAGAAGGGAAGGGAAGGCTGCGCTGCGCTGCGCTGCGATGGGGGAGGGGGGGGAGGGGGGCTGGACAAACAGATTCTCCCCCAAAAAAATAGACAACACAAACTAAAAAAAAGGCTAATTTAAACTCTTTTTTTTTTTTTTTTTTTTCCTCTTTTAATTGACAAAGACACAACCAGCATCATTGTTAGGGATAAAACACAACAGCGACAAACAAAACCATGTGGGTGGGCTGTTAATGAGCTCGTTTTTTTTTGTTTTTTTTGTTTTGTTTGTTTTTGTTTCCTTAAAAAGAAGAAGAAGAAGAAGAAGAAGAAGAAGAAGAGGAAGAAGAAGAAGAGGAAGAAGAAGACGAAGACGAAGAAGAAGAAGAAGAAGTCACTTGTGGTGCTTGGATACATTCAGTGCCCAGCGAGCATTTTGCTTTATGTCAAGCCTGATAGATGTGACGTGGGTGGGGAGGAGATGGGGAGGTGAAGGGGGTGGGGTGAGAGGAGGGGTGGGGATGGGGTTGTGTCACACAGACAGAAAGGTTTAATGTAATATTAGCTGTTAGCTGCCTCTCACACGTCTGCACATCCTTCCCCGGGTTGCTGCTTGTTTGCCTGTTTGTTGTATACGTGCATGCCCACGCGCGTGTGTGTGTGTGTGTGTGTGTGCATGCGTGTGTGTGTGTGTGCATGCGTGTGTGTGTGCGTGTGTGTGTGTACGCCTTTTGAGCCCAAGCGCTTGCTTTTAGCTGCCTATTCTCCCTCCGTCTCTCTTTGCTTTTCACTCCCCTTTGTCTTCCTCTACATGCACACCCATCATCCACAGCGACTCAGCACAGGAAATGCCCCCCCCCACCCAACACCACCCAACACCACCCAACCTCCCTTCCCACCAAAAAAAAAAAAAAAAAAAAAAAATACCCGCCACCCAAGTCGGTTGCCTAGCAAAAGCACTAGAGGGCAGAGTGCGCTCGTGTGGCACAATAGAAGGAACATCATTTGTTCTGTTGTGATGTGCACAATTTAAACAGAGGAGAAAGAAAGAAAGAAAAAAAAAAGTGTCGGGAGCGAGGAACGAGTCTCTGGAGAGAAGGTGGGAAAGACGGGAGGAGGATGAGAGAGATCGAGTGAAGAGAGTAGAGAAAGAAAGAGAGAGAGCGAGAGAGTGTATGTGTGAGGGAGACACATTTGTGTGTGTGTGTGTGTGAGGCACAAATGTAAGCGAGAGGAAATGGGAGCGTTGAGAGTGCTTTCTACTCCCTTCAGCTCCTCACATAGCCGAGAGATCTGAAGCACTGAGCTGGGTGGCACAAACACACAAACACAAATAAATTGCTGTCTTGAGAACAAGTCTTCCTTCCCCCTTCATCAGTCTGTGGTTTTCAATCAAGCCCCTGCTGAAGCTCGTGCTCAAAGCGCCGCTGTGTAAACGGGGCTCGCTTTCAAACGCTGCAACGTGAGAACAAAAATTTCACTCCGTGGAGGATAATATAAAAAAAAAAAAAAAAGAAAAAAAAAAAAGGGGGAAACGAATGAAACACACCTCTTAATCTCTATATTGGTTTTTCATTAATATGCACAAGACATAATGATAGCTCTCTCCGACTCACACACGCACATACATACATACATACATACAGACACACAAAACATAACATTTATAACAGAACTCATATATAACCTTGCTCATGTTTTACAAAACAAAAACATGCCAGTCCGCCTCGTGTCGTCCTTTTTTGTTTTACTTTCTCAGCTTTTTAAACGTTTGTCTGAATTTAATGTTTAAGTTCATCCAGTAAAAACTTTCCCCCCGTTGGCTATTGGCTCGAGAAAAACTCCTCCATCCAACCGTCGCTTGAGTCCAGCTCCGCCCCCGAGCCATCGCCCAATCCGAAGGCTCCTCCCCCTGAGGGCCCGCCCCCGTATCCGTAGGATGACATGTCCTGATTGGCTGTCCTCTGGTAGCCCTGTGGCTGACCTCCAACCCCGACTCCCCCTGGTCCGTATGGTCCACCTCCTCCTCCCCCCGCCCCTATTCCCGGCCCTCCGGGGCCCGGCCCAAACCCCCCCATCCCGGTCATCCCCTGGCCCATCACCCCCTGGTTCATCCCCTGGTTCATGACCATGGGCCGGGGCTGGTTGGTCCTGGGCTGACCACCCATGTGCGGGCCCATCATCGGGCCACCCATCCCCGCTGCCGGGTTGCCCACCCTGGGGTCCATCCCCTGGCTCATCCCCTGTCCCGGGCCCTGAAAGTGTTGCTTGGCCATGCGCGGCGGTTGACCCGGCTGCATCCCGTAACCCTGGGCCGAGCTGAACCCCACCATTTCTCCTCCCCCTCCTCCTGTAGTCCTTCCGACTCCCCCTCCCATGGCTTGCAGACTCTGTCCTTGCTGCTGTGGCCAACCGCCCGCCGCCATTCCCCCACCGCCTCCTCCCGCTCCCAGCATGCTCTGCAGTCTCTGCGCTTGGGCTTTGGCATTGGGAGGTCCTTTGAGCGGTTGTTGGGTCATGGAGTTCATTAACATCCCTTGTCCTCCGTACCCTGCAGCTCCAGCACCTCCGGGGCCCCCGGGCATACCTCCGACCCCGGGACCCGCACCTGCCTGCCGGGGCGGCCCTCCGGCGGGGTTGTGCTGCGGTGGAAGGCCCATGGAGGCTTGGACGCTTTGGCTCTGGTGCTGCTGCTGGTGCATCATTTGGCTCATGGATGGGTTGAGCCCGTACAGGGAACCCTGGTTGGAGCCCTGGTTGCCGTAGGGCAGTCCCATGTCAGTTTGGGGTCCGACGGAGCCTCCCTGGCCCTGGACAGAACTCATCTGGACCATCTGTTGCTGGTTTTGCTGCTGCTGTTGCAGGACGCGAGCGGCCCGATTGTTCTGAAGGGCCTGACTCCTGGACGCCAGATCCTGAGGGGGACCTAGCAGTGGAAAATGAGAGGAGTTAAAACAACAGAAGAGCGGGGAAAGAATTCAGGCACCTGGAGAGAGAAATCTGAGCCGGACTTTTTGCAAAAGACACTCAAATCATCAAAAGGCGCAAAAGACAGATCTAATAATTCAGTGACGAGGCAACGATTTATGTTCCACGAAAAACCTGTTTACTCAGGAAATAAACGCTTCCCACCCAATTTGGTCCAAATCCTGCCACACCAAAATAAAACGAAACACTCTAAAGCGCCAGCAGCTCACTTCCCTCACTTTTTTTTTTTATTCCTCCTATTAGATGCACGGCGCCAGCAGAGCCGAGGAGGTCTGCTGGCGTGGAAATGGCTCTAAATCCTCTAATAAACCCCACTCCTGACATCATTCCACTAATCCCTCACCTCACAGCTCAGACTGGAGATGTAACAGAAGGAAGTGGAGAACGAAGAGGATCACACACTCCGGGACTCGTAAGCAAGCGAGAGAGTTGGTAAGGTAACATAACATGTACACTATATTCCAGCAAAAAAAAAAAAAAAAACACAGTGAGTGTGAGTGTGTTGCAGGTGATACGAGCACAATCGTTGCGCTTTGAAAATCACGGACGCGCAAGCGGGACGAGCTGAACTAACGGCTGCATTTCTAGGCCGCAGCTTTCATGCTTTTCATTGGCCCCCGTCTTCCTCTCCACATCATCTCCTAGACTTGCAGACAGACTCTGATGGCTATAAATGGCTTTTTCGACTTGACTCTCCTCCTCCTCCTCTGTATTTTTCTTCATCTCTCCATCATCCTCTCACCCACTCGTCTCTCTCTCTCTCTCTCCTTCCTCCTTTACCTACCAAGACCATCTACCTATTCCTCCAGCTCCCCCCCTCCCCTCCACCTCCCTCCCTCCACACTCCCACTTCCCTCCTCTCATCCATCTCTGACTCCACCGGAACTCTGGGGGATCCAGGACAGACAAGTTGCCGTGGTAACAGGCAGAGCAGGAACACTCTTCTTCTTTTTTTTTTTTTTTTTTTTTTTTTTTTTCTTCTTTCGGAGAGAGCGAGAGAGACGAGAGAGGAGAGAGAGAGGAGAGAGAGGCTGAAGAGCATCTGATGTATCTGACAGAGACAGACAGAGAGGACGAGGTTCGGTTTCAGGGTGGTGCTCGGTCAGCCCTGCTGTTTGCATACATATCTGTCTGTGACTGTGGCACGGAGCGAACTACGAAATCTGTTAAATGTCTTAAATGTCTTGGCACTCTGCCGCGTATACCATACTTGTTGCAGGCCAAACACGCATGTGTAATTATAGGCATTATTCCCATAACCATCTGGACGCTACGCAAAGATCTGAAAATCCATTTCCTAATGCGGTAATCAATAATGCTAAAGGATTTGTCAGGTCTTGGCCTCTTTTTTTATGGGAAAATCCATTGGGGTGCTGCCATTCTTGTGTTTTTGCATACGCTGTGTGCATTATTGCACAGACTGATTGAACGCATGTGTTTGTGTGACTCACCTTGGTACTGATTGACTTGGGGATATGGATTCCTCTGGCCCTGGCCCATCTGCCGGGGAAGATGCTGCTGCTGTTGGAGCTGCAGACACAGACGGGTACAAATGGTTAAGGGTGGAAGTTGCGGCCCCGAAACAACCCCGCACAGCTCTCTCGGAAATTCAGGATATCATCGGTATTATCATAGTGCAGGATACACAAAAAGAACAATGCCTCGATGGTGAATTCAAGCTGTAGGTCGCAAGGCCTTCATGAGGGTAAATATCCGGAAAGTAGACGACATGCAGGTACTGACACATCAATGATACCTCACATGAATCAAAACGGTGTTTTGTTCCGTGATACATTCTTATAGTAACTTAATGATGAGTGGGCGAACTGATTACTCAAATGAATACTTTGTAGTTTTGATAACTGATCAATTATTTGTGTCATTTATTGAATACAAAAGTTTTTTCGGTTTCAGCGGATAAATCAACACATTTTGAGACAGATGTATGTCTTTGATACAGATGTTTGATTCGGTCAATGTGAGAAAAGGTCTTTATGTTGTCTTTATGAACAAAGGTATGTTCGATGAAGGAGACAGTAGATGTTGATTAAAGTACTGGTGAGATTGGGGTTTTGTTAGTGAGACAGTTGTTTAGTACAGTAGAGACAGATGTTGGTACAGATGAGTTAAGACAGATGTTAGTACCGTAAAGGTTAGACAGATGTTTGGTACAGTAGAGACAGACGTTGGTATAGTTAGAGACAGATGTTGGTACCGTAAAGGTTAGACAGATGTTTGGTACAGTAGAAACAGACGTTGGTATAGTTAGAGACAGATGTTGGTACTGTCAGGATTGGATAGTTGTTTGGCACAGTAGAGACAGATGTTGGTACACTAAAGACAGATGTTGACAGACAGACGTTAGTGCTGTACAGGTTAAACCGATGTTTGGTACAGTAGAGCCAGATGTTGGTGGAGTCGGGGTTACAGAGATACTTCGTATACCTGAACTGAAACACGTGTTTTGGTAGAGCAGAAGAGAGCCAGATGTGTGCTGTCAGGATCTGATTGGTGTACAGTACTTGCAGGATTCTCTCCGACACAAACAGTACCATAACGAAGCGTTCGAACAGGAAACCGAAGGCAGCTCTGGTTCTCCATCGCAGCCGCAGCTGTACTGCAGGTATAATGAATTTAACTGAACCACTTAAGCAGTTTGGGTCTTTGCAGCATAAAAACCAGCAGCGTGTAGGCTGCTCGTTTAAACGAAGGTACGATATCCAGTTAACGACGTACGCTAAACCCCAGCAGGATCGGTTCTTCCTGTCAGGCACCTATATTTGTGCATCTGTGTATGTTTTTGCAGATCCAATTAAAACCAACATAGTGGGAGGTGACTGGAGAGTTCAGAACTCTTTTAACACTTGATTCCCTTTACAGAGAGAGAAATAAAAAGAAAACAGCACATTATCACAGGAGGCGGCATGTGGCAAACACACACACACACACACACACACACACACACACACACACACACACACACATCTCCGAGATGAAAAGGAAGTAGTGAAGAGGGGGGCTGGTTGAGGGTAATTACACATGTAACCAGACAACAGTGAGGAAGAGGAGAGGATGTGCTGGTCTTGTTAAGAGCTGCAGACGCAGACAAATATACGTGGTTGTATGAACAAACGAGGCCCACGCTCATTATACACACAAACTATAATTTGAATGCGTGACAGATGAATCGCACCCTCCCGCTCTTTAATCACCACGACGACGCTAACTTTTAACGCCGTGAGAAAAAAAAAAAAAAAAGGACTGGAGCGTAAAACTCACCTGTTCAGCCAGCAGTTGCTGCTGCTGCTGCCGCTGCTCTCTGAAGAGCTGCTGCTGCTTCTGCTGCTCCATCATGTGCATCTGCACCCTCTTCTCCTGCTCCATGGCCAGCATCAGCTTCATCATGGCCGCCTGCTGCTGGTTGCCCACGTAGCCCGGAGGCGGACCCGACCCCTGGTTGGGCCCCACCCCGGAGGCGACCCCACCGGCGGGGTGAGGAGGCGGTATCGCGCCGGGTGGTCGGGACATTCCCACCACACCTTGTTCCTGGACAGAGAGAGAGGAGAGAAGAGGGGCAAGCAGGGGTCAGATGGACTGGTAAAATGTAAATATACCACCATCGGCCGATCATAAACCACCGTCATAAACCACAGGCCACTTTCACACGGTTTCTATCCATTAAATATGAGGTGACAAGCCTGCAGCCGCGAGCTTAGCTCCACTAAAGCTCACCATCCTTACATGGCATATTTTAGGATATCAATTTCCTGGAGTCTTGATTTGTTGCCTGGCAACTGCACGGAGTCGAAGTAATTGCCCAGTACATTGCCACAACGTAAAAAAGAGTGAGTTGTTCTTTTCACGATGGCTGCTTGTTGATGATTGTTTTCAATATTAATGAATGTGTCAAACTTTTTTTTTTTTCTTTTAGAGTAATCTGTTGATGGTTTGTCATGAAATGTCAGTTTAGCAAAGCAAAAGGTGACATTTTCAAATGTTTTGTTTTGTCTGAAGCTAAGAGAATAAGAAATGCTGCTGATTGAGATGCCAGAATCGGAATTTTTTTTTTCTTTCCGTTTTAATGGAAAATAACCAAAAAGGGTTCTCGATTATCAAAATAGCTGCATTTTTTTTTTTTTGTCGATTGACATTCATCAAGCCCTCCTTTGGCATTTCTTTTTTGTTTTTGTTTTGCATGGATCAAACAAACAAAATAGTTTGTGAGGTGCTGGCAGGCGGATTTATGTTTTAGGTTCGCGGTTTTCCCCTTTTCCCAGAGCGAAGCTAAGCTAACGGGCGGGCTTCTCGCAAAAAGCGTCATATTTACAGTGCAGACATGAGGGTGCTGTCTGATGGCATAAATATCAACAATGCGATGCTGGTGCAGCACACTGGAGCCCAGCAGGGACCTCTGGTATAAAATTTCATCTCACACAGTCGTCAAAGTCATAAAAGAGCAACACAGAAAACATAAACAAGCATGTCACGGATTGTGATAGCTACATATATATATATATATATATATATATATATATATATATATATGTATATATATATATACTTGCTTCCCACCATGTGTACATCACTTATGGTTTGAAGTCAGCCTATTTGAAGTATCTTTATTCAAAATGAATAGGCAATTATTTTGACCCATCACTTAGATCTATTTAATTTTTATTCTTCCGAGTTTCCTAAGAAGAAGGCATGCTGGGAAATTTTTTCCAATGACGTTACTTCCCTGCGATTTGTGATTACTTGCAAACGGTTCAACCTTTTCGAAAGAAGCTCTTCAGCAAATGGACAAGAAGTTAGCGGCGTAGGCTTGTGTTTTTGGGGTGTCTTTTTGTGGGCAAAGAAGGAGGGGGGAGGAAAGGGTGGGGTGGGGAGGAAAGGGTGGGGGAGATAAATATTTGCACCGGGGACAATCACAATTATGTTACGCTGCAGGTGCTCTCATTGAACTCAGCGAGAGAGCGTATCCCCCACAATGTTGAAGAGTCCCTTTAAAGGCAAATTTTCATCATGTTTGTGTTAAAGGGGTAAAAAAACAAAAAAACAACAACATGGAGCTAATTGAGCTTCTCAGCATGTAACAAAAGCTATCTGAAATTATTTTTAAGAAAAAACCTTCCTCTTCCGTTTTGTCGTCGTTGCTCTTTATCCCAAAATGAATGCCACAAAAAATGACATCAGGCACATCTACAGCGACGGCTTCACGCGGCCCGTGTTTGATGTGTTTGAGCTCACTGGAGATACAGTCTTTACAGAGAGCGAAACGCCGGATGAAGACGGGACCGCCTTCAAGATTCGGCACGTCCGCCGCCACCCCCGAGTTCCTTCCCGACGGGGG
The DNA here is from genome assembly GCF_022577435.1 of Embiotoca jacksoni. NCBI lineage: Eukaryota > Metazoa > Chordata > Actinopteri > Embiotocidae > Embiotoca > Embiotoca jacksoni. The sequence goes on along the minus strand of NW_027185388.1, from coordinate 994,050 downwards.
CACCGGTTCGTCCTCGGCAGCATACATTATCTCCTCATTAGCATATAAAGAGCACTTCCTCCTCCACTCAGCCGTATGCTAATCTCTAATAGGATGAAATGGCCTGCTCTGGCCAATGGGAGCCGAGCGTTTATGGATCTATTAAAGGTTAGACAGCTGAATCGAGAGCGGACGCCGTTTAGGGCCTGCCAGCGACAGAAAGACCCCGAGAGGAGATGAGAAGAACCATTCAGGCCAGAAAAAAAATAAATAAAAAGAGTGTTTGCATGTTGCACCAACACAGAACCACCCAACAGCAGCCAGACAGCGTTACAACAAATCACAAATCACTGCAGGGCGAGAATAAAACTGCGAAAGCGGGATTACAGTACCGACTCATAGCTCGAGTCTGTAACACACCGCTGTACTCAATGTGTTTTGAAAGAGGTAAAATCCTCATAATCCGTATTGAGGCTCTGCTCTTCTTAGAAGGGAGTTAGGTGGAGATAAACGGTGAATATTAGGGGAAAAAAAAGAAAAGAAAAACAACTCTCTATGAAGGAAACAGAACCGGCTGCTTAAGACCGGTTAAAGCAGCGATCCAGACCAGACGGATCGATGGTCAGAGCTACGTGTCTCATATCCGGGCCGGCGTGTTCCGGCAGAGCGGTCAACACGGATTGCAAAAAAAAAAAAAAAAAAAAAAAAAAAAAAAGTAGTGTAGTGTCAGGAAGTGACCAACGGGTGGCAGTGGTGATCTTTAAGCACAGATATATCTGCATGTGCAATGTGTATGTGTGTGTGTGAGTCTCACTGGCCTCCTCTCAGCAGATGGCTCAATCATGACGGTTCTGATCTACGATCTCACCCCCCCCCCCCCCCCCCACTCGCTCCTCTACCTCTTTTCTTCCTTTCTCTCTAAACACCTCCCTGTCCTCCCTCCTCCTCCTCAAACTCCCTTCTTTCTCCACTCTTTCCTCGGTTCTCTCTCTCTCACTGCGGAGACGGGGGCCCTGAGTCATGTCCACACACACACACACACACACACACACACACACACACACACACACACACACACACACACACACACACACACACACACAACTGCAAAGGGGAACGGAAGAAAGATGGATTAGAAAAGGGAAGAGGAGAAGGAAGTGTCTCGGTGAATTAAAGATCTCGGCGGCGGCGGTGGAGGAGGAGGTGTGTGTGTGTGTGTGTGTGTGTGTGTGTGTGTGTGAGGCAGCTACCTGAAGACAACGATAACGTCGACATATTGACGCTCGAATAAAGACGCGCAGAAGAGGAAAAAAAGGCACAGGAGGGTGATGAGGAAAAGGCAGCGAATGAATTAGCGGCAGTATCAGTATTATTTCGGTGTTATTAGTACTTCGCTGAAGCGTTGCTAATATACAATGAATTGAATGTCACGCCAATAAAGCTCATTGAATGGAGGAGCAGGTATCCTCTTCAGAGTGAAAAAGCAAATTAAATTAACTGAAGGGAAGAGAAAAGGGAGCTGCGTCTGTGTGAGGAAGAAGAGGAGGAGGAGGATGGTGAGGAGTCGAGGGAGACAAAAACCAAGAGGAGGATTCGAGTGGCGGAGCTGGTTATATGTTTTTTTTTTTTTTTTGGGGGGGGGGGGGGGGGGTGAAGTCAGGAGGTGATGAGCCAAAAGAGGAGGAGGAGAAGGAGGAGGAGGAGGAGGAGTGGAAGGTGGGATGAAGGGGAGGAGAGAGGAGAGCAGGTACCCTGGCAACAGTTGCTGCGGCGAGGAGCAGATGGCGCTCAGAGGAGCGGTTATGGCCGCCGTGCCAGGTCACCCCTCCGCAAACACATACAGCTACGACCGTCTTCAACAGCTTCTTTACATCTCCCGTTCGCTCTGTCGTTCTGATAATGGAACAAAGAGCATCCACAGAGTCGGCTTTCTCCTTTAGCTCCGTCGATCCAACTCGCTCTGACCCCCCCCCCCCCCCACCACCACCACCACCACCAACACCACCACCACCACCACCAGACTCTTCATCCTCAGCCTTCCCAGACTAGTATATAAAATTGGATGTGGCTTCAGGCTCTGAAAAAAGGGAGGCCGATGGCGGAAGTGCAATACCACCGGGTGCCACTAGAGGTCGGCTCCATTTAATTAGTCTCATAAATATGTCAATAAAATGCACCACAAGTTATCTGTGTGTTTTTCTTAATAGTTTTGAGGCGGTCCATCAAAAAATAATTCCGTCACTTATTAGAAAATAAGCTTCAGTGGTTTTTTTTTGGGGGGGTGTCTGTTTGATTAACAGGCCCGTGGTGCGGTCAGGTTACAGCTATCGGTGGGCGGGACGTAGTATCGTCGGGTTTTTCCAATCGGATCGAGTCAGATCCGCATCAGCTCGTCCAAATACGGTCGCTAGCGCCTCCAAACCGCTCCGAACTGGCAAAGATGGCCAAAATCTGACCTCGAGGCTTCATAACGGCCGTTCGCAAACCGACGGGTGACGTCGCCGCTGGTCGCCGCTCGGGCCAGCCTCCGAACTCTCCTGCAGAAATTTGTCAAAGAGGCCGAAGAGACTCGATGCTCGGCTGAACTCTGTCCGAGTTTCAAGTTCCAACAGCGACCGTAAGTTAATACAGAGAGGAAGGAAAGGACGACATGAAAGGTGAATGTATTACAGGTCGGTACGGAGGATGTGTGTGTGTGTTTGTGTGTGTGTGTGTGTGTGTGTGTTTGTTTGTGTGTGTGTGTGTGTGTGTGTGCCAGCGTTATTGGGTTAGGAAGCATGGAGAGCCCAGGTGATTACATTACACGTGAAAGCGAGCGGAAATGTGAGTGTGTGTGTAAGTGAGAGCGAGCGAGCGAGAGAGAGAGAGAGAGAGAGACCGTCCGTGATTCACGCAGCAAGAAATATATGACGACTCCTATCGTCCATATGTGTGTGTGTGTGTGTGTGTGTGTGTGTGTGTGTTTGTGTGTGTGTGTTTAAAGATGTTTCTGCGTCGCAGTACGATCATCCACTCTACAGTTGAGATGAAATCCCATCTGTGACCACATGGCAGTGAGATTAAAGGCTGCACTTACTATGAAATAACACACACACACACACACACACACACACACACAAACATACACACACACACACACACACACAAACATACATACATACACACACACACACACGCACCGGAAAACCGAACACAGACGGACAGACTGCGACGATGCCTCACGGTTTTTTTTTGCGCATAAAGAAACACACACATCGACACACACACACACACACATCGACACACACACACACACACACACACACACACACACACACACGCACACACATCGACACACACACACACACACACACACACACACACGCACACACGCACGCACGCGCGGCTTATGAGAGCAGCGGCGGCGGCGGCTGGCAGCAGAGCGCTGTGTGTCTGTGTGCTCTCCAGAGTGGCTCACATCTGTCACCCACTTGTGTAAGAGAAAGGAGGAGGAGGGAAGAGGAGAGGAGGAGGAGGAGAGGAGTGGGGGGTGTAGTGTGAAGAGGAGACGCAGAGTGAGGGCTGGATGGATGAGGAGATGCTTCATTAGTTTCTCACACAGACTACAGCTGCAATCAGACCGAGACAGTGAACAGGAAGTGCATCTGCCCACTTTTTCCGGAGCGGCAACGACACAGACACACACACACACACACACACACACACACACACACACACACACACACAAAACGCTGCCGACTGTTTTTCTTCTTTCCGCGTCACAGTTGCGCGTCGAAGCCACGTCGCCGCGGCTGAAGGTCACAGATCGCACCTCCTGCAGCCGGAGCGCGTCGATGCCTGAACGTCCTTCAGCCGCACACGCTGGTTGACCTTCACCCTCCGACCTCTCCGCTGGTGCAAATCTTATTTTTATATATATTTTTTGAAACGCAGTAATAAAATGACTGATTTCCAAGAGCTCCTGTCTGAATGTGTTGAGATGGAGATGTTGGGTTGAATCGAAGAATTTGGTGCTTTTTCAAAATCGATGAAGACGACCAAGATGTACGTTCACATATAAAGCATACATACTTCTACATTTTATACTTTTGTAATAGGTTTTAATTAAATATTTGACTCTTTCTCTCCACGTCCGCCCTCGAGGAGGATATCCAGTTTCCACTCCTCACTCCCAAAAACATTTGCGCGTTTTATGCAGCGGTGCCCCGACCTTAAAGAAATATGATATTAAGAGTCACAAACTATTTTTAGCATCAACCTTGAAAGTCCAGGCGACACCAGAAAGTCGGACGAAAACATTTACCGGATCTCCTTTTGCAGCGGATTTAATGTGCGTGTCAAAAAAAAAAAATCAACCTGATCCTCACTTGTGAATTGTTTTTGTTCATAGTTTTTAGTTAAATAAATAACTGATTGCTAAATTGTTAGCCTCTGTGGCTTCTAGACGCCGGTCCGCGTTGCCGTTGCCTAGCAACCGGTCCCCCGCGTTTACAACACCCCACGCCACCGGTCCTATTTAGTATGCCAGAAAAAAAGATCGAGCACGTCCCGGTAGATAGTATGTGAAATGTAAGTGCGCCAAAAAGCACCAGGATGTCCGACTACGTCCGGTCGTATTTTACGTCACGTCAACCGAGCAGCTGATGGTGGCGCTGAGTCTCCGCCCACAAAAGGACGGAGGAGAAGAGATGATGAAAGGAAGCGCACTCGTTCCAAATCGCATCTTTTTTACTTTTTTTTTTTTTTTTACCAAGAAGGTCAAAGTTCAAGACGCATTTTTATGATGAAGCAGAACGTCCTAATTGTATAAATACTACATGCAACAGTGAATACTTTTGAAGGGAAGCCTCAGTGGGTAGAAAAAGAGCTAAGTATGCAATTTTGAACGCAGGAGTTGGTTTCTTTTACAACTTAAGCATACGGTGCACACGTCAGCATTTTAAAGCTCCGCTCTGTCACGCACAATATAATCACGTCACAAAAGATCTCGCGTTTCAGTTTTTGAAGACGAGATGTGTTCGTCGTCTGCAGCTGGAAAATGTTTCATTAAACAGGTCAAAGACGCCACCTGGTAGGAAAAGAAACAACCTCCCGGAGACGGTACGGTTTGATGCGAAGATGTGAAGTTCGGCGCTAAAAGTCGTCGCTTGATACGTAAAGTATCTGCCGAGGAACAAACATGTGGCGTATTAAGAGCTCATGGTTAAAACATCAGGACGCCGCGTGTTGCGCAACACCTGCTGACTGATTTATGAAGTCACACGCAGATACAGAAACACACCCGACGTGCTCACCCCGAGCAGATGGTGGAGCCAGACCTCACGGCATTAAAGCATCCCCACAGAGGTAAAGGTAAGGAAGACATCACCGTGACACACACACACACACACACACACACACACACACACACACACACTCGGATGGCTATCTTTGTGAGGATATACAGAGACATAAGGCATTTCCTGGCCCCTTAACCCTACTTTAAAGGTCCTTCCACACACGCACACACACAGTGATGAATAAACGACACAAAAATATGAAATACTCACATGAAAGCTGTTCATACCAACAGCGAAAGTGAATTTGCGACTGTCGTTCAAAGGTTTTTCAAAAAAGTTCAAATAAGAGTCACGTCGGCTCATTCTTCAGAAAAAAAAAATTGATGGATTGTATTAAGGTGTTAAAATATACCACTGTAGGAGGAAAAGCTTCAGTTCTGTTGTAAACACACGCTCTTTTTTTTTTTCTTTCCTTCTTTAAAAGTGACAGAGATGCTATAAGGTGACGTATCGCGGTGCACATCTGTCGGTCCTGATGCAGCAGCTGGAAAGACAGGGAGGCAGCTGATCTGAGAGGGGAGGAGTTTAAGTTTGGGTTCAGATCTGATTATGCAGGTGAGACGACCAACTAAAAATCCTTTTTGCATGTGAGCTTCAAGTGCAGAGACTGAATAAATATTCTCCACAGTGGAAACTCGGGATGTCGCAATACCTGAAATGCATCACGGGATCGGTTGAAGCCTTTTTAATTGTGCTGCGAAAACCTCTTTCAAAAAAAAATGAAACGCTTATTCTATTCACATTCTGTGTGAAAATACTCACGACAAAAAAACAAGAGTTAAAAAAAAAAGAAATATTGATGTACCAATTAATTTAGGCCTTCAGAGTTGCCACTCTACACCAAAACTGCTTGGATTAAATGCTTGGACAAGTAGGGGGAGTCATTGAGACATAACAGAGTCTCAACCGTCACTACCAAATGCCTAAAATATATATATATATATATATATATATAATATAAAATAACATAAACCTAACTTAAACCTGAACCCTAAACCCAAATCTTAACCCTTAAACAACCCCTTTAAAGGAGAAAATGTCAGACTCACTTTGTCAAAATGTCCTCAATCCGATGGTTGAAAACCTCAAAGTGGTCCTCAAAAGGATGGTTATACAAGTACACACACACACCCACACCCACACCCACACACACACACACACAAACAGTAACGAGAGGTCTAAGTTTGATTCTTAAACACAAGTTTTTCACTTAACAACACATCCACCCACCTGCCCTAACCCCGCCCCCCTCCCCCTTACACACACACACACACACACACACACACACACACACACACACACACACACACACACACACACACACTTACTCAGCTTCTCCCAGAGGAGGGTTATATTTAAACTGCTGGAGAGGAGTCTTGCTCCCCACAGAGGTCTGTTTAATCTCTAACATCTCGCTGCTCTAAACCCTAACTGGCCTATTTCTGAATCCACACAATCTCACACACATAATTTAAGGGGGCAACGTGAAAGCGAGATACGCTCGATCCCCTCAACTCCCCCTTTTTTTACGTATGTGTGTTTTGTGTGTGTGTGTGTGTGTGAAATTCCCTCTCGCCGACTCCAAAACAACAACGCCGGGTTAACAAGGTTTTTTTTTTTTTTTTTTTTTTTTCCTTCTCGGGATCATCCGTTTAACCATAACTGAACCGACATGATGCCGTGCGGCGACGCTGTGAAATGCATGTCGGCGTGCGGGAGAGGATCAGTTAGAGTAAATGAATCCCTGCGGCGCGGAGGCTCGTCCGGGAGCGCCGCGGTAAACCGAGGGGATTTCGCGTGCCGACACCGAGTGCCACCCACGGACGGCCGGCGAGCCCCGCGATGCCACTTCACGCTCGTTTGCAATCACGGACGGTGAAATTCTTTAAACTGCGATTTACACAACAACAAAAAAAACAAACGGTGTGTTGATTTGTTTTACTTTTACAGTTAAAGATGAAACGCGTTATAAGCAACACTTTTACTTTGACACGTCCTTGAAGGATTTATTTGCAGGTTTGACTGACAGGTGTCTCGGTTTCGTCGGTTTCTACGTTCGGACTTGAACCGAGCAACGACTTCAGAAATTGCAGGTTATTTTACTGACGCTACGGTACGTCCACGTTTTACAGACACACACTTTATGGATCGTAAATGTCGGTCTGTCGGGTTTTTTGCCGGGCCTGTCAATCAAACTAGACACGACCCCAACCATACCTGTCTTTGAGGCCTAATATCTAATCAATGATCAACATATTTTCAGGAGGACCTGCAGAACCCTGATCATAAGGAGTGAATTTATCAAATGACACCATAATGACTGGTGGAAAAAAAAAAGGTTGACTTTGTGTTTCATGAGAGAAGTTGACGCTCTTTTAATGGGAGTCTATTGGAGCCAGAAGGTTTTTTTTTAAAAGCCAGCCTAGTGGCCATCGGTGGTATTGCACTTTAAAGCACTTTTTGCATTGCCGTCATTTTTCCAAACCCGGACGATTACGTCCATTTTTATAAACCGTCTACGACTGAAAACAACTCGGCTATAAGAAGGCGACACGAGGACCAAATTTGTGGCTTTTGCGAGAATAAGTTTGTGAGTTCTGTTAAAAGGATGAATCAGTGACTTTAACGCCATCATCAGGTCGTGATTTCAGCCACGTGCACGAACTGACCTCCACATTCCCTTCAGCTTCAGCTCTCGGCGAACATACAAAAACAAACATTATACCTGGTAAACATTGAGCACGTTGACGTTGAAGGATATTTAGGCTGGATACTATTATAATCTATCTTCTGTCTGTGATCAGTTCATTAACATTTAAACGAAAATTATGGCATCGGTAGTCACCGTGTCGTAACCCGTGTGCTGCCCTCCATCTTGTATTCTTAGTTTGTTTTCCAACACGATTTTATACACAGGCTGCAACCACCAATTTTATTTATTACTCATTACTCTGCTGGTTTCGAGTAATTGTTTACTGTCAGAAAACAGTAAAAGCCAAGAACAAGTTTTGTTTTTTTCCGACCAACAAGATTACACGTTCGTAATGACAAAAAAAAAACCCATCTGAGAAGCTGTTTTACAAGCAGCGTCTTGGGGGATTTCTGCTTAAATAAATTAGCGAAATGCTTAATTGATATGTCGTATTTATTAATTTTCTGTTAATTATCTCATCAACGTTTGGTGGATCTTCTAAAAAGCATTTCATGAGCTGATCTGAGGAAGCCGCTTCGCCTTTTTATATCCACACGCGCGTTGCCGCCGTTATCGCCGCCCCGGTGTGCCTTCGCCATACGGTAGATAAACGGTCACGGGCGGCAGAATATGACGAGCAGCAGAGAGGACAGACGACGGGCGTAAATCATGTTCACGACGACGACGGAGGAGGAGGAGGAAGGAGGAGGAAGACGAGGAGGGAGGAAGGGAGGGAGGGAGGGAGGGAGAAGGGATGAGATCATTGGCGGCCGGGGAGTGATCGAGGCGAGCAGACGAGAGAGTACCACCCTGAGAGGGACCAGGTGCTACAGTAAATCACCCTTGGAAACGGTCGCCATGGAGACCTTAAAGACACAACGGGCAGGTGCTCGGCTGTGTCTGACGCTCTCCCCGTGTGTGTGTGTGTGTGTGTGTGTGTGTGTGTGTGTCTGTTATGAGAGAGACCGATGTGTTCCTGCGTAATCTAATCATGGCGGCTGCAAATGGTCCGTCTGAGTGACACGTTTGAGCCGCAGCAGGTGGACTGCTCTTTCTCGCTGCCGCCTCTTTTTTTTTTTTTTTTTTTTTGAAAACACGACACGCTTTTTATCGCTGCTCTTGGAAATCAAAACGCTGTGGCGAGCGCGGGCGTCTGTCTGTGTGTGTGTGTGTGTGTGTGTGTGTGTGTGTGTGTGTGTGTGCGCGCGTACGTCAGGTTATCGCATCGCCTCGGCGACGACCGGGTCTCCTCCCAGAGAGAATTCCCAACTAGAGGCTCTGAATTATTCACGGCTGCCATCAGTGCTATTACACGGCTGTTAACGAAAGGTGAAGATACGTTTCCACGCATCCGTCCATGCTCCCATCTCTGTTGTTTACCTCCCTCTCCTCTCTTCCCCTCCCTCCCTCCTTCCCTCCCCTCCCTCTCTCCTCCTCTGTATGACAGTAAACTGCCTTTTCATCCGTCCAGCCACCCTCCATCTCTCTGAACAGCCTCCTCTTCAATTTCCTCCTTTTTGCTGTCGCTCTCTCTCTCAATCTCTTCTTCATCTGATTGCTTTCCCTCTGTTCTTCCACTCCCCCCCCTCCTCCCTCCCTCCTCTCCTCCCTCCCTCCACACGCCGCCCTCCCTCCATCCTCCCTTCAGCTCCATCCATCTTCCCCTCATTCCTTCCTTCCTTTCCCTCTTTGTTCACCCGCCTCATTCTCTCGGCAACTCTCCTCCTATTTTTTTTTTTTTTTTTTTTTTGTCCCCCCCTCCTCTCTCCTGCTTTCATTTGTTTTTCTACCCGTTTCACATTTGTTTTTCCTCATCCACCCTCATCCATCTTTATTCCCGCTGTTGCTCATTTAACATCTCCCCCCTCCCCTCCCTCCCACCCCCACTGCCTCAGCGGTGATCATTCGGCTCCTTCGTCTCCTCCTCTCCCTCTCACACCATTTACCATTTTTCACTCTCGTCTCCTATTTTCTTTGACTCCATCTTTACCGAGCGGTCCGCGTAACCTCCACCTCTCTTTGTCTCTCCCTCCGTCTCTCCTCTCTAAATCTATCTCTGCCTCATGTCATGGCCCCCTCATTATGCCCTCTCCCTCCCTCCCTCCCTCCCTCCCTCCCTCCAGAGAAGCCATTAGGTGCTGCTGTACGGCTATCACTCTTTCTGCTCTCTCCTTCTCTTTTCACTCTCCGCTGTAGTCTCAGGGCGATAGGTTCCCGCTTCCCTTCCCTCTGTCATCCCTCCTCAGTCTCTCCATCTCTCTGCTCTTCCTGTGTTTCTTTAGGCGCTCGTTTCTCCCCTCCCTCCCTCCCTCCTCCTCCTGCCGACTTCACATCTCCCGACTCCCTCCTGCTTCCATCCTCCTCGCCTCATCCCTCCATCTTGATTCCTCCACCCCTCCGACTTACCCCTCCACCTTTCCTCCTATCCGACCGTATTCCAGCGAGATAGTCGTCTGTAGCTGTAGGCTTATATATATATATATATATATATATATATATATATATATATATATATATATATTCTATACTGTATAAATATTCTATAGTGTTTCAGTCTCTGTCAGGGCTGCTACACATAAATTTGCACTCAATCATACGATCGATTCGTACCTTTAACACGTATCTCCGTTTTTCAGAAGCAGCTGTTTACCGTCATCACAAGACACCAGAAGTGAATCAGGGCTGCGACGAACTTTCACTACGGATTAATGTGCTGATAAGTGTTTTGTCTATAAAATATAATTACGATTTCCTTCAAATTTAGCCAACAAACGGTCTAAAACCCTTAAAATCTTGCATTCAAAGCTTCCTTGAGGAGTTTTTGACCACCAGTAGCGCTATAGAGCAGGTTTTTTTTTTTTGTAAGTATTTTCGCTTTTATCGTTCATGAGCATCAGTGCTTTGGGATAAAAAAATTCATGCCGCCGTTTTCACGCTGTCCGCCGAAATAAAGAAACATAAACGAAATACCTGATTGTGAAGAAGAAGCTAGTAAACATGGATGTAAACAATGCAGGATTTTTAGACAAAAATCAGCTTGGCACATGTTTTGTGACAAAGAGAATCTATTGAATACGTTTGTATGACATCAATGACGTCAACAAGAGGGAAAAGTGTTGTTTGTTTGAAACTAGCGGTGCGTATCTTAAAAAAAAATGTCAACGCGACGAACTCGTCAATCAATCATCTCGTCGAGGGCTTCACTAGCCGTCGTGTCCATTATCAACCAATCTGCCCGTTTTTACCTGGAAGAAATTACTTTGAACAATTACCAGAATACGTTTCAGCAGCTTTTCCTCAAAACTTCCTTCATAGATATTCTGTTGATAAAAATCATAGCTATCCTCAGCCTTTAGGAGTATATCTGCTTTTCCTCGCTCTGAGGAGGCGACGCGATGATGAACAAAAAAAAAAAGCCTACTTTTCTTATTCACTTGTTGCATTAGGAAGCAAACACTGAAGAAACCAGTCTGAGCACGCTCACCGGACGCTGTCTGCCGGAGCACCACCTATCCCTGCCTCCATTTGTTTTACACATTTAGCCGCCTCTCCACGCGCCGCACCTTCTCCTATCTCCATCGCCCCCCGACTCTGCCCATCTTTGTATGCTATTAATCTCCTCCTCCTCCTCCTCCTCCTCTAACTTCCTCTGCCTTACCTCTCCCTCACAAAAAAATAAAATAAAATGCAGGGTGGAGGCGGGGAGAGGAAGGGGGGGGAGGAGTGTAGGGGGGGAGAGAGACAAGAGAATGACCATTATCTAAGCCGACATCTCCAATAATTCCACAGCAGCCCTATTATCCACAATAGAGCCGAAATGGCCTTCAGTAATATGATGAAATCTGCCGTAAAAAAGTAGAAATGGGACTAAAAGCGTCGGAGTGTAGAAAAACCTCCATTCCTCAGCTGCTTTATCACATTATTGCATTCTGCTCATACCCCCCCCCCCCCCCTGCCTCCCCCCCCCCCACCTCCCTCCATCTCTCCCACATTCGCTGCATTACTGTGTCTTTCTTGAAATTGTCTTCTATTTCCCTGTTTGTCCCCCCCGCCCCTCTGCTTGATTTGGTGATCGACCCCCCCCACTCCCCCCCCCACCTCTATATAACGCGACTCTCGACGAGCGAGCGTGTGTCGATCCGTCGACAGATAACACACACACACACACACACACACACACACACACACACAAACCAGTACGTAGGAAATGGAAATTCCATTAAACTAAGTGTCGGACGCTTCCTAATGCAGCTTAATCCGACCGGCGCGCACGCCTCGTGCGGACGGACGGACGGACGTGTGACGGTGCGTTCACTCCAACAATCAGCAGCGTGCCACAAATAGGTGCAGGAAAAACCATTTGCAGTCATTGCTAACAGCTGCTGCTGCTGCTGGTGTGTGTGTGTGTGTGTGTGTGTGTGGAGGGGGGGGGGGGTGAGTTTTAAAAAAAAGAGGAAGAGAAAGAGCACCAGTCCAATCTCTACCCTCCTCCACTGCCTTGTCCCAGGGGAGGTGGAGAGGTGATGTATGGACCCCCGCTCCTGATCGCTCGACTCAGCAGAACAGATGGACGTAGAGAGAGAGAGAGAGAGAGAGAGAGAGAGAGAGAGGTGTACTGTAGTAGACCGAACAAAAGGCCTGTGTGTGTGTGTGTGTGTGTGTGTGTGTGTGTGTGTGTGTGTGTGTGTGTGTCCAAAGGTGTGCGAATGTAAGCGCTAATACACTGTTTGAATTCTCTTGTGAACAGCAGCAGGATGTTGGTTGTTGGCTGGTTGTTTTCCGTCGTCTGCCACCAAAGCGCTGAAATCAACGGCAAATTACTTGCTGGCATCATATTGTACACGTATCGTAGTTTACAGGTCTGAAAAGCGATGCCAACATGTGAAGTGACTTAAGGCGCAATACCACTGACGGGCCACTAGGGGGCCGGTTCCCGAGACTCCAATAGACCTCCATTCAAAAAGCTTTGACTTCTCTACGGAAATACAAAGTCTGTAAAATATTTTCCACGAGTCATGATGGTGTCAATGGCTGAATTCCGTCTTTGTGATCAGTGTTCTGGTTCTTCTTCTAAAAAAAAAAAAGACTTCTAGACGTGAGAAGAACTGAGGTCATGTGACACAGAAACGAAGGTCGTAGAAATCCTTGAAGGCGATAGGATTGGTGAGCGCAAGTCGCAAACTTTCACCCGGGAGTCCGAGAGGTGGTGAAGTGATTTTTATTTTATATTTCTAACCCTGACAACGTTGGTTTCCACATGAGTTTTGTTTTCCTGAAACACGCGACACTGATACGCTTCCCTCTAGTGGACGGGTGTGTGTATTACACTTCGCCATGATACCGGGTTGAAATACTCCCGTAATTGATTGAATATCAGGGCTTAAAACAGTAGCTATGTTGGGGGGGGGGGGGGGGGGGGAGGTGCAGTCAACGTTTCCAGTGTAGGTGAGCGGGGCTTAGTGTCAGGTCCGCCCCTCACTACTTCCCTAGTTCGTTCAAATATGGTCACTTTTAACTCCAAAATACTAAGATGGTGACGGAAAGAAAAAACGCCAGACTGGAGGCTTAAAAAAATACGTTCACAAACAAATGGATGAAGTCTCAATGGTTTTGCAAAGACTTATTTCAACATCATTGAAATAACTGTAAAGCCAACTTTAACCCAATATGCAAAAAATTATCATAAAACAAATAAAAAAAAAAAAGAAGAAAGAATATGAATCTGAATGGGACCCAAGGAGAGTTAGAAACAAGGATCATTTTCCACAAAAAAAAAAATTCTCGACGACAATGACGCACCATGTCCTCGGCAAGTCTGTCTGACTATCTAACAAATGATTTAAAATGCTAATTTTCCTTGTGGTTGTGCTCAAGAACGCCACTTTCTATTTGAAGGAACTGTATGAGAGAGAATTGATATGTCCAAATACTTTGGCTATGTCATGAAAAACCAACGATTTCCAAGGGACGTGTTAATTAAACGGTTTGTTGCCTATTACAAAGCACAAAGCCGACTCACTCATCAGAGCATCCATCTGTTCATTTAAACATGTTACGTCTTTGTACCTGCGTCAATAACGGCGGACCCTCGTTGTGAACTGTGCGACACGCCGTCAAGCTTCTTTTTTTTTTTTTAGCGAGGCTGCTAAGCGAAGCAAAAAAAAAACAACAAAAAAAAACCCTCGCTGCTCTTCCCCCACAGAGAGGAAAAAAAAAAAAAATAGAAAACACGAGCCGTGAAGCGACAATTACCTCGGCTGTGACCGGAGACCTTTCCTCCTCCCACCGCCTTATCGTTTTCTACAAAACAAGAGCAATCGAGGAGCGGTTAAGAGGGGAAGGGAGAGAGCCGAGTGGAGGGTGGGTGGAGGAATGACACGGGGAGGGATGGAGGGAGAGCTGTTGATAAAGGAAGAGGAGCGAACAGCCACCCGGAGGAGATGATGAAGAGGGAGGGAGGTATAGGAGGGAAATCGTTCTTGAAGGAGTGGACTGTCGGCCAACCTAGAGGGAGAAATAGATGTGTAAACAAACAAACAGTGGCTATAGGGATAAACAAGAGTGAGAGAGGAGGGGGGAGGAGGTGGGGGGGAGGAGGCGGGGGGGGGGAGAGTGAGAAAACAAGCTCGACCGTGTGTTTAAGTCAACAGCGGCAAGAGAAACCTCAATAGAGAGAGAGAGAGAGAGAAAATAAGGTGTGGGCGGGAAAACACTCCACGGGGAGAGAGGAGACAGATGTAGCACGGCAAGAGACGGAGAAAGAGACGGAGACAGAGACGGAGACAGAGACGGAGACAGAGACGGAGAGACGTGGAGAAACACGGACGAGTGATAGAAAGGACAAAGTAGAGTGTTTAAGGGAGCGATATAAAGCGGCGCGGAAACTTCCTGTAGCTCGGTGTTTGATTGTTGACAGGAAGAAAGACTATAATGCGAGACGGGTGGGAGAAGGGACGTGGTGGGGGCGACAGCGGGGTGGTGGTGGGTGGTGGTGGGGGGAGGGTGGAGAATTAAAACGACAAGAAGAAAAACTAATTATTCTGTGATTCCGCTAATTAGGCTCCGGCTTTACTGACAAGCTCTGCGAGGCACCAGGCGTTTACCGAAAGGATTGGTGCTGTATCCTGACGGGCCGGGTGGGAGGAGACGGGAGGGAGGGGAGGAGGAGATGGAGGGGAAGGATAAGACGGGAGGCGGGTGGGGCGGGGAGAGGAGTGACAGATGAACGGTGACGGACAGAGGGGAGAATAGAGAAGAAGAAGGAGGCGGCGGCGATGTGGGGTCGGAAGCGATCTGAAAACGCTCCGTCAAGAGAGGAAAAAAAAAAGAAGAAAAAAAGAGGAGCTGAAACTCCCGGCGGACAAAACCGGTGACGTCTGTTTACTCGAGCAGCTTTTAACATAAACTAACGATTTAAAAAGCCTCGTTTAGACTCAAATTCTACTCAAACGCCGGCGCGTCGACGAGGGGAAGTCGTCTACCAACACGGACCGTCGGCTAAAAGCCGCGACGCGGAAAAGAGCCGAAGCTCTCTTGATATTAAACGATGAAGTTGATAATTCATCAGAAAATGGCGTTTATTGCAACCCGATATCACACCGAGGCTCGTGACGGTCCGTGAGACGATACCGTGACGATAACGTGACAGCGTCACGTTCTGCCTCGCCGAGGCGTGAAAACTACACGCGTGTAGTTTAAAAAAAAAAAAAAAAAAGCTACTTGGTTAGGTTTAAAAAAAAGGTCATCGTTTGGGTTAAATTTGGTAATTTTACATTAATAATGTTACGTACTTAAATGTTAAGAAAGTTAAAAAAAATCCACGTCGACTTTTGCGTGAACACCAGACTTCGTCACGTGACCTCCCTCTTCAACCCGGGTCGTACGTACGAGGCAGAACGTGACACTGACACGCTGCCCTCTAGTGGACTGACGGGCGTATTACACGCTGTGGCGTGATACCTGGCTAAACGGTGACAAGCCACGCCTCCCTTAGTTACCGTTGCTATGCTTTTCAGGCTGTCTTTTCTGACATGACACGTATGATAATGATGTCGGCCGCAACATAGTCGGACTACTTCGGCTGTTATGCTAAATAATGTACCCGACTTATCCGGGGCGTGCCAACAGTTTTGCGTTTGTAACTTTGCAAGAAGAAAAGAAAAAAAATATAAAATCACTCTTAACGACATTCCTGCACACTCGAGTCAACAAGTGGAGAAACCGGAAGCTCGATCAGACCTACGCGTTACGATTGCTAAAAATAAAAACTATGACAAGACAGTCGCTATTCATGAATTCCTCTAAAATCCACACAGTTTTTCAGGATATTTGAAGGGTCTAAATGTCTGTACAGAACTGACCTGATGTTAATACGGAGGACGTTTTTTTTGTTGTTTTGTTTCCAGGGAAAAGGTTTTCAGAGAAGAAGAATACCCTGAAAATACGGTGATCCCAAATTCCTGATATTTAATCGCAGAGGGTATTGAAGTCTGTCTCTGCACAACGATCATATTTGTTTGCTGTCAGCTACATATAACATTCATGTGGCTTTGTGTGTGTGTGTGTGTGTGTGTGTGTGTGTGTGTGTGTGTGTGTGTGTGTGTGTGTGTGTGTGTGTGTGTGTGTGTGTGTGTGTGTGTTTGTTTCAGCCTACGCCGAGAGGTTCATTTGTAGTTTTTTTTTTTTACTCCGGCAGCGAGTTTCGCCACGTGCCGGGAACGTGGCGCTCGACGCAGCATTAGTTTCACTGATCACGCACACACACACACACACACACACACACACACACACACACACACACTCACACTCACACACACACACACACACACACACACACACACACACACGCCGCGGCTAATAGTTACCGGTAGATCCGAGCACGAGTGAAGGGGGCGAAATGAAAGAGAGGGGTTAAGTCTCTGAGTATGGAGGGATTTAGACCTCAAACAGTTGGAGGAGAAAAGAGGGAGGGTGGGGGGGGGGAGGGGGGAGAGGAAGAAGGGGGAGGAGGGTTATGAGGGGGGGGGGGGGGGAGTAAAAGGAGTGCAATGAATGACTCAGTGAGCGTGTAAGTGTTTAACTGTGCCGTACTGGTGTTAGCGAGCGATAGGGGGGAAATCTGCAGGGAGCTATACGGTGAAGGCAGCGGCAGTAACGTCCCTCCGTCTCTTCATTTCTGTCTCTCGCTGTCTTTCTGCTTTTTCTTCTCCCGCTTCTCGTCGAGCCTCGGGAGAGACGAACGCGCCGTGGAAACAAAAAACCAACAAAAAAAAACACAAAAAAAACAAACAAAACAAAAACGGGAAGAAGGGGATGTATCCTCCGCGTCTCATTCTCATCTTCTTTACTTTCTACCATTTTTTTTTTGCGTTTCCAACCCGACGGCGCAAAAAAAAAACGCTGCTTCTTTAAAACAGATGAGATATCGCAGATTATTGACCGCGGCGTATTGATATGTTCCACATTTCTTTTGTGTGTGCATGTGTGTCCTGGGAGACTAATGTTTTGCCTCCAGTTTCTGCTGCAGAGAAATCAATGACAACACAAGCCTTCTACCGAAGAAATCCAATGCCGGGTTTGCTTCGTGTGTCGGTGCCGAATTTTGCACGTTTTTTTTGTTTTTTTGTTTGTTTTTACGAAGCGGATGTTTCCGCCGTCCTCCTCGCCCCGCTGCAACGCCGGAGGATAAAAAAAAAAAATACCTGTCCGCTAAATCCTCAGCAGCGACTTTTTTTTTTCCCCCCCGAAAAGCCGGAGGATTGTTGATCAGCGCCGGCTAATGTCGGCCCAAGGTGGGCTAACACGTCGGCTCCTCTCACGGACCGGCGAGAGGCCCCATTTGTGCCGGTGGCTGCTGGGATTGATCGGGTGGGGGGGGGTGAGAGCGGCATATCGTAGCGTCGTTAGCCTTGCTCATTGACCATATGGAGATCAATACTCGGAGCGGCCCGAGGACAGTCAGAAACGCACACACACACACACACACACACACACACACACACACACAGAAACATGCCGCCGCACTCACGTCCACAGGCAGCCTGTGGTCTAAATACTGTTAATGATTTGACCATTAGGAATGAGGCATGAATCAGTGGTAATGGCTGCAGGAGAGTGGCCCGTATTGATAGATTGTAACACGTGTTTAAAGCCCCGACGCACACAAACACACACTCGACAGCGCACGGAGACAAATACGATCAAGAGTTCGTGCATGTAGAAAAGCCAGAACATCTCCAGAACATCGCGGTGCACGTGAAGCTGTTCGTAGTTTGTTTTGATCCGCTTCCGTTTGCCCCCGTTAAAGTTACTGCGTCGACACAAAGTCGTCACTTCCTGTTTCTGCTTCAAAATCAAAAGCCCGGACGTGTCAGCGGACGGAAACCTTTCCATTCCTCAACGAGGCTTTTTTTTTTTTTTTTTTCTCCCGTTGTGATTGATATCGAAACAAACACACCCAAAATCCAGAAGAACCGCTGATATCAGCATTATTATGTCGTTGAAATATACAATACCGACCGTTGTATGTAAATTTGCCCCCGTACGAAGAGCTGTTACACAACCTTGACTTAACGTCGTCATGGAGGAAAAAGACGCAGGGCGACGGATTTGTCCTTAAAATTTGACAAGTTATGACAAATATCTCGGTGTCACAACCCTTCCACATTTCACGAAAGTTCACACGCAGACTTCCTGTCGCAAAGTCAGTTGAGCTGCGTTCAACTTTACCACCGGACGACCCCGCGTCCTTTCCCAAAATCGTCTCCGCTGTGTCTGCGCAGCGTCGTCATGGAAATAAAGACGAGGGGCTGAAGTTTCACGCACTGTTTGATGTCAGAGTGAACTGAGCCTCGTTGGGAATGATTTTTTACTGCCCGTAGCAGAAGCTTTACTGGGTATCACCTGGTCAGGTACTTAAACTCCACAAGTCCTTTGGAAGTGCAAATATCCGATGCTTTATATGGAGAGATATCAAATACATAACTGTAATCGAATTATCTCACTTCATAAACTTGTTTTTATGTTAAAAATGTGGCTCAGGTGTCGGGATTCAAAGGAAATGTTGTGAATGTGCCAGAAATCTGTCCGTGCTTGAATATATGCTGCAGATTATTTAAAGGAGTAGTTCCAACATTTTTGTTCGATACTTTCTCGTCTAAAAAAAAAAAAAAAGTGCGAGACGTGCGAGCCGGCGACTACGACAACACGGCAAGGTCGGTGTCTTGAGTATCAGGAGTTGACGGCGACAGCGTTTAAGGGGCTTCGTATTCCCAGGTGAGTTTCGAAACACACCGCCGGTTATTTCAGTCTCATCTGCATGGAGGGAGAAAAAAGGAGGAGCGGGAGGGGAGGAGAAGGAAGAACGGAAACTAAAGCTCTAAATTTAGCCCGATGCGACATTCCAGAGAATAATAATACTGTTTCCTCCTCCTCCTACTGCTGGAGGAAGAGGAGGAGGAGGAAGACGGTGAGGGATCAGGAGTGAGGAAACAAGAGAGAGGATGATGGTCCCGTGCATTTTTACAGGCCCCTAAAACACAACGTAGTAAACATGAAGACAATAAGCAGGCTTTGAAAATTTATCTCCGGCTTAAAAGGAAGCGGCGCCACCGTGCGGAAAGTTTCCACTCGCTGGTGAACGTGGAAGTTTTCAGAGCCCGAGTGTTTCAGGGAAACTATCGTGTGATTCGCTGCTTGTCCTCATATCCCTGACCTTCTGGGGAGGGAGGGTGGGGAGGAGGAGAGGAGAGGAGAGGAGAGGAGAGGAAGAGGAGAGGAGAGGAGAGGAGAGGAGAGGAGAGGAGAGGAGAGGAGAGGAGAGGAGAGGAGAGGAGAGGAGAGGAGATGAGAGGAGAGGAGAGGAGGAATGTTGAGAGAGAGTTATTGGAAGTAAAGAGGGGGAAGGAAAGATGGGAGGAAGCAGAGGATGAGGAGGAAAAACATGCCCCAACATGAGTAGTGTTGCTGCTTTGTGCATGAGTATATATATATATATATATATATATATAAAGTGTTACACATGACCTTCATTTGTCGCTGTTTTTTCAGCGACTAAGTTTGTGTACGTCTCTTCGTAAATGAGCGCGCACACACACACACACACACACACACACACACACACACACACACACACACACACAGAAGAAGAAACACAGCTCTCAAAGTTTGCAGAGAGACCGAAAAAAAAAAAAACCCGAGGAACGTTCTCATCAAATATTCACTTAAAAACTGCGTCCACTCCAAGAAATGAAACGCAGGCGCTGACTTCACACAAACGCACTCATGTTTTAAAGGATCATTCCAGTTAATTACGACTTGGGTCTCATTTGTGCAGATTTGCTCGGTTTTTTTCTTTCCCTTGTGATAACGCCGTAATCGAGGGACAAAGTCCAAGAGGACGAGATAAAAAAAAAAAAAAAAAAAGAGCCTTCAGACGGGAGATAAAGACGACGACAGATCATCTGGTCTGGAAGCAAAACTGAAAGTAAGTGCAGCGAATCAGCAACAACCCTCATTGGACAAGAAAAACCGTGAGAGCACACAACGAGGACAAGGTCAAACTATGGAGAGTTGTTTTTTAATTGCAAACCTCCAGTTGAAATAGTAATTTTTGATTTGCCTTCGTGTGATGTGTTTGGCTAACCTTGGGGTTTGTTTAAAGGTCCCATGTTGAGTAAACAAAATCCCTTTTTTAATTTTTTTTTTTTAATTTATAAAGCCGGTCTAGACGCCGTATAAATACTGGTAATGTGTCAAAATGAACAAAGCTCGCGTTGCAGCAACTGTACAGTTTTGACTCCAGTAAGTTTGTGATGTCACAAACTCCTGCTCTTGTCACATGTCTGCCCTCAGCACGGCCGGCCGGCCGTCCGTCCAAGAAAACACTGAGAGGTCGTACCGAGGAAAACCTGCGGTTTGGGCCTGTGAGTGTCCCACTCGGAAAAGAAGCAGCCAATCAGAAGAGAAGGTCATGGAGTTCAACGTGTGTCTTAAAGACACAAAACTGCCTTTTTCTTGGTCGACCTCCAGAAAGAAACAGAAGACAGGAGATGCAAAACATCTTATGGACACGAAGGATGCAAATACGACGCTGGAAAAGTGAAACGTACGGGACCTTTAAAGGAGTCAATTTAACGAAAGACACTAGCATGAAGCTGGCTTACCTTAGCATGGAGACAGTTAAAAAAAAAATACCATCACAAAGGCTCAAAAATTAAAACACTATCTTATTTTCTTTTTGTTTTGTGCGCATTTAGAAATTAAAAAACAACAATTTTGTGGACTCGCAGGGAGTCAAGTGTGTGTCGAGTCGCTTTCGCGGTACGTCTGTGCAGCATCTTTTCTCGTTTTGCACGGATTAAACAAACAAGATATATAATGTGTTCTTAAGTGAATTTGTAAATGGGATGTTTGTCGGCAAGCTGTTTCCCCTTCTTCTTCATGCTAAGCTATGCTAATTATCTTCTGGCTCCAGCTACACACTTTGCAAACAGACTCTGGTAGCAATCTCCTAAAAAAAAAAAAAAAAAAAAAGAAGCACATTTCTAGTTGGGAAATTTGCCGACTTTCTTCTAGCTAAAAAAAACCACCAACCGCATTCCCTGAATGCGAAACTGGAAGGATCCTTTACGAGTTTATGGCACACTGTTGTAACTGAGCTGTGAGTGGTGGCGTGACAGGAAGATAAAAGGGGAGAACAAGTGTGTGAAAAAAGAGAGAGACAGCTATCAAGGCTGATAACTGGGGGGAGGGAGGGAGGGAGGGAGGGAGGGAGGGCAACGTTTGTGCAATGTCAGCAGGAACTGTTCGTGCCGTTGAGGGCCGCGGTGACACGGCAGCGGCGCCGGGACGTCACCATTAAATAAAAAAAAAAAAAACGGCGGCTCCATTAAAGCCGTGTGTGTCAGCAAGATGTCGGGAGGACGCGTGTGTTTCTTCGTTGCCCGTTAACAACCCCGACTTTCTCCCTTCGTTGTTCGTCGTCAAGAGGCGGAGTGACGGCGGGGCCCGCCCACGACGAGGTCAAACACAGATTTACTTCGTTATCAATCGGAGCAGACAGCTGCCTGTCAAAGAGAGAGAGCGAGAGACGGACAGGCGGAGAGATGAAAGATGGAGGGAACCACGGACAGAGATGGCAGGCAGGGCAAGGTCACGTTGCTATGGAGATTCTACGGCGGCGTGACGTCGTCGTGGCGACTTGTTGTGACTATCTGACACGGACGGACGCGCGAGCACATCAAGGTCTCGACAGGAAGAGGATGGGACCAAAAAAAAAAAAAAGAGAGAAGAGGAGGGAGAGAGTGACAGATGGAAAACAAGACTTTGCTGTGGCAGTGATGGAGGGAGGAGAGAGCTGTGTGTGTGTGTGTGTGTGTGTGTGTGTGTGTGTGTGTGTGTGTGTGTGTGTGTGTGTGTGTGTGTGTGTGTGTGTGTGTGTATGTGTGTGTGTGTGTGTGTGTGTGCTGCAGCCCTCCTCTGCCAGATTACAGAGTGACGTAGTGTTATCATTTCTCTGATAGGAGCTCTGCCACAAGAGGAGAGGAGGGAGGGAGGGAGAGGACAGAAAAAAAAAAGAGAGGGGGTGTGGAGGGAGGGAGGGGGGGGGGGTGACGAGTCTCATTGCTGGAAAAATGGTCTGATAGCCAAGAAAAAAGGAGGAGGGAGGAGGGAGGAAGGAGGAGGGAGAAAAAGGAAAAGTGAGGCAGATATAGAGACATAGTGCCACACAAAGGAACAGAGCAGACACAAAGAGAGAGAAGGAGAGAGAGAGAGTGATGGCCGGAGGAGGAGGAGGAGGAAGAGGAGGAGGAGGAGGAGGAGGAAGAGGAGGAAGAGGAAGAGGGGAAAGAGATGGAGAGAAATAGGAGTGAGGGAGGAAGTGGGTGATTGAAAAAGAAAGAGAAGTCTTTGTGTGGAAGATCAGAGAGAGCAGAAGCTGAAATAAAAAAATAAAAAATAGAAGATGACAGAAGTGGAAGGAGAAAAAAAATGTAGAGGTGACGGAAAGGTGAGAAACAGAAGAAGAAATTAAAAAAAAAAAAAAGAGGAGAAAGAAAGACGCTGCGAGGCGCCCTGAGCGACTGGTGGGTCAAAAAGTGTGTGTGTGTGTGTGTGTGTGTGTGTGTGTGTGTGTGTGTGTGTGTGTGTGTGTGTGTGTGTGTGTGTGCGTCCACATGGCAGCAGCAAGCAACATTTACAAAGAGGCAGCTGTTCCATTAGCTACTGCCATTGTGTCTAATTACATCCTGGTCTCCTTAGACACACACACACACACACACACACACACACACACACACACACACACACACACACACACACACACACACACACACACGGGGCATATTTGTGTAAAAACACACAACCGCTGCTGCCTCTCCAGCCAACCAAGAAATCCCGACCATGCACACTAACAAGGGAAGGAACTTGGAGCGACAGAGCCACCACAACGTGTGTGTGTGTGTGTGTGTGTGTGTGTGTGTGTGTGTGTGTGTGTGTGTGTTAATCACAGTGTCATGCACACTCCCTCGCAACCCCCCCCCACCCCCTTCAACACAAGGCAGAGAAATGACACTTAAGATCTACGAGTGTCTGTGTGTGTGTGTTAGCCAGCATGTTTCTTTTACTCTCTTGTCTTTCTCACACACACACACACACACACACACACACACACACACACACACACACACACACACGCGCACACACACACACACACACACACACACCTCCCCCAGCCGCTGAGGAGAGGAGGATCTAAGGCTTTGTGAAATACCAAACATACCAGAGAAGCCACATGAGAGGGAAAAGGCAGCTTTTGAGAAACCTCAAACACTTTCAGACACACACACACACACACACACACACACACACACACACACGCACACACACACACACACACACACACACACACACACACACGCTCAGTTAAGACACAGGGTCTTGAAGTTGTTACAAGAATGAGGCTTTTCACACACACACACACACACACACACACACACACACACACACACACACACACACACACACCCTGAGCTAACATGATGTAAAGGCAGATTGACAAACACAGAGTCACTCAAATCACATGCAAGCAAACACACGGACGGACACACACACACACACACACACACACACACACACACACACACACACACACACACTAATCAGCTCAGTGGTGTAGCATTTGGATAAGAAGCGCTCCTAAGACTCTCTGACAATGGTGAGACAGGAGAGCTTACATTGTATTAAACCAGACAAACCGTACACAAGCATCCTTCAAGCTCAGCGCCGCCGCCGCCGCTAACCGGCTGTCGGAGGGACGCAGGAAGTTAAAAAAAAAAAAAAAAAAAACCTGCAATAAGAGCCGCTTCACGTGAAGTCGGGGGGAAAACACGTTTCACAGCGTGAAGATCGGGAAGTAAAAAGACCACAAACAACACGAGTTACCAGCAGCCATCGCACGTCGTGTTTCCACTCAGAGGAACTTATTACACTTATTTCGTTCCGATACGAGTCGCCCGAGTTAATTCGATCGTATTCTCACGACGGCGATAAACCGCCTCGCGTTACTCCCTGCGCGCGTTATTTCTTTTAAACGCAGCGTATTCCCTCGACTGCAGCTCGCTGCGAGCCGGCTGGCCTTCAGCAACGTCCAAGACGAAAAGCGAAACCGGGGCGGAACAGCAGCGAGTCGAGAGTCGTTTTCATGAGTTATTTGAATTTCTCGCCCGTTTCGCGTAAAAGTCGTTGAAAATCGAGTTTTGACAGTTATAATCGATGGTGTGCGGAGGCGGGAAAGTTTTGAGCTCCGAGTCATAAAACACAAACAACAACAACAAAAAAAAAACTTACCGGCTGTCAAAATCTGAGGATCCAACTAAGAAAGCACGAGGAAAGTAAGAAATGTACTTGCTCTTACAGGCCTGTCAATCAAACAGAGACACGCCCCCAAAAACATGGCTTTTTGAGGCTTATTTTTATAATTTAAGGACGGATTATTTTCAAGACGGACCGCCAGAAAACGAACAAGAAGAAGCGACTTTAGCGAACAACACCGAGATAACTCATTTTCATTGGCTGAGAATTTTTAATGGGAGTCTATGGAGGCTTTCTGGAGCCGACCTCTAGTGGCACTCGGTGGTATTGCAAGCTTAAGGCGCTTCCGCATCGGACCAGCAACGTCCACTTTTATCTCCGGTCTTCGGTTTATTTACGACGCTGTGATTAATCCGTCCCGTCCCGTCCCCCTCCCCTCCCCTCCCCTCCCCTCCCCTCCTCTCCGCCCGTCAAACTGCACATCGCAGAAACGCAAAGTCGACAGGACGCGAGGAGGAAGACGGACGAGAACGACACGGAGAGACGAAAAGATGGAGCAGGCAGGTCACCTCTCTGAGCGTGTCATCAGCAAATCCAGACATCATTCACTCTGCCTCACACACACACACACCACACACACACACACACACACACACACACACACACACACACACACACACACACACACACACACCACAGGTGCCTCTCATCTCACACTTAGCAGGGCAACAGGGAGGAGTTTGCCTTATGAGCGACTGCATTACCGCTGCTCTGAGGGCACGTTGTCCATTACAGCTCATTAGTTTCCTAAATCGCTATTCATTTTCAACGGGGCGCCCCGCGGTCCGATCCGACCAGCACCAGGAGGAGGAGGAGGAGGAGGAGGAGGAGGCGGGAAGCGTCGGAGGAGGGGACGAGAGAGATCGGTCATGTCATGGACAAAGAGGCTGACGTCAAGCCAAAGCAAATACTACATCGGAGGGAGATGCGCACACACACACACACACACACACACACACACACACACACACACGCTAACGACAGGTATGAGCTCGGTGAAAGAGTCGTACTCACACACGCTCTTCACTCCCCCCCTCAACCCCCACCCGCCTTGATTTATGAGCTCAACCTGGGAGATTGCTTTCCACAAGAGAGAAACATATAGCAGCCTGCCTTTTGAAAGACACACACACACACACACACACACACACACACACACACACACACACACACACACACACACACACGCACACACACACGCACAATGTCATAAACCCATGCCTGGCGTCCATGTCAAGGTGAAATGGAGTAGGAAAACAAATAGATGTGCTCGTAGCAAACCACTGGTCCGGTGAGCAGTGACTCTGGAATAACTGTCGGACACACACACACACACACACACACACACACACACACACACAGAAGAGTATGATTTATTTTTTTTCCCCATCTACCTGCAGCAATCAGCGGGACAATAAGGATGTAGAGGTGTGCAGGTTTTGCAGATTGCACACGACCTGAAGGAGTCACGTGGTCGCACTGTTTCATCTGGTCGCCATTTTGAACTCTCTCTCTCTCTTCCTGTGTTTCAGTGTCTCTCACAAACTACTCCCTCACCTATTAAGACAGTCCCTCTGGGAAATTGCAACCTCAATAATTAATGCAAATCTCGTCGTCAACAGAAGCTCTGCTGAAAGTATTGACGGCATAAAGTCGCCTCTCCAAACAAAACTCGCTTTAACACCAAAAAAAAACCACCTTTTCATTTACAACCGGCTCGGCTCGGCTCGCTCTCGCCTCCCCTTCAAATCAAACTCTTTGTAAATCGGAAAAAAAAAAAAACGGAACAAGCTGGAAAACAGCAACAGGAAGCATTGTGGGAAATGTGGTCTTACTGGAAGGATAAATAAATAAAATAGTTTCGTATTTTGCAGCGTGATTAGAATTATCACAGCAAGCGATTAAATATGAGTCTTTATCGTATGCGTGCAAGGTCGAACAATGAGATCACATTCGGTGTATTTCGGGTATCCACTTCACCGTGTGAGTGTTCATCAACCGTGTGACACCTGGTCAGCAGTTTCTCCTGCAACATTTTCTATTTCAGGTCTTTAAGGATGACATTGTGATGCATGCATCGAAGTGTGAGTGTGTGTGTGTATTTCTGTCCAAAAACGGGCATAAAGAGACCCAAATGCCCTTGTGTGTGTGTGTGTGTGTGTGTGTGTGTGTGTGTGTGTGTGTGTGTGTCATATAAAATATAGCAGTTGGCCGAGAGCCCAGGTGTCAAACGGTTACTGAAGACTGATGGTAGCTCATTCGTGCGTCTGTCTTTGTGTGTGTGTGTGTCTCAAAAACACAAACATATAACCTCTAATGGCCAGAAATAGTCTTTGTGAATGATACTGTCAGCGTGATCTGCCGGTCTATTACGGTCCCGGGCAGCGAGCCGGGTCCCGCTGAGCAGAATCAGGCTCTGTAACGGCGGTGGATTAGCCTACATAACCGTACATGTATTAAAAGTATTTCTGGATTTACAGCTGCAACCCCTGCTTTTCCGCTGTCCACCAGAGGGGGCGCAAACTATCTTAAGACATCACCATCCGTCCCTCCTCCTGCAGCTCGCCTCAAGTCCTCTCCCCCCTCCCCACCCCCTCCTTCTTTTTTTCCGTCCCCCACTCTGATCATAATTGCTGTTATGCTACCTGACTACGAGTCCACGCCGCGCCAGCCGCCTTTCACGCCGCGAACCACTCCGTCGAACGGGGCAGAAAGCAATTTCAGAGTTAATTATTGTCATTTCAGTGAAAAGTTGTTTCCGCAGAGGAGCGCGGAAAAAACAACAAAAAACAAGGCCACTAACGAGCCAATTTTCAAATTTTAAAGCTGTTAGAGGAACATGTGTTGTGTTTTTAAAACAGAGAATATGGACCGTGATTGTAACTGACCCCCCCCACCTTCCCCACCTCCCCTTCTTCTGTCTGAGGTTTGTTCCTGTTAAAAGGGAGTTTTTCCTTCTTTCTGTTGGAGGTTTTCGCTTTTGTATTTTTTTTTTTTTTCCTCCCAGCTTACGTGAGAATCGCTGAATCGTCGTGTTCTTGTGTGCGATGCTGTAAAGTTCTGCTGTCAGGACGTTAACGTGTTAAGTGCCGTGAAATAACCCGTGTTTTGTGATGATTTACCGCCATACAAATGAAATTGAATTGAGTTACGGCGCTCAACAACACCGACTTTAAGAAGCATGCGGAATGACTCTGGCACTAACTTTACCTGCTATGTGCGGGGAATTTACTGCTCTAAAAGTGATCTCCAATAAAAAAAGGTGCTAATAGTCCGCCGCCTGCTTCCCACTCCGAGGTGTGTACCCTGAAGGAAGAAGAAACCTGTTCCTGTTTACACACAGGTAGACACACAACCACACAAATATGTACAGGTATTGTTTACTGTACACACACACACACACACACACACACACACACACACACACACACACACACACACACACAGAGGTTTGCTGTTGATGTTGCAGGTAAAGCTGTGCTTTCCCAAGCAGTTTGAACTTTGTGTGAGACTGGCAAACATCCCCGTGTGTAGGGTAAGCAGATTTTCTGCCTTCTTGCGCAAAAACTACAATAAGGGAAAATGGGATGGGGAGAGGGGGAGGGAGGGAGGGAAAAGGAGAGGGAGGGCAAAGGGAGAGAGAGGGAGGGATAAGGAGAATGACAATGTGTTTTAGTGCTTACCTTCAACAAAATGAAGGTAGACGAGGGGAGAAGGTCAGAAAACGAACGGTGGGGGGTGGGGGGTGGTGGTGGTGGTGGTGGTGGGGGGGGTGTCTCTCTGCTCGACCCGTCTCGCTGCGTCGAGGACGGCAGCAGCAGCACAGAGCACTCTCCACTTTACACACATCTCAACGCAGTCTCTACTCAGGCGCTTCTGCCGAATTCGAGCTCGAACGAAGCAAAGAAGGTTTAAAGAACCTTTAAATGTGGACAATAATAAAGTTTGACGTGCGTATTAAAAAAAATACAACTTCCAGACACACGAAGGCCTTTACGAGGTCACTGTGTGCTCTTCATTTTGCATGTGAACACTAAAATAGTTAAAGCTTTAAAATCTCTAAAATAATGGGATGATAATCTGCTAGATGAAGCTTACTGAGTTGCAGAAAACATCACTTTTATGTTTTAACAGATAAGAAAACACGCTTGTGAACTTTCAAAATAAAAGCTCAAAATCAGCTCCAGTTTGATCCATGAAAGTGCTCATGATTGTAATTCGGTGCCATTAAACGTGATGATGCGACCGTTTGGGACTCAATTAATCAAACCTCTATGTAATCCTCTACTTCCTCCTCGTTTGTTACCTTTCCTTTTGGATCTGGTAAATGAGGGTGGTAAACATTTATTTTGAAAACCAAAAGATTTGCAATAGAAAATCGTGATAGCAATTCTAAGCAAAAGTTGATTCTCATTTTAACCAGAATCACGCAGCCCGATATTTCATCTTTCCAATCAGTCTGCGTGTTATAAAAACTGCTGTTCACAAATGTCTAAACTTTCGGTGGACAGTCGACCATAAAACCGACCAGAGGAACCAAAGACGAGCCGCATCCGGACACCGATTCTCCCCAAACTCGATCCGAAGGAACCGAGCGCACGCAGCCAGATCACATGTTTTAGTCCTCCGGTCACAAACTTTTTAAAACGAGCACGATGAAATATGCAGAAAAACAAGGCAAAAATAGCAGCTGCACACACACTCGCAAACAAAACACACACACACACACACACACACACACACACACACACACACACACCGGGAAAATGGATTTCAGAGCAGCATGGAGCGGCGCGAGGCACGTGACGTCAAAATGAAAACTCCGTCCAAAGTGAATTATCTTTGGCTGGCTGGCTGGGTGTGTGTGTGTGTGTGTGTGTGTGTATGTGTGTATGTGTGTGTGGTTGTGTGGTTGTGCGGTTGTGTGTGTGTCACCCCCTAAAGTTACAGAATATGGGTGTGTATCAGTGTGTCCTGGAATTAGTGTGACAAGCACATCTTTCCGGGTAAAGAGGGTGTGGGTGCGTTTGTGTGTGCGTGCGTGTGCGTGTGTTTATTTGTGCAGATGGAGGGGATGCTGGGAAGCTTGAGAGAAAAAAAGTGATATAACAGTGAGAAAGAACAAGGGAGGGGGGAGTTTAAACACACACACACACACACACACACACACAAGTAGCATGGACACACACACACCTGTGGTATGGAGTAAATTGTCGAGTATTACTTTCGGAAAGGTCTGTGATTGGACGATTTTCCCGCCATTCATCATTGCAAAAAATATGAAATCAAATTTTGCACATTTAATTGATTTAAATACATTTGGCATTTACTCATTGTGATATTGGAGTCTGCGTGTGTGTGTGTGTGTGTGTGTGTGTGTGTGTGTGTGTGTGTGTGTGTGTGTGTGTGTCAGACCATCACAACACAAGTTGTTTTCCTCCCCACACCAACCCTGCTCTTCCATCTTTCTCCCTCTGTGTGACTTATCATGGCGGAGGAGACAATAGGACCCCTGATAGGTGTCCTGTTCGGCGCCTGATAACGCCGCAGCTGTCACGCCGGGCTGACGGATGGACTCGGCCCGGTACAAAAAAAAAAAAAAAAAAAAAAAAACACGGAACATGTAAGAGGAACACACTTAGGCGGTCGGTGTGTTTGTTATTTATTATTATTAATAAATGTCACTGCTGAATTTAAAGGAGAAACTTCGGTTTTCTTTAATCCGGATCGTATTTACGAGGACACCCTCATCAAGTGCTCAGAGAGTTTCCGGTTCGAATCCCGGCCCGGACGAAACATTCACCGCAGGAAGCATCTCGGCTGCAGCTAAAACACACCTGAAGGTCGGGAGTCGGTGGCTGTAGGTGGCGCTCTGGTGTGTTTTCGGTCCATATGTCGCACACGGATGGACGAGCAACACCAACATTTATTTAATGTGCAAACGTTGCAGATGATTTTTTTTTTTTTATTATTATATTAATCAGAAGCGTCTGAAATTGCTTGTGCATCTTGTAGCGAACACTCCAGTATATAAAAATGACTTACATGAGCATCGCTGCACCCTGAAGACCCAAATAATTAATCAGACTACACAAACTGTGTGTGTGAAGGAGAAGGAAACGCAGCACCAGTGGGAGAGGAGGAGGAGGAGGAGGAGGAGGAGGGTAGGGAGTGTGGGAATAAAGACGAGGGTGGGGTGGGTTGGGGGGGGGGGTAGATGGAGAGACGCAGCTTTGTGCAACCATCAATCACCTTCTTGGGGTTCAAGTTTATTTGGCTTCATTTTTCTTTTGATACACACAAGCGGAGGAGGAAGCAGCAGCATGGTGGGGGGAGGAGGGGAGAGGGGTACCTGGGAGAGAGAGGAGGAGGAGGAGGAGGAGGAGGAGGAGGAGGAGGAAGATACGTGCAGGGCGGAAGAAGTGGAGGGTTAAAAATGCACCTGCAGGTTCTGCAAATATGAGCAGAAACGGATGATGTCGTGTTAACGAGAGGAAACTCCAGAAGAGGAAGGTGTGTGTGTGTGTGTGTGTGTGTGTGTGTGTGTGTGTGTGTGTGTGTGTGTGTGTGTGTGTGTGTGTGTGTGTCCGCAGCCTCTAATGTAACACCCAGAGCTCTCCCACCGTCTCCGTCTCCTCCATCATCTCTCCGTCGCGGCTTCCTAACAGTTTGGACATCCGTATGTAGGTTACTCTCCCTTCGTCTCCCTCGTCTTCATCATGTGATCTTACGGTCAGCTTCCACCTCTCTCTCTCCACCGTGCACCTTCTCTGACCTATAAAAGGCGTCGCTCTCCCGCCGGTTTCTCACTTTCCGACCAGCACGTGACTCCCCGGGTTCCTTTCCTCGTCATTTAACTCGTACCGTTTCCTCTCCGGTACGTTTTCTACAAGCCGACGCTCTTCATCCTCGTCTTCCTTTCGCGACATCGCAACTCGTCTGGAAGTCAATCGTGAGTCCGATATTCAAGTTGTGCGATGAGGAAACCGAGAACTGGACTTCACGGTGAAATGTACGAACCACCTGTTGTCCATCCGATCAGCTCGTATTTGTAGATTCTGGGTTTTTAATGAAGAAGGACGAGATAATTGAACTTTTTCTGTGTGAAAACAACATTTCAGACACAACGTATTAATCAAATTGGAGAATTTCTTTTC
>NW_027185388.1:944511-954511 GCF_022577435.1 Embiotoca jacksoni | reverse complement strand
TGTTGTATAACAGGCAGGCGCCTCGGTCTTGACCGCATCGCTATCATTTTTCCATATTTTAAACACAACACTTCACGATTCAAACAAACTTAAGATGAATGCTAAACAACAACAAGGGTCGCGGCGCGGCCACTTCAGCCTTCAACTTCCGACTTCCTGGTCATAAACTCAAGAGGTACTTCTACAGCGTCCGCTCCTCTCCGTCCTGCAACGCCGTGAAAGTCAAGCGAGGTTTTCGTACTTCTGGAAGCAGAACTCAAGAAGTTTCCAGTTTCACTTCGGGGCCCTCCGTAAAAAACCTTCGACGGTCAAAACAAAGTTATCGGACCGTGAGATCTGTGTGCGTTTGTGTGCTGCTAATACGGCCACCGGTTACTCAGACAACACGTTGGCTTAGCAGTGGGAACGCCGCTGAACACACCTGAAAGCAACAATTATACTAAACACCGTTTACTGTCCGTCTTTCTGACGACGAGCGTGGTGTTTAAATATCGGATCCTCCGCGGGGGACGAAGATCTTCTCTCTCTTTCTCTCTGGAACGACTTCTTTGTTGTATTTGGCATACGTTGTCATTATTTTCACCATTTTCTCACCTTGACATACTGAAGAATTTTTGCAGCTTTTTGTCTGCTGCGCCTACAGTTTGGACGCAGATGGTTGGAGAAGTCCAAAAAAAACAAACAAAAAAAGTAAAAAGAAAGAGCTGATTGCCAAGCTTTCTTTTTTCTTTTTGGTATTGTTTTTTTAGAGCGGACGCAAATATTGCCAATTTGGCATTCAATCTAATGTGACCCACCTCTGTAACAATTAAATTACTCCAGAGATTTTGTTTTTTGCTCTTCTGATAAGATTTCAGAAAAAAGCTGCTCCAGACCTACAAAAATTCAGGATACGACTGTTTTTCAAAGGTCGAGCGGCTTCGCACGCGATCTGTAAACTCATCTTGACGTGTTGGTTAGTTCGCGCCACCAGTAGCTCGCTGAAGGTTCGAACGATATGTCGCGTTTCCCATATATACACTAGAGCCACCCGACTCTATTTGGCAATTAATTTAAGCATTTCGTATGCATACATTTTTTTTTTACCCTGTCCAAGAAATTCAGTTCAGATTTGTGTCAGAGCAGCAGAGGTTAAGCTTCGCCCTCTGTGAAACACAGAGATCAGAGGACACAAACTCTCACACCGAGCTGGAAACTCGGATACTTAGGTAAAAAAAATTAGGTAAAAAAAACAAAAACGTGAATACAATAATATTTGGCTGCGACCTCAACAGCAGAGATTAAAAGCGCTCCAAGTTTCAAACGGTGTCCAACCAAATACTGTTTTGACTTAAACGCGTGTTTCCTTCAGGAGGGTCCGAATCAAAGGAGAAACACTGGATTTAGTTTGTTAAATCTGATATTAGAACGATTCATTTGACACTTTTCAAACCAGTTTGGCCACTCAAGAGTTGCGCAGGCGCGTTACTAAACTATGAGCAGCTCTCGGGTCACTTGTGTTTTTGTCAAAGTAGCTCTGAGGAAAAAAAAAAAAAAAAAGGGTTGGAGGCCTGTTTGTTGTTTATATCGTAAATATTAAATAAATAAAAACAAACTGCAATTTCTGTGAAATGTTCTGCGGTTTTGAGGTTGATTTTATTTTGCTATTTGAGACACGTGATCATTCCCCTAAAAATAAACTACCTAATGACAGAGTCATTAGATTGCATTGTGCTGAACGCATGCGGAATATTTTTCTTGTATCATTTCAGACACTTCGTTGCGTTGCTCACTTACGTCTCTCTTTCGAGGCCCTCGACTCTCTTTTTAATATGCTCCATCCTCACTCTACAATAAATCTCTCGCTCGCTTGCATTTGCCTCTCTCCCTTCTTCTCCTTTTTCTTCTTCTTCTCCTCTGCTCGCTCAAATAAATCTCCCCCCCCTCCTCCCTCCCTCCCCCCGAATCTACAAAACACATTCAAACATACGTGCGCACGAGGCTCGCACACAAACAGACACACACACACACACACACACACACACACACACACAGCCCTCCAGGCAGCAGCCACAAAGGCCTCATATTAATAAATCTGCTCCTTTATTGGTGCTGAGAGTCTCTGGCAGAGGGAGAAAGAGAGAGAGAGAGGAAGCGGGGAGGAGATGATGGAGGGAGGGGGGGGGGGCAGGAGACGCAGAGATCACCAGAGGGGAGGAGGAGGAGGAGGAGGAGGAGGTGACTGACTGACTGTAGCCATATCATCAGCACAAGGCGAGCGGAGGGAGAGAGAGACGGGAGGAGATAAAGAGAAAAGGACAAGTGCATCATCAACAAGCACACACACACACACACACACACACACACACACACACACACACACACACACACACACACACAGTTGCTATCGACGACAGCCCTGAGATAACGAGCAGCACCTGAGTGGGTGTCGTCCACACCTGCATTTTTTTTTTTTTTTTTTATAAACGTCCTCCGCGATCTGGCGGTATTATTGAGGACACCCGGCTGATCCGGTCGGAGCGGGTTTGCCGGGTGGGTGGGTGGGTGAGGGTGGGGGGGGGGGGGGGGGGGGGGGGGCAAACAAACCCCCTGGAGGTGGGCTTGTCGGTAATGACAGCAGCTAGCTTGGCTTAGCGGTCCAATCTCAGCCATCAGTCAGCTGTGACAGATTGGGGATATGAGCTAAGGAGCCGTTTAGCTTTGGTGTTTGCTGTGGTGCGTCTGTGTGTGTGTCTGTGTGTGTGTGTGTGTGTGTGTGTGTGTGTGTGTGTGTGTGTGTGTGTGTGTGTGTGTGTGTGTGTGTGTGTGTGTGTGTGTCCGGGGGTGGAGGAGGAGCAGAGGGTAGGAGAGGGTGAGGGGGAGTGGAGGGCTATCAGTGCTGCTAGTGTTGCAGAGGCATCAATACACTCTCGACAGGCCATTTTCCTATGCCTATTCCCAGCCCCGGCTTGTTGCTGGGGCAACTACCGCCATTTTACCTTCCCTGGCTGCACCTCTGGAAGATTTTTATAAAACAGCAATCCCACGTTCTGCTCAAAGAATCTCAGCTCCTGTTTTTTATTTTTTATTTTTTATTTCTGCGTGTAAAAAAAAAAAAAAAGGGAGTTAATTTAATAGAAAACACAGCGAGTGTTTCGTAAAAGCTCCTCCAGCCACTGACAAGCAGAAATTGTAGGTTGTTTTATCGGGTCGAGATTTGCGCGACACCCCTCCTCCCCTAAACACGGTCGTTTTATCGCCGCGCTCTGTGATCATGTGGAGACCCTGAAATCAGAGCTGAAGCTGCAGACGGGCTACGGATACAAAAAAAAATGAAACTGGACCAACGCGGATGAAACACCTTCGACGAGCCGCATCGATTAAAAGAAAAAAAGAGTTCGCTCACCTGTCCGTGAGGCTGCATGGCGCTGTAGGGCATGTTCTGGTTCAACACCTTCTGCTTCATCAGCAGCATCCTCTTCTGCTCCTCGCTCAGGTGGGCCGTCTGCCCCGGGATCGGACCTTGCGTCTGCCCCGGCCCCGCCCCTTGGCCGCCGCCGCCTCCCGCCCCGCCCATGTACGGAGGCATCATGGGGTTCTTGACCTGATTGTTCCCCCCCATGGGCGGAGTCATCCTCTGACCTAAGTGGTCCACGCCGCTGCCGCTGAAGTGGCTGAGCGGCTTGGTGTTGTTGTAGGACAACATGGCCGCCGTCTGCTGCTGCTGCTGCTTGGACAGGGCGCTCTGGTTGATGCTGTTCGGCTGCTGCTGGCCCATCATGCCCATGTGGTTGTGAGGGAGGTAGTTGTTCATGGGGGCTTTGGGCCCGTTGTTGGGGGCCATCCCAGCCACTAGAGGGCCCTGTGGTGCGTTAAAGGCTTGCGGTGGGTACATCATGGGGCTGTTGGGTTTGTCCTGGTTAAAGGGTCCCGAGTTGTAGGGGCTGGTCGGAGCGCCGGCGGGGGACCAGTTCGCCGCCTGCTGCTGCTGCTGCTGCTGCTGCTGCTGCTTCTGCTGCAGCAGTTTGGCGCGTTGCTGAGCCATCGCTTTCAGCTGCTCCGCCGGCGACAGCTCCGGCGTCACCGGCCCGACGGGCTGACCTCCGGGCGCGACCCCGGCCGCTCCGGGTCCCGTGCCCGCCTGGCTGACCCCGGGGCCTGGGTTCATCATGTATCCGTTCCCGGGCCGAGAGACTGCTTGCGTCTGAGCCTGGGTGGGAGTCTGAGGCGAGCGGGCCACGCAGTTGTGCAGTGGCGAACCCGACGCCATGGCAACGGCCGGAGACTGCTGCAGAGGCTGCTGAGGAGGCGTCCCGTTGGCAGTGGTGGCAAACTGAGGGCCTGATGACGACGGTCGCACCTGAGAAGAGGAAGCAAAAGCATGAAAACCACTCCTGAGAATATAAATGAAGAGTCCAACATGAAGCTGGGAGGCAATTAGCTGAGCATGAAGGGGAGAGGAGCATTCTGGGAGTTAAAAAAATCAACGCTAAAATGTTCTAATGAACATGGTCTCTAGTTAATATAATATGAATACGAACAGCAAACTCAAAATGATAATTGGATGTTTTACGGGGAGTCTTGTTCTCACAAGGTTTGGTTCCATCTAACAGAGTCCTACAGTACCGTGATCACCAACACAGCCTGACGCTCGGTACATTAACACTGGATGGATGAATAAACAGACGAAGCACACGACTCCCCCTAAACAAACTTGTTTTTACTTTTCTATCTGTGAGTTACCTGGTTGAGGTGAGTGGCACCGGTTCACGAAACTACCAACATCATTTCTTTTATTTTTAGTCTAACTCGTGGATGTCTGTTTAAGACCTCCATTATAAAACCTCTTTACATGAATACCCCTAGACACCGTGTAGGCCTTTTTATGTTTACAGTTTCAATAAAATGTTGGCCTTTTAAATCAGGTCAAATGATCTACTTCCTAAAAGAAGTGGGTCAGAAACAATTCGGAAACCAGAACTGATGAAAAAAAACAACATCTAAAAAGTTCTCTGGCAAATTCGACTCATTTACCCAGAATTGTTGCATCAGAAAAAAATTGTTTATACATTTTTTATGAATTGTTGCTGCTGTGATGTTGTGTGTCTGATACAACTGTAAGAACATAGACATTTAAATGCATGAAACTAATAACACTAAAAACAAGTGGCATGGCGGGTACTGACCTGTGGTGAACCCATGGGAACCTGCGGGCCTCCATGCGGAGGCTGAGGAGGAGGAGCCAGCGCTGCTGCTGACGCCGCCCCGCCTCCCGGCGCCGTCGTGTTCCCCGCCGCTTCCTGTGGACCCGGCGTCTGATTGTTCGCCGGCCTGCCGAACTCCGCCTCCTTCTTGTCCTCGAAGTCCTCGTTGAAGAGGTCGTGCATGTCGTCCTCCGGCACCGTGTTGGCCAGCTCGTCGATCAGCTCCTGCCACTCCTGGTCGTTGAGGTTGATGTCGGAGAACAGTTTGTTCTGGTTGGACAGGGACTGCGGGTCGGAGGACTCCATCCCGCCTCCGTCGTCCAGCGGCTCCTGCTTCAGGTCCTTGAGGAGGCCGAAGCTGTCCTCCAAGTCCAGCGAGCCATTCAGCTTCATGTCCGGGAGGTGGCTGCCGCCGTTCTTGCCCAGCTCGTCGGACGCCCGGCCCACGTGGGTGCCGTTGCTGTTCGTAGTGTTGTTTCCGGTGGAGGTGTTGGGCCCGCTGAGCAAGGGCTTAATGTCCATTTGGTGGTGCAGCGGAGAGATTGGCGGCACATTGTTGTTGTTGTTGTTAGGAAGACCGGTGAGCGAGTCCAAACCGCCGGAGCCGTCTTTCCGTACCCGCTTGGTGGTCGGCGAGTAGCTGCCTCCGTCGCAGATGCCGTTCTGGTCTCCGTTGAGGGGCGATCGCGCGCTGTCCAGTTTCCTCTTCACCGTCTCCTGCAGCTGGAACAAAACAGGAGAATAAGATATTAAAAAACCTGGAGGCCCTCCACGGACGGGACGCGCTAGCAGGAGGAACTTTTCAGAGGTCTACTGGGTGCTAATGATGGAAAACAACACGAGATACAAATCAATACGGCAGCGGGCTGCTGCCGCACGACACACCGAGAACTGTCATGAGAAGGCGAGAGGTGTGCAGAAAATCAAAATATCACCGAGACAAATCAATTCTACTTTCAGTCTGGATTCAATCTGGCTGAAATAATGGGCGCACCAACGAAGGGAGCGTTTCCTGGATTCTGCACACATGTGTAGGCGTGTAGCAGTATAACAAAAAGGCACGGGAAGACCAGCGACCTTCTCAACGAGAGCATCAGCCGACGAATCTGAATCCACACCTCCCCCCTCCTCCCCCACCCCCGCCTTCAGCGTGACCGTAGGCGGCCACGGGATAACAACGGGGGTGCTAACGTACGCCGGCTGGCAGGTCGGGCAATCACTGTCATAGAGCCGGGCGGGAGAGGGGAGGGGGGGGTAGGGGGGGGGTGAAGAGGGGACGGAGGGAAAAAAAAAAAAGGACAGAGACGAGGCAAGAGAGACGACGTGAAGGACACCACGAAGACACAGCCGGGAATCACACCGTTAGCGCTGACGGGGGAAAGTAAAGGGTCGTTTTTTTACAGCTAGCTCACAATCGTGTCGGACTGATGACACCGGGCGAATGGCTCAGAGAAGCGGCGACACTTTTATTTTAGAAAATGTAAACTATGACGGAGGGAAAATGGACTTCTCTTTAGGTAAATTAATATGGAAAAAACTGTCAAGAATGGATCTGCGGCGGTAGAAAGGTTCGGACTTTGACTTTGACACCACAAACACAGGATGAAGCGGTATAGCTGCGGGTAAAGAAAGGGAATACAACTAAGTTGTAATGGAAAAAAAAAAAAAAGGGAAAAAAGAGGAGTTAAAGTGGCTGATAGTTTAGGTTTCTCTGCAATTTCTGTGCAATTTAATAAACTCTCAGTCTCAATTTTACCCCCAACTCCTGCTAATTTCAAACTCTAATGAAGTTGGCAGGAGAATAGCAGATGCTATTAAAATGACGGATGGGAAGCAGGGACCTCATTTATGAAAGGTTCCCAAGGTACAAATTTTTATGCTCCCCACCCGAATCCGAGCCAGAGATTAAGATACAAACTCAAAACGATGATCTTTTCCGTCGCCGATAGCGGTGTAGCTCTACTTTTAATTTCGTAGCACAAAGAGCGGTATCACGGCAAAGCGTGAAATAGACACGCCCGTCCACGACAGCAAAACGTTACGCAGCCACGCTTGCCCACGTCTAGGCGTGATAGTTACATGTTTTGCTGCAGTCGACCAGCGTGTCTATTGCACACTTTGTAGGTGTGAAGCTCGTACACGCAAAAATGTCACATGACGAAGGATCATGTGACCGTGGGTGCCGCAAACAAAGGTCTCCAGACCAAGTACTGACCCAAACTGTGTGGTTATTTCCGAGCCCTGCATGTGTTTTTGCTAACGGTTCCGGCAAGCGTAGCTATCTCACGTTCTGCTGTAGTGGAAGGGCGTGTCTATTTCACGCTTTACCGGTTGTAAATTCTTAAAACGGGAAAAAAAATAAAAAAAATAATGATCTATTGGACATTTTGACAGTAGCTGATTTATGAGGCAAATTTTTTTTTATAAAGATTGTTAAGTATTGAAAAAATACATAACCCTGCATTGCATTAACGGTTATATAACTATATAACTATAAATTATAAATTCACAAAAGACAAAAAAAACCAAAAAAGGTACAAAACCTGCCTCCGCCATTCCTTCCAACCAACGCACACACTTGAGCAAACACATACAAACGTAAAAGGACTCGTGTACATTGATGAGAGTTATTTATACAGTACGTGTCTCCTGCACATCTACATTTCAAACAGCCTTCTGTAGGACAAAAAGAGAGGAGCTCAGACGCAGTCAAATATTTTGTAAAATCCACACTCTCAGCTGTCACATGTGAAAGAGTCAAACACACACACACACACACACACACACACACGCATGCGCGCACACACACACACACACACACACACACACACACACTGATACAAGTATGTGTGCAAACGCACACTTTGCTCTTTGTTATTCAGATGGAACAACAGACAAAATATATTCAGATTGTATTCTGACCCGGAGGTGGACCCATTCAAGCTGGCAGAAACACACACACACACACACACTCCAGTAAACCAAGAAATTCAAAAGAAAAGGATGATATTCATGCTCTGTGGTGTGTGTGTGTGTGTGTGTGTGTGTGTGTGTGTGTGTGTGTGTGTGTGTGTGTGTGTGTGTGTGAGAGAGGTGGAAGTGGGGAGGGCTGTCAGGTTGGCTTCCTCCTCTGTTCCCCACGCTGACTGACAGTCAACCTAATTATCTTTATGACATGATAAACACTATTAGTATTGACAGCCAAAACTACAGTGTGTGTGTGCGTGTGTGTGTGCGCGTGTGTGTGTGTGTGTGCGTGTGTCTGTGTGTGTGTGTGTGTGTGTGTGTGTGTGTGTGTGTGTGCGTGTGTGTGTGTCTGTGCGTGTGTGTGTGTCTGTGCGTGTTGCTGCCGTAGCCATTAAAGCAACAGCTGAGAAAAAGAAACACACACACATCTCAGGCGTCACGACACGCCTCCACCAGCTCCGTGTGTGTGTGTGTGTGTGTGTGTGTGTGTGTGTGGTCCTGCAATCAATGGGTTTAAATAATTCAGCTCTCCTGTACGCTGGGTTGTGTGTGTGTGTGTGTGTGTGTGCGTGCGTGCGTGCGTGCGTGCGTCTGTGCGTTACAGGCTTTCCCTAAATGCCAGTGACTCATGTTGATAATAACAGACTCGCTTTTCAAAGCCCACCTATAAAAACTCCCATAATTATCCAGGTGGTGTGAACTGTAGCGCCCTCCCACACAGACGCACGAACGGCACACTCTCACAGAGGTTTTTTTTTTTTTTTTTCCGTATACACACACCCACCAATAAAAAAAATAAATAAATAAAACAACAAAAAGAGAAACCATTTAGCCATTTAACCCTGTTGATAAAATTCTGAATGCAGAGACAGAAACAAAGAAAGCGTTTCTGTCTGCTCGGCGCTGTGTGAGTCAGCACGCCGGCAGCCGGAGGGAACGTGACAGCGTGAATGACAAAACTGCACAGAATACTTTATATAAACTGCAAGTTAATTAATCATTTGTTTTCCTTTTGTGCAATTAGCAACCTAATTACACCTCTTGAGTTACAGTAATGTACCTGTCACGCACGGGAAACAGAAGCTGACAATATTTTTATTTGGCCTGACAAATGAAAATGGAGTCGTTTGGAGTCGGAGCGGCGAGGACAAAGAATTTTTGAAGTAGTTTAATCAAGCTGTGGAGTGCTTAGTGAAAGAGAGACAGAGAGAGAGAGAAAGAGAGAAAGAGAGCCAGAGGGAGTTTAAAAAAAAAAAAAAAAAAAAAAGAGCATCGGAGTTAAAAAAGGACGGGAGGATGTAAAAGAGCAAAGAGAGGAGGAAAGAAGAGGAAAGAGAGCGCCGCTTGTTTCCCCTCTTCTGCGTCTCTGTGTGTGTATTCTTTGACATAAACACCTGCTGACTGCTCCTCTGCCTGCTCCCACAACACACACACACACACACACACACACACACACACACACACACACACACACACACACACACACACACACACACACACACACACCGAGAGGGAACGACAAAGACTCGCGGAGGCAAAGGTGAGAGAGACACACACACACACTCGACGACGAGGAAGAAGGGATTTATTTGTCAGGCAGATGGTCTTTTCTTTTTTTTTTTTTCTTTTAGAGTGAGAGGAGCTACCAGAACATGAAGATGAAGAGGAGGAGGAGGAGAGAGAGGAGGTGGAGGTGGAGGTGGAGATGTAGAGGGCTGGGGAGAGGGGGGGGGGGGGGGGGAGTAGATAGGTGGCTTGATGGAAAGGCATAGCGCGCCAAATGACAGCGGGGAGCCAACGATGAGAGGGTGATCAGAGCGCGAGAGTCGGGAGGGGAGGGGAGGGGAGAG
>NW_027185388.1:924511-937011 GCF_022577435.1 Embiotoca jacksoni | reverse complement strand
TTTTTCCCCTCTTCTCTTT
Source organism: Embiotoca jacksoni (assembly GCF_022577435.1). Classification (NCBI taxonomy): domain Eukaryota; kingdom Metazoa; phylum Chordata; class Actinopteri; family Embiotocidae; genus Embiotoca; species Embiotoca jacksoni. The sequence continues at coordinate 936,992 of NW_027185388.1, read as the reverse complement.
TTCACCGGTTTTCGATCTCGACTCGGTTGCCTCCGAGCTGAGGGGGAAGAGTGCGAGCGAGCGGGGACTACAGCGAGGGAGAGAGGCTGCTATGGTAACAGATCACCGTGGCAGCGAGTGGAGGGGCCCTGATGGCTACTTGGCAGCAACGCCAGAATCTCACACTGCCTGCACACCACACACACACACACACACACACACACACACACACACACACACACACACACACAGAGGCATGGCTCTGAATGAGTGTGTGTTAAGTGTGTTGACCATGCTGTGAATGGTGATGTGTGTGTGTGTGTGTTTGCGAGTCTTTCTGGGAGGAATGAACCCGTTGAGCCAGTGTGTGTGTGTGTGTGTGTGTGTGTGTGTGTGTGTGTGTGTGTGTGTGTGTGTGTGTGCACTGCGCTCCAGATGTCCTCAGTCGTGCAGATCGATGGCCACGAGAGAGCACATCCCACTAACTTGAGTCACGACACCCGTCTCCGTGTCTCCTACACATGCGGCCTCTTTGTTTTTGTTTCTTTTTTTTTTCTTCCTGCCGACGGACCAATCAGCTGATCAACGAGCCGTCTCGGTCCAGCTGACGTGTTTTACCTGTTGAGACGCCGGCGGGACGTCACCTGAATAAAAACAACCGACTCTCTCCTCTCGCTGTACTTTCCTGTCATTTTTCCGTGTGCATAACTGGGTCACGCAGTATTCGACTGTTGTTGTCTCGCCGCCGTGATTCTTTGAATGTGTGTGTGTGTGCGTGTGCGTGTGTGTGTGTGTGTGTGTGTGTATTTGCACAGCCTAAACACACACGTCAACGAGAACGAGGAAAGAACAAAGTCCAACTCAGGTGTGCGTGCGTTCAGGAAACAAAGATCCAAGGATGAGCGCACTCAAGTTTCATTTCTGCCTCCTTGATCTACACTTCAAGACCTTTTTTTTTTTATTTTTTTATTTTTTATATTTCTGCCAAATATTTAAAAAGAAAAAGCTCAGATATCACATCGATAGAAGTACTCAGATCTGTTGCAATGTGAAATATGTAGCTGTTGTGTTTCTACACCACCTGTAGTCAATTAAATCGACGAGGTCGTGATTTGAGGTCAAACGTTTTGTCTCGTGGCCGACGAGTCTGCGATACTTGAAAGGCAGCCGGCTAACTAGCGTCTGCTGATAGCATGCGAGGCTTTTAAGGAACATTAATAAATCATAGCGTGGCAATAACTTCAGCGTGAGGCATTCAGGGAATGTATGTTCATGGTAGCTCCAACAAAATAACCATGGTTACACCCCCCCCTCTAAACTGCAAGAAAAATGAAGATATGCACCACAACGTGTAGTTTTTCTTTTCCTAACTTGGGGAGTTTGGATCAAAAAATGAGTATTACGGCATTAAAAACGTTTTGAACGACACCCAGCCCCTAAACGCTTGGACGCTTCTCACCCTATACAGTCGCCAAAACACTGTTGCTAGGCAACGGCGACGTGGACGGCGTCTAGAAGCCACGGAGGCTAACAACAGGCGGGGAGATCGACATTTTTTTTTTATTATCTCGGTTACCAAGACAAACTCTACCTGACTAAAATTACAGCATATTAGCTTAACGTCCAACGCAAAATGAACTTCCGTGACCTTTGACCTTTCTGTAAAACGTCAGCAAACAACTGTCACGACTCGTGAACTTGAGGCTTGTAGAAACTTTCGAGTTGACGTCGTTGAATACCGCAAGAGGGGAACATTTCACATCGACTCTTTTTAACGTACGCGGTAAATACGATCCCGTTTGCGTGTGTGTGTGTGTGTGTGTGTGTGTCAGTATTTGTTCGCCGCTCTGCGTCCGGGCAGAAGTCATGAGGGAAGCCGGCAGACAGAAAGACTAATCTGTCAGGACCTCTACAATATATCTTCCTCCCCTCCTCCCTCATCCCATTGATCCCATCTCATGGCAGACTGAGCTCCATTTAACGCAACAACAACTAGGAGCTGTGCTGTTTGTGTATTTTTATATTTGCTGTGTGTGTGTGTGTGTGTGTGTGTGTGTGTGTGTGTGGTCAACTTTCACTGCCCCCATTGTGTAAACTGGACTTTTTAATACCAAAATCAAACAGACTTTTTAAAAAAATAAAATAAAAAAATAAAAAATTTTTACCCTCCCTCTCATAAAACTCGTCATGCATCATCCCTCTCATCTTTGTGCAGGGCAGGCAGACCCGTCATTACCCCCGCCGTTCAAGTATTGATCCGCTGCCCCACTGTGTATGTGTTTATTTTAAGATGTTCAGACCTGTAATCAGCATGTTAATGATAGTTATCGCCGTGGCGACAGGCTCCGCGTGGTTATTCCGGGGGCCCCGTGGATACCAGCGAGAGGTTGGCTGGCAGCGGCAGCAGCAGCAGCAGCAGCAGCAGCGAGCGCACACGTACAAAACACACACACACACACACACACACACACACACACACGAGGTCAGGACGGAGGCGAGCCGCCGGTTGTAACGAGGGCGAGGACGCCGCGCCGGAGATCGAATCTGCGACGAGGATTCGCTTCCTGCTGTCTGTCTTGTCATAAAAAATGAGCGTTCATGGCTCTTCGTTATCTCCCCCAGAAATCCAGTGTGTGTGTGTGTGTGTGTGTGTGTGTGTGTGTGTGTGTGTGTGTGTACACAAAACATGTTTACCTGAAGCAGGGTTTGATGGAACCAGTAAGAGAAACTTTATCCCGGGAAAGTTGACTAACGACAGCCAATCAAGAGTCTGTAACGTGAGCGTTATTTCAGATGATGTCATTCTTCGCCAGACCGATTTATTAACGCGTCGTGATTGGCTGAAAAAAACACGCGAGGAAACATTATGAGTCGCGCTCTCGAGCTGCGTTCGGATCGGCCACTCGGTCCGCAGAGCACGACAGTAAACAAAAATCCACTCCGATCGGCCACCTGTTCGCTGCATCGTGTACGATAGTTAAACAAAAATCCACTTCAGTAATGTAGCGTGAAGTGTGTCATGGAGGGTCTCTTAACGGTACTCGGGGGAAAAAAAAGAAACAAACAAAGGCTGCAGACAAGAAAAACTGAGTTTGTCTTTACTTTAGTGGAAGCAGCACGACTCCGGCAAGACTATTTTGGCTTCAGTGCCACGAAAAACTAACCAAGACGGCCTAAAGGAGAAACCTCAGTGGAAACACGCCCGCATAGATAAAGATAAAAGTTTCACCTTCAGTAAATCTTAAGATTAGAAGACCTTATTTCACTCTTTTCCAAACAGTTTTTGGCCACACCTCCTTTTCAAGGTTGCGCTGCAGTCGTGACTTGATGCTTCTGCACGTGAGACGTTTAGGGGACATCAGTAAATAGTAGCATCTACAGATGGATGAAGAAGAGAAACCCTCTTTTTTTTTCTTCCTAGTTACCCCAACGAATAAAGCGACGTCGGGGAGAGGCCCACTTCTGGGGGACGTCCGAGATTTCAATATCTGAAAAAAGTCCCGGTTTGGACACCGCAGACATCCAAGATGGGTTTAGTATCCTCAGTGGACGTTTGGCAGAAACGATAAACTGCCGTCTTCTGGGACGCTCTGTGAAACTCTCCCCCTCTAAAATGCACGAGTCTCTGCGTGAACATCGACCTCTCAACCTTTAGGAAACACCGAGATCTGGCGTCATCGTGTCACTTCTTGACCTCACCACCAAGGTCATCCGTACTCGCTGAAATGTTATGATAATAAGCTCGGTTCTCGTTATCTTCAACAGCCAAATCTAAAGGGACCGAAATCACCGAAATGAAAGAAAAACTTGTTTTGGCTGTCGGGCCGGTTGGAAAAAAAAAAAAGAAAAGATTTTGAACCCAGCGATGGCTGCCGTGTCTGAGTAAAGGTGACGTCATCTGCGCGTCCATGAGCATGTTCGTGCGGTTTTGTTTGTGCATGTGAGTGTTATGCTGCTGCCCATCATATATAAAAAAAAAAAAAAAGTTAAAAAAAAGGGAAGTGAGCGGGTGCAGCTGCGGGCTTTGACTCACTGGACAAATGACTTCTGCATTTCTTCAAAACATGGCAATTTCACATTCCTATCGATACAGGGCGAAGGAACCGCGGTACACACACACACACACACACACACACACACACACACACACACACACACACAGGGGTACACACAAACAAATAAACACATGCAGATACAATTCATCTTGATATATTACAGGATACAGATGTTGCAACCCAAAACTATCCTTCCAAACACAAATCAAACACACAGACACACACACACACACACTAGAAATGCACACACACACACACACACACACACACACACACACACACACACACAGCTTTGCCAATATGGATAAGCCCTATTTGGCAGTGTTGAGGAAGATGCATTTCAGAGGTAAATGACATCATTACCATATAAATGACTTCCAGCCAAACACATCTGCTAATGTAGCTACACACACACACACACACACACACACACACACACACACACAGACACACACACACAAGCAAATATGATATGGGTTGCACATACTTTCACGTACAGTAGTGCACACACTCGACACAAAAACCTCAAACACACCATACAGTTTAAAGACACACACACACACACACACAGACACACACACACACACACACACACACACACACACACACACACACACACACACACACTCTTGAGGCTCTGATGGGGTTTAATGCTGCAGGATGAGGACACGAGCGCTGAAAATAACGCCCACAAACACCTCACAAGCGAACGCAACACAAAAAAAAAAGAACCGCAACATCTGTAGATGTTACAGGTGAGTCTGAAAGCCCGGATCAGGTTTGACACTTCTGTTGTTTGGTTTAACGCGTGCTGACACGGAGAGGCTTTTATTAACGTGGAGAAGGATGGTGCTCAAGAGTTGGAAGACCAACAGTGAAGCTGTTAAATCAAATTTGTGGTTTTTTTTTTTCTGGTTTTTTTTCGACTAAACACACCTCTTACATACACACACACACACACACACACACACACACACACACACACACACACTGCTTTCTGCTGCGGGAGTGACGTGCCGACTCTAACCTGGGGGCCGATTGTCTGTTTAATATCCTCTGGCAGTTTGTTACGGTCGGCTTGTGGAGTACTTTAAAGATGTCTGCCGTGACTTTAATAAAAATGAGAGCGGTTATATTACAAAGTAAAACACGGTAAATGTTTCAGCGAAGGACCGGCCCACTTTAAAAGATGCAGGCAAGAAAAACATTTCCTTTATGAAAAAAATGTATATTGAGTCTATGGAGGAGGTTTTAGAGCAGATGTACTTTTACTATGAGGCGTTTTTTCTTAATTATTGTATCTTATACTTATTTTATTGTTGCTTTTATGTGTTTCCATTATCTAATATTTACTTTGACTGTGAGCTCTCTTTTTATAATCTGATTTTTGTAACGCTGTTTGTAAGTTGTTATGATCACTATGTCTAGTTTTTAAAGCGTATTGACCAATAACAGAAGCACGGCCAAGTCATGTGGCAAACTTCAGAAAATGACCACTTCACAAAACTTTCCAAAAACAGACGCAAGCAGGATTAATTTCAGTTCGCCAAACATGCTAAATGCTACTCAAAAAGTCAAGAAAAAGATTATTTTTCTGGCCATTTTTATGCCTTTATTTACCAGTGAGAGCAGTGATTGACAGGCGGTGACGTGCAGCGAAGGACTGACCGGGGTAACTCACTGCTTAATGTCTGCACGCTCACTGCTGTAAGACCGTTCTGTTTACGTTCAGTGATTCCCGCCCTGAAAAGGCTCTTTGTGTTTCCTTATAAGCTTGATAAACGTGCATTTCCTTCCAAAGCCAATTTTTTTTTTTTTTTTTTTTTTTTTTTTAAACATCTTAAATCATGCATTGTTTCCATCCCCCCGTTTTGCTTCCTCTTCTCGTCCTTTGTTGGCACATCGAATCGTTCCTTTGCACGTTATTGCTGCCAAACGTCGATCACTGGAAATGCGTGAAAGCAGCAGTTGGCACTTCTACACAGTACGAGCGCATACTATGTGAAACAATACGTATGAACGTCACTCCATAACAACCACCGGTGGTCGTAAACGGCCGCAGACGGGCTGTAAAAGTGGACGTAGCTTCGGGGTTTTGACCAGTGAGACGAACGCAGAAGTGTCGTAAATTGCAACACCACCGAGAGGCCACTAGGGGGCTGGCTCCAAAACGGCTCCGTTGACTCCCATTCAGCTTTTCTAATGAAATACAAAGTCGGTGTGGTGTCAGTCACTAAAGTCACTCCTTATTAGTTTACCTGGCGTTCCATCTGAAAATAATTCCATCATTAATAAGCCTAAAAAAAAGTGGTATGTTTGATTGACAGGTCTATGGTGCAGTCATGTTTTCCGGTATTTGTGGGTGGGGCCTTAGCGTCCCAATCGGATCGACCACTTGCTCCTCCCCTAGCTCATCCAAATATGGTCACTTCTGGCTCCAAAATGTCACGATGGCCAAAAATGAGGCTTCAGAAGTTCGCAAACCAAATTGGTGACATCACTGTTGTTTTTTGTTTTTTGTTTTTTTTTGCAAACTCCAAAGTGCACCTTCAATGTTCGACACTCGTCCAAACACAGACATCACAAACTTAAGTAAGTTTATACCCTGAAGTATCCGCATCCAACGAAGCACAGAATAAACCTACAGTTTCACATGTGAAAACGCAGCGTACACTCCGACTCTCCGTTCCTTTTTTTTTTTAATAGAAATGGTAAATATTAAAGGATTTTTATCTGATCCAAGTTATACTGCCTGTTCCGGGCTTAACATACTTCACAATGTGAGATTTATTACATTTTATACGGACAAAGTGACAATATAAATAGATGTGTTATATTTGTAAATCACGTTATTTTTCCCGGTTCTAGTCTACTAATAAGGGATCTTATATATATATAAAGCATATTTAATCTTAACAGAAACATGAATTTTAATTCATATTATGATATTTACTGATATTAAAAAAAAAAAAAACCATCAGTGTTCCCATTCGGCTGTACAGTGACACCTCTGGCTTTGGAGAGAATCTCCTCTTCTTCTGTGGTGTCTGTATTTTTGCCAGATGGTAAATATAAAATAAATATATAAAAATAAAAAAAAAAAAAGCCATAATATGGAATTTATTTCTATACAGACGATTTACAGAATGTGAAAACGATGACGAGCTCCGTAGCGTGCTCACAGTACAGTGTCTGCAGCTGCATGGAGGGGGGAGGGAGGGGAGAGAAGGAGAGGGGGGGGGGGGGGGGGGGGGTTAGTTTGACACGGGACTAAAAGCTCAGGTAGAAAGCACTGTAACATCCACGCAGACAGCCGGCATTAACATAAAGCTGGCACCGGAGACACTTTCTCATGCCGCAAAAAAAAAAAAAAAGACAAGAGGAGGAAAAAGGTAGGCGACGCCGACTGCCGCAAAGCCGTGATGGCCGTTATTGTCCTCGAGACTAGGACGGCTTTTATCTGCTCTCCAGGCTCACAAAGAGGGAGCGAGGGGAGAGAGAGAGAGGGAGGGAGGGAGGGAGGGGAGAATTAAAGAGGGGAGAGCACACAGACTGCCTGCGGCTCGCTTTCAACATCTCAATGACTACACACACACGCGCGCGCGCGCGCGCACGCGCTCCCCTCCACTCGATCTGTAGTTCTGCCTTTTTCTCCTCCTACTCGCTCTCGCCCCCGGGCCATAAACATCCGCATGTCACACGCACACGCGCGCGCGCACGCACACACACACACATGCATGCACACACACACACACACACACACACACACACACATACGCTATTGAAACACAATGAGCAGACAGACAGACACCACCAACGCTGAGGAACAAGCAGCGCCACGGCTTTGTTCCAGAGCGCCGGTTCTAGTTCTGGGGTCCTGACGAAACCATTCATGCGCAAAATAAGTGTGTCTGTCTGCGCGCGCGCACGCACACACACACACACACGCGCGCACACACACATCCGATCAGCCTCCCACCCGCACTGTGGCTTCTTAGCGCCATCACTTATTCATGTGAGTGAACATTACAACAGGAGTTTCTCCCTTCTCTTGTATCCGTCGCTGCATCTCACTACACTGCGTGTTTGTGCACGTGTGCGCGCGCGCGCGCGTGCGTGCGTACATACGTGCAGATGTCTGAATGGGACCCCAGAAAGGAAAAGGAAAAAGAAATAAAAGAAAGCCACAGAGGAAGTGATTAATTATTTTAGCTCCTATTAGTGGGAACACGTCGAGTCGATACCCCTGGAGACGTGTCATGAACGCCTCTTATTGTTCTCGCGCTGACACGCTCTTCTCCTCCTCCTCCTCACCCCCCCTCACTCCTTCATCTATCCCTCTCTCCCGGTCACATGCACCTCTTCTCCTCTCCTCCTCCTCGTGCACTCCGGCTGTGACATGCATCGTCCTCCCCTTTCTTATTTTCTCAGCGTGTATTTTTTTTTTATTTTGCTCCATCAACATTTTCACTATTAACCCCTCCCTCCCTCCCTCCCCCGCCCTCCATCCTCTTACTCCACTTTCTACTACCTTTCTTGTTGTCTCTCTCTCTCCTCCTGTTCACCCACACAGATCACTCATCTCCGTCACACTTTTCTGGAGTGTGTGTATGTGTGCGTGCGTGTGCGCGCGTGCGTGCGCGTGCGTGCGTGCGTCCGCCAGTTGGGAGATCATCTGGAAACTCGAAAGGCTGCCTCGGCTCAGCTCAGGGAGCCGCCTCGGCTTTTTTTTTTTTTTTTTTTTATCTCCCCCTCCCCTCCCCTCTCCTCCCCTCTCCTCCCCTCCCCTGCTCGGCTCACAACGGCTGTAACCCTGCACCACGTGCCCAAAACCGGCCAATAGGAAGACGGCAGCCTACTTCCGGCTTTCGAAAGGCATGTGGTTTAAAGAGGCATTGGACAATTACACACAGAGAGAGAGAGAGAGAGAGAGAGAGAGAGACAAAGAAAAGAGAGATTTAAGAGGAAAAATCTCCAATAAAAATACGAATATTTGGCTTTTCATTTTGAGCATCCGTCAAACAGGAAACGTGGAAGGAAAGGCAGCGGAGAAATGATGGTGTGTGTGTGTTTATGCACCATCAGTTCAAACCCACCATCACACCTCAGCAGCAAACTTGTGTTTTTTGTTTTTTTTTATTCTAAAGCCATCAATTCTGCTCTGGTGAAGCTTAAAAACAACAAACAATATGAATTATTTTCTTGTAAACACGGCTCGAGAAGTTGCACCAAATTATCCGCCGAGCTCAGCGTTTCCAGTTATTTATTTAATGTCGCATTTAGCAAACTAAAGCTGCACTTAGCAATGTTTTTATATTTTTTTTAAAAAAATGGAGCCGTTGACGGTGCGTAACGTGAAAGGAGGTCGTTTGTATTTAGAAAACAAAACTGAGAAACATCACCTGAATAAAGTAAATACCTACCTACCTGAACCTGCTGCTGTTCTCAGATCTGTGGAGTATTTTAGCATCTTTTTTTTTTTTTTTTTTTTAATTTAAATTCTTGTTTACTTTACTTCATAATCGGGTAAACAGGTGAAATATTCTGGTCCTGTGGACTGAAGTGAACTCCGGTTGAATAAGTGGTCAGATCTCACGGGATTGTTGGAGCTATTTTCGGTTGCAGGATGAGGCCAGTGATAAGACCAAGAGACAATGACGTCTTCATCCGTTCCTCCATACTTTCCAAACGAGGAGCCAAACTAACAAAACCCAAATCAGTTTGAAAATGTTTGCAAAATTGTGGTTTTTTTTTTATTAATATATACTACTAACAAAATTTTAAACTTTCTCTTCGTGGGACTATTTTCTGCCGGGGATTAATACGCAAGTTGGTGCTTCAGTGAGTATTTCTGGCTCGAGATTTACTCAAATTTAAGTGGTTGGTTTTGTACGGTGGCCCTGAGGGTCAAACACAAAAAAAAAACATTTCAGAAAACACAAAAACATTTCAACCAGAATTATTTTTTGGGGTTCTGAAATGTTTTTGCATTTTGTAAAATGTGTTTTGTGTGTTCTGTGAATATATTTTTGCGTTTGACCCTCGGGGCCACCGTAGTTTTGGTCTTTCCACGGGCTTTGTGTTGATATTTCGTATTCAGACTAGTATTGATTGCAGCTGTCAAAATAGTAAATCAAGATTGATAACGGGCTCACATTGTCGGTAATTTAGGAGGTTGTAATTAGTTTAAAAAAAAAAAAAAAAAACATTTTCTGATGCAACCGACGTTGTTTAGCCGAGTCTGTTAGCATCTTGTTAACAAATAATTCGGCCTAACAAGCAGCCGGGCGGGACTCCAGTCAAGACAGGAGAAATCTTTGACCTTGAAATCTGTTCAGAGTCACCAAACCGATACACAAACCAGACGCTAATTATCACACACACACACACACACACACACACACACACACACACACACACACACACACACACACACACACACACACACACAAGCTGAAGCACACTAGCAGAGATCAGCACAGAGTGATTGTGTGGATGTCTACAGCTCTCTATTGTCCCCCCCAGACAAAGGTTGTGTGGGGGAGTTGGGGGGTGTTGGGGAGGTGGGGTGCACCCCCGACCCTGCCAGTGCCCCTGGGGGAGACCCGATTCTGCACCCACCCCTTAAACTCCACATGAACACACACACACACACACACAGATCTGAAGCCACCCCCATGCTCCACGGCCTATTTTGAAGAGTTACAAACAGGCTAGCAGACAGAAAGTGTGGGGGGGGGGCAAAAGGGTACCCCCCCCCCCCCCCCACACACACCACCACCACCACCACCGCCTCTATGGTAACAAGGGCATTATAAGCCAATTACGAGTGCCGCCTGAGTGACTGACAGACAGGGTGGAGAGCGCGACATGGTCGGCTGTCTTGAGGTGGAGAAGGTGTGTGTCTCTGGATCAAATTGCATTCCCCTCTCTTCTAGCTGAAGCTTTGGGCTAAGGGCTCTAATATGTGCACACAAACAGAGTCCAACACACACACACACACACACACACACACACACACACACACACAGGGCAAACATCCACACGATCCCCTCCCTCGAGGTCCACCTCCTACACGCGAAGGCATTCAAAAGATCTCTTTGTCTCGCTATCGTGCCAGAGAAGTAATAGGAGAGAAAAGAGAGGAGGAAAAAGAGCAGCGAAAAAGGGTTTGCAGGAGAAAAAAAAAAAAAAGCAAAGGAGGAAAAGACCTGAAGGAGGGAGGGAGGGAGGGAGGGAGACGGAGGGAAAACATGGAGCGAGGAGGCTGAGGAACAGGAGAGGAGGGAGGAGGGGAGGGAGGAGGAGAGATGGAAGCTGGGAGAGAGTAAGAGACAGCCGGGCTCCAGCGCTGCTCTGAACTCGTTTGATCCAGTTCGTCTCGCCAGGCGTTCCTAGAGATACATTCCTGTGGCTGGCTGGGCGCAGAGCAAGAGGGAGAGACAGAGGGAGATAGTGAGCAAGACAGGGGAGGGAGGGAGACAGAGAGACAGACAGACAGGAGAGGGAGACAGGCAGGAGAGGGAGACAGGCAGGAGAGGGAGAAGCTGGGAGGTAAAAGTGAAAAAGATCAACGGGAGGAAATTAAAAGACAAGAAAGAGACGCAGAGAGAGAGAAAAGCTGCTGCTAGAGTCAGGAGAGGAAGAGGAGGAGGAGAGGAGAGGAGAGGAGAGGAGAGGAGAGGAGAGGAGGAGGAGAGGAGAGGAGAGGAGAGGAAGAGGAGAGGAGAGGAGAGGAGAGGAGAGAAGGAGGGGATAATTGAGGAGAGGAGAGGAGAGAAGGAAGAGAGGAGGGGATAATTGAGGAGAGGAGAGGAGAGGAGAGGAGAGGAGAGGAGAGGAGAGAAGGAGGGGATAATTGAGGAGAGGAGAGAAGGAAGAGAGGAGGGGATAATTGAGGAGAGGAGAGGAGAGGAGAGGAGAGGAGAGGAGAGGAGAGGAGAGGAGAGAGGAGAGGAGAGGAGAGGAGAGGAGAGGAGTTTTGTCCCATTTAAAGTCACTGAAATGAAGTCCATGATATCAGCAACAAGCCGCTGAGAACAGATGCTGGAGAGAAAAAAAAAAAACAACTTCATGTTTCAGACTTCAGAGTAAAAAAAATAAAAAAAAAATAAAAAAGTAGACCGTGAGGAGGAATGGAAACCCAGAGAGGAAAGATTTATAAAGTCTGTCAACACGGCCGACGAGGGGAGAAAGAACCTGAGGTGCATTTTCTTCCTTTTTAGCTCCACGTAACAAACTATGGAAAAATCTTTCTCCCAAAGATTCATGATTTGCTCCTTCGCTGGATTCGAGTCCGACAGGAGCGAGAACGAGGAGCGGTCAGGACGATCGGACGTGTGCCGACAGGTCGGCGAAACTCGGGAGAGAGACGCCCTGAAATGTTTGGCGACTTGAAGACGAGCGCGAAGACCTGAACCTGCTTCGTAGTTACACTTTACAGATCA